>NC_091290.1:23477744-23786672 GCF_032444005.1 Ranitomeya imitator
CAGAGGATGTAAGACGACCCAGGAATCTCACAGAACTGTAAGAATTGTCCAAAGAAGAATGGATGAAAATCCCTCAAACCAGAATTGAAAGACTCTTGTCTGGGTACAAAAATCATTTACAAGCTGTGATATTTGCAAAAGGGGATGCTACTAGGTACTAACCATGCAGGGTGCCCATACTTTTGCATCAGCCCGTCATCCTTTTTGTAATTTTTAAAATCCAAAGGAAATGTGTAATCTGTAACTTTAGGCATTTCAGAGATCATTTTATCTTCAGTTTGCTTAACTGTTCACAATAACAGTAATTTTGACCAGGGGTGCCCAAACGTTTACATGCCACAGTGTGCACTGACTCCTACTACACACACTGCACCCATAGTAGTAAACAGCACTGCAGAAACCTTTATATAGGATGAAACCATCTACAGTTATCACTCACCCTCTCCGCTACTTTATACAAGTAGCATGTTCTTCCCGCAGGCGGCCAGCAGGGGTCGCTCACTGAGGTGATTATACAGCGGGCTGCGCGCCTGCTGCCATATACAACATTTAAAGTGCACTAATGTGATATAAATTTCAGATGCTTTCTGTGAATGGTTAAAGCACCGACATGGGGATCAGGGGCACAAAACCCTGAACAAAACTCGGTACCAGGATAAAGCTGCTTAATAAGATTTTATAGAAAGCTATTGTGTGAGCGAGTAAAAGGGGAAAACAGCTGAAGGTGACAGTCACTTCATGGTTAATAGGATCAGATCTGCAGCCAACAGGCTGCTGCACACTTCTGACTGCAATAAGGGGGGTTCAGGCTGCCCCCCAAACTCCATGTATTGCCCCCTGTACTTATATCCCAGCTAAATACAATTCTGGCAGAAGGTAAGGGAACACCCCACCACCCTCCCCAAATCTGAGCAGATTGTTCTTCATGCCCAGTCACCTCATCCAGGGGCAGCCTCAAAGGTCTAAGCAAAAAGCCCCTGCCAAAAATCCTTCTTTTTTCGAATTTGGAACCACATCCCCACCCCTCTCCTAAAACAAAAACAAAAAAAAACATTGCTTAAAATCATCTCTTAGGTAGAACCCAACACTCTGTGCAGAGCAAAGTGTGAAAACTCTGCACTGTGCTCATCTCCTAGAACCCAGTCAGGAAGCTGAAGACCCCAATCCAGGGTCCCCTCAAACTCCACACTGAGCCCTGAAGGGAGAAAAGACCCCAAACTGCACATAGGGATCTGTAGCCCTCTCCTGGGTAGAAAGATATTGCAAATTGGAGCCCCCAGATTAGAAATGTTATTCATACATCTATCTAATACAAAAAGAATATCTATCTATCTATCTATCTATCTATCTATCTATCTATCTATCTATCTATCTATCTATCTATTATTTATCTATCATCTATTAGCTGTTATCTATCTATTATATATCTATATTTATTATCTATCTATAATCTATTGATCTTTACTATCGATCTATTAATCCTCTATCTATTATCTATGTATCTAACATCTATTAATTTATTATTTATTTATCTATCTATTATCTATCATTTATTATCTATCAATATATCTATATATCTATGTATAATAATAATAATAATAATAATTTTATTTATATAGCGCCAACATATTCCGCAGCGCTTTACAAATTATAGAGGGGACTTGTACAGACAATAGACATTACAGCATAACAGAAATACAGTTCAAAACAGATACCAGGAGGAGTGAGGGCCCTGCTCGCAAGCTTACAAACTATGGGGAAAAGGGGAGACACGAGAGGTGGATGGTAACAATTGCTTTAGTTATTCGGACCAGCTATAGTGTAAGGCTCAGGTGTTCATGTAAAGCTGCATGAACCAGTTACCTGCCTAAGTATGTAGCAGTACAGACACAGAGGGCTAATACTGCATAAAGTGTATGAGAACATGATGCGAGGAACCTTTTTTTTTTTTTTTTTTATTATAAATAGGCCACACAGGGATCGTTAGGTTAATGCATTGAGGAGGTAGGCCAGTCTGAACAAATGAGTTTTTAGGGCACGCTTAAAACTGTGGGGATTGGGGATTAATCGTATTAACCTAGGTAGTGCATTCCAAAGAATCGGCGCAGCACGTGTAAAGTCTTGGAGACGGGAGTGGGAGGTTCTGATTATTGAGGATGCTAACCTGAGGTCATTAGCGGAGCGGAGGGCACGGGTAGGGTGGTAGACTGATACCAGGGAGGAGATGTAGGGTGGTGCTGAGCCATGGAGTGCTTTGTGGATGAGGGTAGTAGTTTTGTACTGGATTCTGGAGTGGATGGGTAGCCAGTGTAATGACTGGCACAGGGTAGAGGCATCGGTGTAACGGTTGGTGAGGAATATGATCCTGGCTGCAGCATTCAGGACAGATTGGAGCGGGGAGAGTTTTGCAAGAGGGAGACCGATTAGTAGAGAGTTACAATAGTCCAGACGAGAATGAATAAGTGAAACAGTCAGAGTTTTTGCAGAGTCGAAAGTAAGAAAAGGGCGAATTCTAGAAATGTTTTTGAGATGCAGGTAAGAAGAGCGAGCCAGTGATCGGATGTAGGGGGTGAATGAAAGGTCAGAATCAAGGATGACCCCAAGGCAGCGGGCATGTTGCTTTGGAGTAATGGTGGAACCGCACACGGAGATGGCAATGTCAGGCAAAGGTAGGTTAGTAGAGGGAGAGAACACGAGGAGTTCAGTTTTTGACAGGTTTAGTTTCAGATAGAGGGAGGACATGATGTTAGAGACAGCGGTAAGACAATCACTGGTGTTTTCTAAAAAGGTCGGCGTGATAACAGGAGCAGAAGTGTATAATTGGGTGTCGTCAGCATAGAGATGGTACTGGAAACCAAATCTACTGATTGTTTGTCCAATAGGGGCAGTATACAACGAGAAGAGTAGGGGGCCTAGGACTGATCCTTGAGGAACCCCAACAGTAAGGGGAAGGTGAGAGGAGGAGGAACCAGCAAAACATACAGTGAAGGATCGGTCAGAGAGATAGGAGGAGAACCAGGAGAGAACGGTGTCCTTGAGGCCGATGGAGCGGAGCATAGTGAGGAGGAGCTGATGATCCACAGTGTCGAATGCTGCAGAGAGATCCAAGAGAATTAGCATGTATTATCTCTTTATTTTCTATCTAGTATCTATCTATGTATGTATCTATCATCTATTATCCTATTATCTTTATCATCTATCTATTGAAAACATGAAAGAACATTTGGGAGCTTAGTCCCTAATCAAGAAGAAAAATGTGGATAATATTCAAAATAAATTCTAAGTCTTGTTTATAGCAAAGTACAAAATAGTTTTATTTATAGTCACACAGACAAGACCTATTGATATAAACTTTTTAACCACATATAATAAATGTAAAAGGCGGGCACTGATATAACCCGGAGGCAACGAAACAGGCGTTTGTGGTAGGGGATCAGCATAATGGCTAAAGTAACAGCTGATAGCATTTGGTAATCAGGTGAGGGAGATGCAAGATAAGTAACGCATGCACCGCACAACCGACAGCCACAAGTAAAAAGATGAGTAACATGTAATTTGTTATTAAAACACAAAGTAATATTTAGCCGGAGATGCTGTGCAATGCAACAATAAACCTATCAGGGCCTGTTAGCCAGAGCAATTCCCTAGCTAAGACTCAGCCAAAACGAGTATGGAGTTACCCATGGTTTATGACGCTTATATGGTATGCATAAGCCCCAATGCACATTTTGCAGTTGCTTTATTTATTTATTTATTTATTTTGGGGGGGGGGGGGGGGGTGGCGCGCACACTATCATCTATCTATTATCTAATCTATTATCTAATCTATCATCTATGAATCTGTCTTTCATCTATTATCTATCATCTATCTACCTATGTATCTATTATCTAATCTATTATATATCATCTATCTATATATCTTTTATCTATCTTTGTTTCTCCTCTTTTGTTCATGTACTGGCATTCAGGTTTTAGCTCCCACAAAATAACAGATTTAATCAATATATTTCCTATTTGAACCTGAGAAGATAATAACATTGAGACTTAAAGCCATTTAAGGGCTGTTATGTGTATTTTTCAGCGGCTGCCAACTGTATCATTGGATGGAGCTACCTCTGATTATTTAAAAACAGTTTTCAATAAACGTTGAGATTCTAACAATTTCTAACGGCAACATGCTGTTTATTAAGTGGAGCTATTGCTATAATAAAATTATTAACTATTGTCATTGGACATTAAACGGTGACAAATTTTTGACAGCAACACATTGTATTTTAGTTGGAGCTATCAATATAACTAATATCAGGGTGCCCTTCTTTAAGATATCAATGGGAAGCACATGGGCATCATCGCTCTCCTAACCTAATATTGGCTAAAAAGTAACATGCAGTGCTCTACAGTATGGAACCGCGGATCTGATCGATATCTTAAAGAAGGGTAGCTGGGTAGAAAGGCAAAATGAGCAATTGTAAGTATACAGTGCTATATAGGCTGGTTTCACATTTGCGTCTTTGTGCGCAGCGTTTGATCCGCATAGATCCGCATTCATCATCCGTACATATATTTAACATGGTGTACGCATGGACATGCGTTTGCATGCTTTTGTGTACGCATGCGTGGTTTCGCGGGGCGCGGCAAATGCAACATGTTGCATTTTTGGAGGCGTCAAATATGCGCATGCAGATGAGTGTGTAAAAAAAAAAAACTGCATTACTGTCTATGGGAACGTATGCGTACACAAGAACATGCGTACGCATGCGTTCGATGCGCTTTCGTACTTCGGACTGCGCATGTCCAGGAACTGTTTTGAGACACGCCCATTGAGACACACCCTCCTGGAAATATCAAACGCATGCGCATAAACAGAGCAAACAGGCAACAACGCATACAAACGCATGCACACGCCTATCATTTATTATCTATTCTATATACAGTATATCTTTCTATCTATCACATGAGGAGTCACCTGCACTTTGTGTGCAGCCGGACCTTCCTGAGCCTCCTCGTTGCACTGCATCTAGTTGTGTATAAATCCCCCTTCTTCTCCTGGACTTGGCTGCGATTACAAGGTGTCTGTATGTATGAGATAAGATGCCTCTTCCTGGGGAGACCTGTATGAATATTAATTTATTTTCTGACCTCTGCAGGGGGCAGCAAATAAATTTAGTGCTTTATTTGAATAATGCCTCCTTTTCTATGGGTCCAAAGATGTCATTGGAAACTTTTCTTAAATAGGCATTTAATGAGTCTGTGTGTGTTACAGCTGAACAAAACCCCTGCTGA
Source organism: Ranitomeya imitator (assembly GCF_032444005.1). NCBI lineage: Eukaryota > Metazoa > Chordata > Amphibia > Anura > Dendrobatidae > Ranitomeya > Ranitomeya imitator. The sequence continues at coordinate 23,483,028 of NC_091290.1, forward strand.
GCTCCCCGGAATAAATGGGAGCCCAGAGAAGAGGTGGACGGTGCAGAACTGATGACTACAAGTCCTTTGTCACAGTGTATCGCTTACTTATGGGGCCTAATCCAATCATAAATTGCACCTCTGCACCAATCAGGGGGGCAGGCCCTATCCCTGAATGGGACTGGAGTGGGGAATGTTGCTGAGGCCCTATTGTTTGAGCTGTCACTTCTAAAAGGGCTTCAGGGAGCTGACCACTATAAAACCCAATTTGCAGGGGATCAGGCACACAACACAGCCAAGACTTCAGAGCCTACAGAGGAAGCCAGATATATTCCCTGACTGACACTGAGGAAGATTCTGCTTGCAAAATGATGTTCCCCAGCCTCCTAGCTCCCCCAGCAGTCTACCCCAATCTTCTTAGGCCAACCCCAACCCTACCACAGACCTTGCAGACTGCCTTGACCACTCATTCAAGTTTTTTGGTGGAGGACCTGATAAGGATCAGCAGGCCTGCAGGCTACCTACCCCGAGCTGTGCCTCCACCCAGTATCTCACCGCCAATCTCAGACAGCCCCATCAGTATGGCTGACACCTCAGAGCTCCTGAGCTCCAGAAGACCATGTGAAGCCCAGAAAACAAACAGCTCGACTTTTCTCAAGTTTGGAGTGAACACCATATTGTCCTCCCCTAATCCCAGAACAGGTGAGTGACTTGTCTACATACGGAATTAATAATAGTGAAAATTACCCCGTAGCGGTGGGACAAGCCTGTATCTGGGTCTACTCTGTCCTTCTAAGACCATGTACTGAGACAAGCCTGTATCTGAGTTTACCCCTTTGTATGGATACAAGCATGTACCTGGGTCCTTTGACCCTTAAGGACTATGCAGTGGAAGATGCTTGTATCTGAGTCTTCTCTAACCCTTTAAGATTATGCAAGGTGCTTTGGTTGCTTTAAATTATGGTCAAAGGAAAACTTCTCAAACTTTTTGCCCGTTATAATAATGTTTTATTGTGCATTTGTGTAGATACATTTATATGTAACTCTTCTGCCAAGAATGTTTTATAATTCTGAGTGTTTCTTCTTTCAGATTCTTCCCAGAACATTCTCTCCTCCATCCCTCCGAAGACTTTCTCCTTGCCATATTTTGAGGGCTCCTTCCAGCCGTTTATCAGGTCCTCCTATTTTCCAGGTAGGTGTCCCGAGGTGGGTGTCCTGTGTCCTGCACGCCTGTCACTCGCTCATTTGACCCCCTATTTATCAGGAGCAGTGACTGCTGACACCTCTCCTGGTGCACAATTAGCAGGAATTGTCAGGCTGAACATTTGAGGCGTTCCTCCCTTCTCACACTGGAGCTTTTCCCACACAGTCAGTGCACTTAACCACTGAGTCCCAACAATAAAGCCAGCACCATGACCAATTTAGGAGCCCCCTGCGCCCTGCCACCCACCCTCACCAGTCACCGGGATAATGCACCATTACCCAGTGTCTAAGTATTTTCACAAGACCTCATGCAGTGAGTGGAGGGAGAGGGTCAGAAGATCAGATCTAATTATAAAGACAAACACTCTCCACACACAGCAGTATATAGACAGAGGGATAGTAGCTAGCGATCTGATTATCTATCTGATGGCTGTCTATCTATCATTTCATTTTTCTATCCAGAATTTCTCTTGGGCTTGTGCACACGTTGCAGATTTGGTGCGTTTTGCCATGCAAATTTTCTGGCAAAACCTGAAGCAATCCTGATACCAGCAAAGTGAAGGAGAAACCTGAAGTGTCATGTACATCTTGCTTATTTGTAACTTGCAGATTTGGTGTAGGAAATAATCTGCAGCACGTCAATTCTCTCTGTGTTTTTGCCAGCATTTTTCACCATTAAAAAATGCATCAAAAAATGCTGCGTTTTTCCAGCCAAGAAATGCAGAAATGGTGCAGAAATGTCTGCATCCATTTACTCATCGTGTGTACATAGCCTTATAGTGATCTTTGTCATAAGCTATGGAATAGATATGGTGTATAGATTGATAGAAATAAGATAGATCGCTATGAGATGGATGGATAGATGTAACTGAGATCTATCTATCCATTTTCTATTCTCATATCTATCTATCTCTATCTATTATCTATCTATCTCTATCTATCTCTATATATCCTCTTTCATCTATCTATTATCTATCATCTTTCATCTATCTATTATCTATCCTCATATCTACAAGTATCTACATCTATCTATCTATCTATCATCTATTCTTTCATCTATCCTCCTCTATCTATTATCTATCTATCTATCTATTCTCTTTCATCTATCTATCATCTATCTATTATCTATCATCATATCTATTATCTATCTATCATCTATCTAATATCTTTCATCTATTAACTATCCTCATATCTATCTATCTATCTATCTATCTATCTATCTATCTATCTATCTATCTATCTATCTATCTATCTATCTATCTCAGTCCGCTTTTTTGCTTTCCCTGTGGTGATAATGGGATGTGATCCTATTGCAGCCCCATAGAAAGAATCTCCCTTCTATAAAGAGCTGTTTAGTGGGAGTGGGGGGTGTCCATCATCTGTATTCCATGGAGGGGCCTTCCATACACTGGTGTTTAGTTGGAAAGTGTACAGGCCATTGTGTGTGGGATATATGGCTTTAGCTGCTTGTCCCAACCTTTTTCTGTTACTTCATTACAAGACAATTACCATGCACGCTTCATTAGGGCCAATGTCCCGGCACAGAGCCTTGAGAAGAGAGGCTTTACCTCCTTACCATACAAATGCCATTGTGGGGCAGTCAGGGCGCTAATTAGCTGCAGTTTTTTTTCTTGCTGCATTCCTGGAGCGCTTTCTGCTCTGGAAAAAAAAATGGGGAATTGACAATCAAAGAGTTTATATTCACTTCAAGGGAAACTGGTGACAACTTTATGTTTTCTGATAAAGTGGAGGGAAGGGGCAAATGGGGCGGAATTAAAGGAGCAAAAGACCGAGCTATGTATCAAAGTTGTATCAAGGAAGAAAAAGACTTTCAATACAATAATATTCAAATAAGCCCCTCTCCCGTAAACTATAGCAGGTCAGCAAATCTAGACTGCGTGTTTATAGTATCATAATGCTAAATTTTCCCTTTTTTTTCCCCCCAGCATCCTCCTCTGTAGTCCCCATGCCTGGGACATTCGCATGGCCGCTGGCTGCTCGGGGGAAGCCCCGGAGAGGGATGCTCCGCAGAGCTGTGTTTTCTGATGTGCAGCGGAAAGCTCTCGAGAAGATGTTTCAGAAGCAAAAATACATCAGCAAACCTGACCGTAAAAAACTGGCTGGAAAACTGGGACTCAAGGACTCGCAGGTAAGGACCGTAAATCCCCCCTGGGGCTGCTCTATAGCGATACGTTACAGGTAGCGCCGCTGCATTTGACACTTTCACCTTTCTGACCAATTGAACTTCGCTACAGTTCAGTCACATCAAGCGATTTGATTTCTTGTCCACTAAATGGAATCACTACCCGCAGAGACTGACGCATTGCTCTGTATCCATTTTAGGTGAAAATTTGGTTCCAAAATCGAAGAATGAAGTGGAGAAACTCTAAAGAGAGGGAGCTGCTGTCTTCAGGGGGCTGCAGAGAACAGACATTGCCCACCAAGTTTAACCCCAATCCTGACCTCAGCGACGTGGGAAAGAAGATTCTAGAAGGCGAGGATGATGGCATATCCTATCAGCGCGCAGAGCTCCCCCTAGTGGTGGACGCACAATTACCCCCCTCTCCCTTCAATTCCAGCAGTCACAGCAAACAGTCCGATTTATCAGACTCCGATATTGAGGACGCAGACGAGGACGATGAGATTACGGTCTCCTAATCCTTACTGTTAAAGACAAGGACTTTGCACCGCTGTATAATATTAATATTATTGACAAATTAGAGAAATGCCTTTAATATGTGCCCCTCTCTCCACATGCTTCTGTGCCGGGGAACTAAATGCTGGTCAGCGAATCCTGAGACTTGCAGTTCTTCTGTTGCATGGGTTGGCTTGGCACCTATCTTCTGACTATAAATCCCAGCATGGGTCACTGTGTGTAGTGGTCATGACATGCTGGGACTTCTAGTGCCTGATCATCAGCAGGTTGCACGTCGGGGATGTGAGCTGTGGAGCGAGGCGTCATATAGGGGGCGCTCTGAATTATATTATTGCTGTGGTTTCACAGCTGCCTATGAACTGTACACTATACTGTACACGGGATGTATGGGGATTTTATGCCAATGTTATATTATATCTGACTCTAGAATTCTCCATGTCTGTTTCTTATCCATGTCAAAGAAAATTTAGATTTATAACTTATATATATAAAAAAAATCCTTTATTTTGTATTTTTCACAGATGTACAGATTTTATATGTATATAAATGGAATAAATTGTAGATATTATCAAAACGGCTTCAGCTCGTTCTTGTAAAAGGACAAGAAGAAAAAAGTTTTATCATTTAGTCAGCCGCCCAAACTCCATAAACATACATACACCCTGCTCTCTGCTGCCACCTTGTGGCTCCTCATATTGCCAAGTAATTACCCGTCTCGTTAAATGACATTGCCGCATACAGAAACCCTGCTACATCCTTTTTAAGTGCGGATTGCAAGTAAAATGTTTATCAACCATTTGGTTCCAGAAAAGTTGTATGATCAGAATTTTGTTCTCTTGTTTTTTTTATTTTTCCTGGTATCCTGTTTCTGTATTCTTTTAGAAGTGGTCGAGAAGGAATAAAAGTGGTCGAGAAAGAATAAAATTCACATTTTTGCTTCCCCCTGGTATTGCTGTGGGGTGTTTTCAGCTATATCACCTCCTAGGTAGACACAAATGTCATTTCAGTGGTTGTTTGGAGCTTGGATGGAGAAGGAAGCTCGTGCCCAGGGGTCCATTACAAAAGCTTGCTCATCCCTGATGAATATCAATTGGGCTTATGGATGTGAAAGGAGTAGATGTGATTGATATCTGATGTCACAGTTAGGGATCACTCCGGGGGACCTCCGCTGTACCCAATATCGGGATACAAAATTTGTTCAGTAGGTTATGTGAGAGCTAAATAATAGGCACTAATGAAACAACGAGGGCGTTGTAATGGATAACACACGCGTGCCAGGGGGGTGAATACAGACATAAAAAACAGAAACAATCCATGTAAATATGGATCATCTTAAAAATATAAATATTTGTTGAAACTGATACTAGCAAAACATGTAATAACGCTTAAAAAGGCCAAAATGGCACAATATACGACCAACCCAGCCTGCAATGGAGCCGAACCCCACCTAACATAAAGATGTAAAAAAAATAATTGTATATAGATGTAAGTCCACAGGAAAACAAGGCTACATACGAAGCACCAGCGTATACTACCAGCACTTGTTACTTTTTCTCTATTTAATGGGCATATACCTTCAGCTACCCATACACAGGTGTTTGCCTGTGCTCTCCAAGTTATTATCCTATAGCTAGATACCATGTACCGTCTTTCTCTGTCTCTCACATTGTACCTGTGGGACACAGTATTTCCTTTTCCTCAGGCAAAAAGACATACATATTCTATTTTATTTATGATATATCCATTTATATATATCCATATGCATTCTTCTATTACTTACCCAGTGGTTTGGTTTTAATTACATCTTTTCTTGCGTTTAAGTATTCTTCTTTTATTACAATGTGCATGCACCTCTTTCTATGTGGTGCTATCCTATACCACTTCTGTTAAAAAAAAACGTATTTTATCCTTATATCAATTGTCCTACATTTTTCCTTTGAATCATATGTTCGGTGCTCTTCTTTTTGGCTTCACATCTATGTTGCGTCACCCAACTTCTGGCCCTGTCACCCGTTATTCCAGCCTAGGATGATCGGACTACATCCCACAATTTTTGGGCATTTGTTGGCTTTGCCTCAGAAACGGCATTTTTGATGTCACCCCACAAGTGTTCTATTGGATTAAGGTCCAGGGATTGGGACCGGACGCTCCATATCCTCCATTTTGTTGGACTGGAACCAAGATTTTGCTCATTTACTGATGTATTTAGGGTCCTTGTCTTGTTGAAACCCCGATTTCCAGGGCATATCCTCTTCATCCTAAGGAAACTTGACCACTTCAAGTACTTTAATATAGGCCTGGCATCATAGTAAGAGAAACCTGCCCATATCATGATGCTTGCTCCACCATGCTTCACTGTGTGCAGACTGTACTGTGGCCTGAATGCAGAGTTTGGGGGTCGTCTGATGAACTATCTGCGACCCTTGAACTCAAAAAGAACAATTTTACTTTCATCAGTCCACAAAATGTTTCTCCATTTCTGTTTAGGCCAGTTGATGTGTTCTTTGGCAAATTGTATCCTCTTCAGTACATGTCTTTTTTAACAGTGGGACTTTGCGGGGACTTCTTCCTAAAAGATTAATATCACACAGGCGTCTTCTAATTTGAGACGGTCTGTGATCTGTGATCATCCTGTAGCTGATCGTTGGCTGAGTCGTTGCCATTCTGGCTATTCTTCCATCCATTAGAATGGTCGTCTTCCATTTTCTTCCACGTCGCTCAGGTTTGGCTTTCCATTGTAAAGCATTGAAGATCATTTTAGCTGAGCTCATTGTCTGCAATTCTTTATAAGTTTTACCCTCTCCAATCAACTTTTTAATCACAGTATGATTATGAACGATGTCTCGAACGACCCATATTTCTAGGGTTTCAAGGAGACATGCGTGTACCACATGTCCTGGCTTCACCCTTAAATAAGGGCCACCTGATTCACCCCTGTTTCTTCACAGAATGATTGACCGCACTAATTAATCTCCACACTGCTATTATTTTGAACACCGTCTTTTCAATTATGGTAATTATTCTAATACACAGACTCAAAAACCTGCAGATTATGAATGCCGAGTCTGTTAGAATCTACTGCACCAACTGGTAAATTGTTTGATATGTTGTAATATAATTTATATAAAAAACAGTGATTAATCTGGTCAGTCATATTGCACGGCTATTATTTTGAACCCTACTGTATAGACTCATTCACATGTTCTGATTTTTCCATGTAGAAGAAAGCGGGACCGATTATTCTGATCAAACTTTGATCACAGCTCGACCAGAGAGTAGTCTGAGCGTCATCCGTTTTGCTCATATGTGGAGAAATTTAAAAAACGGTTTACACATTCTGACAATCTGAAAAAATAGGATGGCATTTGAGGTCCTATTTTTTTTCACAGATCTATTGACTTGCATTGCCGATTTTAAATCCGACCCTCAAATTAAAATCGGACATACATTCATGATTTTCCAGTCCACGAAAAGTTAAGGACATGTGAATGGTCCCTTAGACTATTAAAGGTACGAGTGCTGTCTGTGAAAAACATGGGTAGCCCCCGTACGTGAAAATTGGATGCGGAGTCAGTATCTGTGGAGCGAGGTCGGGGATTAGCAGCGAGAGGTCAATAACTCTGCACAATCTCATTAGTGTGATACTTGTGAGAACTGTACACAGTCCGTACCGTTCTGTACTGCGGAGCTATGAGAACTCGATATGTCGCCATATGGTGCTCCGAGCAATACTGCAATAGACAGCACATGTCCGTGTAATTCACTAGTCTGAAAACAGGCACATGGACGACGATACGGCTGAGAATCGTACGCTTCTTCGTATGCGCACTCGAGCCCAGCCTTATGGAGGTAGTCTCTGCTATTAGTACTGCCACGTACCACCATAACATAATGCACCTGGAATGTGACACATGTTCTTACAAAATGTAGCAGAAAAACATAAGGTTCTAATTCAAATTATTCATCCCATTGGAAATTTGGTTTATTAGCAACATTTACAATCTTACTGCTATTAGCAATAAAGCAATATAATGAAAAAAAAAACCTGTTTAAATAGCTGAACACGACTAATATAACAAGTGGTTTCTCCAAATTCTCCACACACTGCCTCTGTAATGCTGTCTCCGAATTATACATCCCTTCATGACTAGTGTCATTAGAGCTTGGTAGAGCCCCTCCGGCTGTTAGGACCTGCTGCATTTGTAATGAATAGCCAGTCTCCAGTTTCTGGCAGCGTTCCTGCAGAATCTTAGCCCCTTCCTCATGGACAATGACCTCTAGTTAAAGGTAACCTGACAGCTGATATGTGCTGCCCGTGCCACGCTGTGGCGTTTCAGAGAGAAACATACTACCAAATCCACAGGAGACTAGTCGGACAGACGGGTCCACGTCAGCTTCCCACCAGTGTCGGACATGTCTCTCTCTATACACACACAGGGAGAGACCTGTCACTCCAAGGGAGCAGGCGGGGAGCAGATCTCCGAGTCCTGTCCTGTCGTATCTGCTGTCAGGTTCTCTTTAATGAAGTATCGCCTTTGTGGTGAATTTGGAGATCCCACTTGTTATATTAAAAGACAATAGCAGAAAAAGGAGCAAAGCAATGACATCTGATAAAAATCAATACGTCAGTTTTATTAATTCGTTAAGTACTACAAAAGTGTACATATAAACATCACAACAGTACATCACACACCGATATAATGCAGATAGCTAAGTCCCCACCCTCACAAATCCCCACACAGAAATAGTATAACTGGTCTGTCAAAAGCATAAAGGTCCTGTGACCATGAGACAAAAAAAAGGGCCAGAAGCTAGGTAGGCTAGGTAAGCAAGTAGAGGTAGATATGTGCTCTAAACGTATCCATCTTTAAAGTGCAGCAGTGAACAGTAAAAATGTACCATGCTTACCAATAAATAGCTGGGGGCGAGAGGGGTCAGATGTAGGGTCCCGACGCGCGTTTCGCGGCGGCGTGGGGCCGCTTTCTCAAGGGAATTGCTATATTAGTTGTTTTCAGGTATCTACATTTTTCTTGCTTCATGAATTTATTGCAAATAGCAAAAAGTTTGTAAATTTACTATGCGAGTTGAATAACTTTGGTTGCAATTTATGAGCGAGACTGGAGTCATATAGCGGTACAATAGGACACAAGCAGGATCCAAAGAGCAGTTCTTTCTTAGCAGACACTACGTATTGACCTATAAAGGGGTCTTTTTACGTGGTCACCTTTATTATATACCGTAATAGAGACTTCTGCATAGGTTGATATATCATGTCTATGTACTAGTGGGGAGACAGCTGAACTTTAGCTACCGACATACTTAATTTAAAGAACTACTTGGAAAAGGTTTGTAGAGTGAACGGCACCAGAGGAATACTCTGTCAGGACTTGGATACACGTGAGTCCACTTTAACAGCTTGCACGAAATCTCAGGGATCGAGGTGCTCAGCATTAATAGCATAAAGTATATGATACAAAAAAATTGAAATGCGGCACTCACTCTTTACTGCTTGTAAGGTTGAGTGCCGCATTTTTCAATTTTTTTGTATCATATACTTCTTATTTTACCTGCATAATTCATAGACCAGAAGAAAAACTGGACTAATATATATAATGTGTCTGTGTTTATATATATATTTGGTTGGGATTAGGGGTGTTTTGGGGTTAGGGGTGTGGTTGGGATAAAGGCTAGGGGCATGTTTGGGTTAGGGGTGTGGTTAGGGTTGGGATTAGGGTTAGGGGTGTGTTTGGATTAGGGTTTCAGTTATAATTGGGGGGTTTCCACTGTTTAGGCACATCAGGGGCTCTCCAAACGCGACATGGCGTCCGATCTCAATTCCAGCCAATTCTGCATTGAAAAAGTAAAACCCTGCTCCTTCCCTTCCGAGCTCTACCGTGCGCCCAAACAGGGGTTTACCCCAACATATGGGGTATCAGCGTACTCAGGACAAATTGGACAACAACTTTTGGCATCCAATTTCTCCTGTTACCCTTGGGAAAATACAAAACCGGGGGCTAAAAAATAATTTTTGTGGAAAAAAAAAAAGATTTTTTTATTTTCATGGCTCTGCGTTATAAACTGTAGTGAAACACTTGGGGGTTCAAAGTTCTCACAACACATCTAGATAAGTTCCTTGGAGGGTCTAGTTTCCAATATGGGGTCACTTGTGGGGGTTTCTACTGTGTAGGTACATCAGGGGCTCTGCAAATGCAACATGACGCCTGCAGACCAATCCATCTAAGTCTGCATTTGAAACGGCGCTCCTTCCCTTCCGAGCTCTGCCATGCGCCCAAACGGTGGTTCCCCCCACATATGGAGTATCAGCGTACTCAGGCCCAATTGGACAACAACTTTTGGGGTCCAATTTCTCCTGTTACCCTTAGGAAAATACAAAACTGGGGGCTAGAAAATAATTTTTGTGGAAAAAAAAAAAGATTTTTATTTTCACGGCTCTGCGTTATAAACTGTAGTGAAACACTTGGGGGTTTACAGTTCTCACAACACATCTAGATAAGTTCCTTAGGGGGTCTACTTTCCAAAATGGTGTCACTTGTGGGGGGTTTCAATGTTTAGGCACATCAGGGGCTCTCCAAATGCGACATGGCGTCCCATCTCAATTCCAGTCAATTTTGCATTGAAAAGTCAAATGGTGCTCCTGCCCTTCCAAGCTCTGCCATGCCCCCAAACAGTGGTTTACCCCCACATATGGGGTATCGGCGTACTCAGGACAAATTGCACAACAACTTTTGGGGTCCAATTTCTCCTGTTACCCATGGTAAAATAAAACAAATTGGAGCTGAAGTAATTTTTTTGTGAAAAAAAGGTAAATGTTCATTTTTTTAAACATTCCAAAAATTCCTGTGAAACACCTGAAAGGTTAATAAACTTCTTGAATATGGTTTTGTGCACCTTGAGGGGTGCAATTTTTAGAATGGTGTCACACTTGGGTATTTTCTATCATATAGCCCCCTCAAAGTGACTCCAAATGAGATGTGGTCCCTAAAAGAAAGTGGTGTTGTAAAAATGAGAAATTGCTGGTCAACTTTTAACCCTTATAACTCCCTAACAAAAAAAAAATGTGGGTTCCAAAATTGTGCTGATGTAAAGTAGACATATGGGAAATGTTACTTAAGTATTTTGTGTGACATATCTCTGTGATTTAAAGGCATAAAAATTCAAAGTTGGAAAATTGCGAAATTTTCAAAATTTTCGCCAAATTTCCGTTTTTTTTCCACAAATAAACGCCAGTAATATCAAAGAAATTATACCATTATCATGAAGTACGAGAAAACAATGTCAGAATCATCAGGATCCGTTGAAGCATTCCAGAGTTATAACCTCATAAAGGGACAGTGGTCAGAATTGTAAAAATTGGCCTTGGGGGTTAAGGGGTTAAAGATTTTTCTGTATTTTCATGACTATGAAAATTGTACATTCACACTGAAGGCATCAAAACTATGAATTAACACATGTGGAATTATATACTTAACAAAAAAGTGTGAAACAACTGAAATTTTGTCTTATATTCTAGGTTCTTGAAAGTAGCCACCTTTTGCTTTGATGACTGCTTTGCACACTCTTGGCATACTCTTGATAAGCTTCAAGAGGTAGTCATTGGAATTCTCTTGATAAGCTTCAAGAGGTAGTCACCAGGAATGGTCTTCCAACAATCTTGAAGGATTTCCCAGAGATGCTTAGCACTTGTTGGCCCTTTTGCCTTCACTCTGCGGTCCAGCTCACCCCAAACCATCTCGATTGGGTTCAGGTCTGGAGACTGTGGAGGCCAGGTCTTCTGGCGTAGCACCCCATCACTCTCCTTCTTGGTCAAATAGGCCTTACACAGCCTGGAGGTGTGTTTGGGGTCATTGTCCTGTTGAAAAATAAATGATGGTCCAACTAAACACAAACCGGATGGAATAGCATGCCGCTGCAAGATGCTGTGGTAGCCATGCTGGTTCAGTATGCCTTCAATTTTGAATAAATCCCCAACAGTGTCACCAGCAAAGCACCCCCACACCATCACACCTCCTCCTCCATGCTTCACGGTGGGAACCAGGCATGTAGAGTCCATCCGTTCACCTTTTCTGCATCACACAAAGACACGGTGGTTGGAACCAAAGATCTCAAATTTGGACTGATCAGACCAAAGCACAGATTTCCACTGGTCTAATGTCCATACCTTGTGTTCTTTAGCCCAAACAAGTCTCTTCTGCTTGTTGCCTGTCCTTAGCAGTGGTTTCCTAGCAGCTATTTTACCATGAAGGCCTGCTGCACAATCTCCTCTTAACAGTTGTTGTAGAGATGTCTGCTGCTAGAACTCTGTGTGGCATTGACCTGGTCTCTAATCTGAGCTGCTGTTAACCTGCGATTTCTGAGGCTGGTGACTCGGATAAACTTATCCTCAGAAGCAGAGGTGACTCTTGGTCTTCCTTTCCTGGGGCGGTCCTCATGTGAGCCAGTTTCTTTGTAGCGCTTGATAGTTTTTGCCACTGCACTTGGGGACACTTTCAAAGTTCTCCCAATTTTTCGGACTGACTGACCTTCATTTCTTAAAGTAATGATGGCCACTCGTTTTTCTTTACTTAGCTGCTTTTTTCTTGCCATAATACAAATTATAACAGTCTATTCAGTAGGACTATCAGCTGTGTATCTACCAGACTTCTGCTCAACACGACTGATGGTCCCAACCCCATTTTTAAGGCAATAAATCCCACTTATTAAACCTGACAGGGCACACCTGTGAAGTGAAAACCATTCCCGGTGACTACCTCTTGAAGCTCATCAAAAGAATGCCAAGAGTGTGCAAAGCAGTCATCCAAGCAAAAGGTGGCGACTTTGAAGAACCTAGAATATAAGACATATTTTCAGTTGTTTCACACTTTTTTTGGTTAAGTACAGTTATATGAAAAAGTTTGGGCACCCCTATTAATCTTAAGCTTAATGTTTTATAAAAATTTTTTTTTTTTTTTTGCAACAGTTATTTCAGTTTCATTTATCTAATAACTGTTGGACACAGTAATGTTTCTGCCTTGAAATGAGGTTTATTGTACTAACAGAAAATGTGCAATCTGCATTCAAACAAAATATGACAGGTGCATAAGTATGGGCACCCTTATCATTTTCTTGTTTTAAATACTCCTACCTACTTTTTACTGACTTACTAAAGCACTTTTTTTGGTTTTCTAACCTCATTGAGCTTTGAACTTCATAGCCAGGTGTATGCAATCATGAGAAAAGCTACTTAAAGTGGCCACTTGCAAGTTGTTCTACTGTTTGAATCTCCTCTGAAGAGTGGCATCATGGGCTCCTCAAAACAACTGTCTAATGATCTGAAAACAAATATTATTCAACATAGTTGTTCAGGAAGGATACAAAAAGCTGTCTCAGAGATTTAACCTGTCAATTTCCACTGTGAGGAACATAGTAAGGAAATGGAAGAACACAGGTACAGATCTTGTTAAGGCCAGAAGTGGCAGGCCAAGAAAAACCTCAGAAAGGCAGAGAAGAAGAATGGTGAGATCAGCCAAGGACAATCCTCAGACCACCTCCAGAGAGCTGCAGCATCAACTTGCTGCAGATGGTGTCACTGTGCATCGGTCAACTATGCAACGCACTTTGCACAAGGGGAAGCTGTATGGGAGAGTGATGCGAAAGAAGCAGTTTCTGCAAGCACGCCATAAACACAGTCGGCTGAGGTATGCAAAAGCACATTTGGAGAAGCCAATTTCTTTTTGGAAGAAGGTCCTATGGACTGATGAAACCAAGATTGAGTTGTTTGGTCATACAAAAAGGCGTTATGCATGGCGGCCAAAAAACACAGCATTCCAAGAAAAACACCTGCTACCCACAGTAAAATTTGGTGGAGGTTCCATCATGCTTTGGGGCTGTGTGGCCAATGCCGGCAACGGGAATCTTGTTAAAGTTGAGGGACACATGGATTCCTCTCAGTATCAGCAGATTCTTGACAATAATGTTCATGAATCAGTGACAAAGTTGAAGTTACGCAGGGGATGGATCTTTCAGCAAGACAATGATCCAAAACACCTCTCCAAATCTACTCAGGCATTCATGCAGAGGAACAATTATACTGTTCTGGAATGGCCATCCCAGTCCCCAGACCTGAATATCATTGAACATCTGTGGGATCATTTGAAGAGGGCTGTCCATGATCGGGGACCATCAAACTTATCTGAACTGGAATTGTTTTGTAAAGAGGAATGGTCAAAAATACCTTCATCCAGGATCCAGGAACTCATTAAAAGCTACAGGAAGCGACTAGAGGCTGTTATTTTTGCAAAAGAAGGATCTACTAAATATTAATGTCACTTTTCTGGTGGGGTGCCCATACTTATGCACCTGTCAAATTTTGTTTGAATGCAGATCGCACATTTTCTGTTAGTACAATAAACCTCATTTCAAGGCAGAAACATTACTGTGTCCAACAGTTATTAGATAAATGAAACTGAAATAGCTGTTGCAAAATTTTTTTTTTTTTATAAAACATTAAGCTTAAGATTAACTTCTTCATGACCTTGGGTTTTTACATTTTTCCGTGTTCGTTTTTCGCTCCCCTCCTTCCCAGAGCCATAACTTTTTTATTTTTCCGTCAATATGGCCATGTGAGGGCTTATTTTTTGCGGGACGAGTTGTACTTTTGAATGACGTCATTGGTTTTAGCATGTCGTGTACTAGAAATCGGGAAAAAAATTCCAAGTGCGGTGAAATTACAAAAAAAGTGCAGTCCCACACTTGTTTTGTGTTTGGCTTTTTTGCTAGGTTCACTAAATGCTAAAACTGACCTGTTATTATGATTCTCCAGGTGACTACGAGTTCATAGACACCTAACATGTCTAGGTTATTTTTTACCTAAGTGGTGAAAAAAATTTCCAAACTTTGCTAATAAAAAAAAAAAATTGCGCCATTTTCCGATACTCGTAGCGTCTCAATTTTTCATGATCTGGGGTCGGTTGAGGGCTTATTTTTTGCGTGCCGAGCTGGCGTTTTTAATGATTCCAATTTGGTGCAGATACGTTCATTTGATCGCCCGTTATTGCATTTTAATGCAATGTTGCGGCGACCAAAAAAACGTAATTCTGGCGTTTCGATTTTTTTCTCGTTACGCCGTTTAGCGATCAGGTTAATGCTTTTTTTATTGATAGATCGGGCGATTCTGAACGCGGCGATACCAAATATGTGTAGGTTTGATTTTTTTTTATTGATTTATTTTGATTGGGGCGAAAGGGGGGTGATTTAAACTTTTAGATTTTTTTATTTTTCACATTTTTTTTTACTTTTTTTTTTTTTTTTTACTTTTGCCATGCTTCAATAGCCTCCATGGGAGGCTAGAAGCAGGCACAGCACGATCGCCTCTGCTACATAGCAGCGATCTGCTGTTCGCTGCTATGTAGTAGAAAATCAGGTGTGCTGTGAGCGCCGACCACAGGGTGGCGCTCACAGCTACCGGCGATCAGTAACCATAGAGGTCTCAAGGACCATATATATATATATATATATATATATATATATATATATATATATATATATATATATATATATATATATATATATATATATATATATATATATATATATATATATATATATATATATATATATAGCCTGAGGATGGCGGGTGTATGGTTTTCAGATGACACCCCTGGCTGCAGGGTAAGTAATACAATAGAGGACTATGAAATTACAAAAATATTTAGAATTGAGAGTCCTCAGTGGTTGATACCTTTTTAATGGCTGACTGAAAAGATGGTAACAAATTGCAAGCTTCCGAGACTACATACGTCTCTTCATCAGGCAAAGACTAAAACTAAAATATTGTGCATAAATATGTGATTCTTCAGAATTTGTTTTAGTCTTTGCCTGATGAAGAGACCTGTGTAGTCTCGAAAGCTTGCAATTTGTTACCATTTTTTCAGTTAGCCATTAAAAGGTATCAACCACTGAGGACTCTCAATTCTAAATATTTTTCTATCTACTGGCTAACACGGTACCAAGATATATATCTTTCCTGTATAAAATTACAGTCATTTCAAGTGTAAGATCCTAGACCAAGTCTGTAAAGTAGTACATGGGCACGGGGTCTTCTGGAACAATAGGAGAGGGTTGTTGTAGGTAGCATCGTATTCTTCCCCAGAAGTAGCATTAGGAATATCTCTGTATTATAGCGTTCGTGTTAAAATATGCACTGTTGAATTCCATTAGGACTGATGATGGCTGAATACTGAGTATAAAATATGTCAAGAAAAATCCTTTATTGTAGCAACAGCTATAGATGCAATCACACCAAATATATTACTCAAAATTCATGCGCTCAGATGTCAGACGTAAGGGATCTGATGATAGGATTTCCCTCTACTTTTGATATGCAAATTGCCTCTTTAGAGAGGATGAGGCCTAGAACTTTATAGCACTGCCTGTTGGAAGTAGCAATCCTACAAGTCAGTATCGACCTTTTAACAAGCCTTGCACTATGACTAGGATAAGAGCCAAATCAGAATCTAAACTTGTAGACACGGTGTTTCGGGGTGCTATACCTCATCAGTGCAAAGTATAAGATCTGATTTGGTTAGGTGAGGGGCTCTGGACCAAGTCACCTAGCCAAATTAGATCTCATACTTTGCACTGACAAGAGGCAATACGATGAAACACCAGGTCTGAAAACTGAGATTCTGATTTGGCTTTTACCCAAGTCATATTGCAAGGCTTGCTAGTGATTTGTAGGATCGTTGCTTCCAACAAGTGGCACTATAGAAGTCTAGTCCTCTTCCTCTCTGAAGAGGCAATTTGCATATTTAATTTTCCAAAGGAGCATTGTACGGCGAATAGGCCTCCTTATATTGGCCACAGAAAAATCGATGAATCCAGCAGGAATGTAGTAAAATCACTAAATTTATTTCTTCATTTAAAAAAAAAAAAATTCTGCACACATGGCAGCGTTCTTCCGACGCGTTTCGACTAACGTCTTAATCATGGTTAGTCGAAACGCGTCGGAAGAACGCTGCCATGTGTGCAGAATGCTGTAAGAAATTATACTTATTTACAAGTAGTGTACCATAGGATACAACCCTTTCCTTTTTTTTAAAAAAAATGAAGAAATAAATTTAGTGATTTTACTACATTCCTGCTGGATTCATCGATTTTTCTGTGGACTAAGTGCTCAACTTTTCCGTGCAGGAACAGGTGTGGAATAGCCGATAGTCAGGTGAGCTATCTTTTGTTTTTTTTTTGTCCTTATATTGGCATGCCAGAGCCAGTATGTCACTCTCCACAAGAAGAGACCATACCCCTTAACACCTAATTTAGAAAAATTCTATTAGTGGAATTATTGACTGGGATAATGCTGTCATCTAGTGTTCACAACTTGGCATTACAATGTATATCTGCCCATGTCGTTCTCCTGTCCCCAAAGTGTCAGTATCCTAATCCTTTACCCCAAATGTCAGTGTCATTATCCTGTACCCCTAGTGTCAGTGACATTATCCTGCACCCCAAGTTTTTCATTATTTTGTACCCCAAATGTCACTGTGTCATTGTCCTGTGTCCCACGTGTCAGAGTCATGATCCTGTACCCCAAATGTCAGTGTCATTATCTTGTACCCAAAATGTCGCTCATTATCCTGTCCCCAAGTATCAGTTTGTCATTGTCCTGTACCCTGAGTGTCAGTTATGGCATTATTCCACTTCAGGCACTGGAGTTATGGCAGCACTGATAGAGGACTTGTCACCAGTGGCCATCTTTTGCTCTTATTTTATTCCCACTGCTCCTTTTGAGTATTCTATTTATTTGTTTTTTTTTTTTTTAAATCTGCCATATAGTGTTATCCACAGATATGGGCCTTTTTTATTTAGTGCCAATTTTATGGGGTTTACCAAAGGGACATTCTGGTAGGGTAATTAGTTATACAGATCACACTAAAGACACGCCCCTATAGAATCCTGTGAGCCACGCCCCTATAGATTGCTGTGGGACACGCCCCCATATAATCCTGTGAGCCACACCTCCATAGAATCCTGTGAGCCACACCTTCAGAGTCCTGTGAGCCATGCTTCCATAGCATCCATTGAGCCACGTCCCCATAGAATCCAGTGAGGCATGTGTCCATAGTCCTGAGCCACGGCTACATAGAATCCTGTGAGCCATGCCCCCATAGAATCCTGTAAGGCATGTGTCCATACTCCTGAGCCACGCCCGCATAAAATCCTGTCAGTCATGCCTCCATAGAATGTGAGCCATGATGCCATAGAATCCTGTGAGCCATGCCCTCATAGAATCCTGTGAGCCACGCCCCCATAGAATTATGTGAGCCACGCCCCCATAGAATTCTGTGAGCCACGCCCCCATAGATTCCTGTCAGCCATGTGTCCATACTCCTGAGCCACGCCCACATAAAATCCTGTCAGTCATGCCGCCATAGAATCCTGTTAGCCATGCCCCTCTAGAATCCTGTGAGCCACGCCTCCATAGAATCCTGTTATCCACGCCCCCATAGAATCCTGTGCGCTACAGACCCATAGAATCATGTGAGCCATGCCCCCCATAGAATCCTGTGAGGCATGCGTCCATACTCTTGTGAGCCACGCCTCCATAGTATCCTGTGAGCCATGCCCATAGAATCATGTGAGTCACCCCCCCCCATAGAATCTTGTTAGTCACGCCCCCATAATACAGTCATGAGAGCTATGCCCATAGAATCCTGTGAGGCATGCGTCCGTATTTTTGTGAGCCACGCCTCCATAGAATCCTGTGAGCCATGCCCCCATAGAATCCTGTTAGTCATGCCCCTCATACAATCCTGTGAGCCACGCCCCTTGTGAAAACCATAAAATTTAGCACAGAAATAAAATGGCAGGTAAAAAACAAACAGAATAATCAAGAGACCAGTGGGAATACAATAAGAGCAAAAACTGCCCACTTTTCACCAGGTGATAGGCCCTCTTTATGCAGGAGCATTATGGGGGCAGTTGTTCTTATGTCATCTTGGTCTTTCTGGTTCGGATCGGGAGGATTTTAAGCAAAGTCAGAAGCTCTGTAATGAAAATAGAACTGCATTACTACACTAGAAATAAGAGAAATTAAGTTTAGTGCATAAATTGGCCAATTCATGTGTACCTGGTAGCCACGATAAGGCATTTCTCATATACCAGGACCTAGCAATGCCTTTCCTCACTTAGAATAAAGTCTTCATCTGTATGGGAACATGAATCCTCTGTTAGACTAAAATCTATATCTCTGTGGAGGGGTTATGGTCCTGCTGTGATTAAAAACAACTGTGGCTAAAAGGCGGAGTGCTCAATTTTTCATATTTCTAGTGCAGTAATGTAATTCAACTTTCATTTTTCATGTTTGCAACTTTTGGCGCTACAGTGTGCTGCCTTTTTTGTTTGAATGTATATGAGTTGGTGACTCTAGGTTCAGCACCTGTCCACACTTATTCTATGTTTCTAATGCATTAACCTAACTATCCCTGTGTGGCCCATTCAAAAACAAAACAAACAAAAAAAAAACCTTAAACCATAATCAGGTTCCTAGCATCATGTTCTCATACACTTTATACAGTTAATAGCCTCTGTGTCTGTACTGCTACATACTTAGGCAGTTAACTGGTTCATGCAGCTTTACATGAACACCCGAGCCTTACACTATGGCTGGTCCGAATAACTAAAGCAATTGTTACCATCCACCTCTCGTGTCTCCCCTTTTCCTCATAGTTTGTAGCTTGCGAGCAGCAGGGCCCTCATTCCTCCTGGTATCTATTTTGAACTGTGATTTCTGTTATGCTGTAATGTCTATTGTCTGTACAAGTCCCCTCTATCATTTGTAAAGCGCTGCGGAATATGTTGGCGCTATATAAATAAAATTATTATTATTATGTTTGGATGTGACGGTCAGTTTTTAAAAATTTGTATTGCTTCTGACTGAGCACTCCGCCTTTTAGCCACAGGTGTTTTTAATCACAGCAGGACCACTACCCCTCCACAAAGATATAGATTTTAGTCTAACATGGGATTCATGTTCCCATACAGATGAGGCCTTTATTCTAAGTGAGGAAAGGCATTGCTAGGTCCTGGAAAACGAGAAAGGCCTTATCGTGGCTACCAGGTACACATGAATTGACCAATCTATGCGCTAAACTTTGTCAATCATATTTCTACTGCAGTAATGCTATTCAATTTTCATATTTGCAAGTTTTGGTGCTACAGTGTGCTGCCTTTTTTGTTTGAGTGTATATGAATTGGTGACTCTAGGTTCAGCACCTGTTCACACTTAGTCTATGTTTGGATGTGACAGTCAGTTTTTTTTAAATTTAGAAGCTCTGTAATGGCAGCCTGTCTGGATGTAGATTTTTTTTGTGATACTAATTCTCATATTTCCATTTATGTTAGGAGCATTAAAGGGATTGTCCAAGTTTGTGATAAGTCTGCAGTCATTCTATGTGACTGCAGACTTCTGAATTCTCACAGTGTGCACTGCACGCTGTCAGGATTCTCCGGTGCCGGTGATTTGCATACATGTGATCACGTGCTGACTAGACATGCATGGCCTCACTTAATGAAAATGAACTGAGCGAGGCCAGGCACGCCACGTTGGAATGTGGCCGGAAGTATCCAAATCATACACTTGTGCAAGGGAGAATCCTAAAAGTGAGCAGTGACAGGAAACGTGGTACAGAGCAGTGTATACATACAGGACAGAAGTGGTACTGTGCAGTGTATATGTTACTGTAAAAGTCAGAAGTACGGTAAAACCTAGGATTTACCGGTCAATCTGGACATTCACCGAGGCCGTCGGTAAAAGCTCAAAATGAAAAGTAAAATTGGACTTTTACCGGTGAAGTCTTGGTAAATGTTAACATTTCTCAACAGCGTTGGTAAAAGTCAGAAATATCTGGTGTGAAGATGGAACATCTGACTTTAACCAAGCGCTGTTGGTAAATGTGCACGTTTACCACGGTTTCTTGGTAAATGTAGCTGAGAAGGGTGTAATAAAAAGTGTAAGCCACCGCGGGCGAGGAAATGGAGGACACAGTGTTCAAAGTTTTTATAAATGTAATAAGAGTAAATGGGGAAAATATGGTCATCCATGCCTTCCGATGATGCATGAAACATGCATTATCGGAAGGCATGGATATATCCGACAGATATCAGAATTATCCATATCTGTACAGCCCGTTATCTGCTCGGATAACGGGTCTGGACGGATCTATCCGCTTATTCCTAGTCACAATTACAGAATTACATAGTTTTGAAGTTGCGTTATTCTTGTATTTGCGTTAATTTCTCTTTTTTGAGATGTATTTTGCAACATAAATGTTTCTATTTGCATTTTCCTATTTGTCTTTGTTCATTTGCTTTTGTATTTTGAAGAATAAAAATATTTCTAACGATTAAGGCCTTCATCAGAGTCGGAAATTGCGTTTAGTTAACTTTTACCACCATCATCTGCTGGTCAGAGTCAGAATTCTGTGACTCAAAGTTACTTTTACCAACACATGCCCGTAAATGTAAAGATTTACCAATTCGCCCAGGTAAAAGTCCAGAATCGTTCGTTTATATGGAATACATCTGACTTTTACCAATACTGTTGAGAAATGTTAACATTTACCAAGACTTCACCGGTAAAAGTCCAATTTTACTTTTCATTTTGAGCTTTTACCGACGGCCTCGGTGAATGTCCAGATTGACCGGTAAATCCTAGGTTTTACCGTCCTTCTGACTTTTACAGTTATATATATATATATACATACATACACAGGACAGGAGGAGTGGTTCTGTGCAGTGTATATATATACAGGACAGGAGGGGAAATGGTACTGTGCAGTGTATATATTAACCCCTTCATGACCAGGGGATTTTTCGTTTTTCCGTGTTCGTTTTTCGCTCCCCTCCTTCCCAGAGCCATAACTTTTTTATTTTTCCGTCAATTTGGCCATGTGAGGGCTTATTTTTTGCGGGACGAGTTGTACTTTTGAACGACATCATTGGTTTTAGCATGTCGTGTACTAGAAAACGGGAAAAAAATTCCAAGTGCGGTGAAATTGCAAAAAAAGTGCAATCCCACATTGGTTTTTTGTTTGGCTTTTTTGCTAGGTTCACTAAATGCTAAAAATGACCTGCCATTATGATTCTCCAGGTCATTACGAGTTCATAGACACCAAACATGACTAGGTTATTTTTTATCTAAGTGGTGAAAAAAAATTCCAAACTTTGCTAAAAAAAAAAAAAAAAAAAAAAATTGCGCCATTTTCCGATACTCGTAGCGTCTCCATTTTTCGTGATCTGGGGTCGGTTGAGGGCTTATTTTTTGCGTGCCGAGATGACGTTTTTAATGATAGCATTTCGGTGCAGATACGTTCTTTTGATCGCCCGTTATTGCATTTTAATGCAATGTCGCGGCGACCAAAAAAACGTAATTCTGGCGTTTCGAGTTTTTTTTCCCGCTACGCTGTTTAGCGATCAGGTTAATACTTTTTTTAATTTGATAGATCGGGCAATTCTGAGCGCGGCGATACCAAATATGCGTAGATTTGATATTTTTTTTATTGATTTATTTTGATTGGGGCGAAAGGGGGGTGATTTAAACTTTTATGTTTTTTTTATTTTTTTCACATTTTTTTAAACTTTTTTTTTTAACTTTTGCCATGCTTCAATAGCCTCCATGGGAGGCTAGAAGCAGGCACAGCATGATCGGCTCTGCTACATAGCAGCGATCTGCTGATTGCTGCTATGTAGCAGAATTGCACGTGTGCTGTGAGCGCCGACCACAGGGTGGCGCTCACAGCGACGGGCAATCAGTAACCATAGAGGTCTCAAGGACCTCTATGGCTACAATGGAGACGCATCGCCGACCCCCGGACATGTGACGGGGGTCGGCGATGACGTCATTTCCGGCCGCCCGGCCGGAAGCGGTAGTTAAATGCCGCTGTCTGCGTTTGACAGCGGCATTTAACTAGTTAATAGGTGCGGGCAGATCGCGATTCTGCCCGCGCCTATTACGGGCACATGTCAGCTGTTCAAAACAGCTGACATGTCCCGGCTTTGGTGCGGGCTCACCGCGGAGCCCTGCATCAAAGCAGGGGAGCCGGCATCGGACGGTATAGTACGTCCGATGCCGGTAAGGGGTTAAGGACAGCATTGCGGCTTTAAGTCTCCTCACCTCGACATGCTTATCATGCCACTCTCCACAACGAGAAACGATACTTCTTGGATTCCGGTCAGACGCCTCTCAATCAGCCAAACCAGATCTCCACTTTCCACTGACGAGGGGCAGTACCCCGAAACATAGTGTCTGCAAATTGAGATTCTGGTTTGTCTATTATCCTAAGTCATGTGACAAGGCTCGGTAAAGGGTCGACATGGACTGTTAGGATCGCTACTTCCAATAGGTGACACTAGAGTTCTAGTTCTCTTCCTCTCTGAAGAGACAATTTGTATATTAAGGACAGGAAGAGTGATATTGTGCAGTATACATACAGGACAGGAAAAGTGGTACTGTGGGGTGTATATATACAGGACAGGAGGAGTGGTCAAGAGCAATGTGTGTGTGTGTGTATATGTGTGTATATATATATATATATATATATATATATATATATATATATATATATATATATATATATATATATATATATATATATATATATATATCCATACACATATACAGGACAGGAAAAGTACTACTGTGCCATGTGTGTATATATAGGACAAAAGTGGCACTGTGCAGTTGTCAAGGTAAAAATATACGTTTTTATACTCTTTTGTACTTTTATATATTCTTATGCTGTGAAACAATAAGTTTTTCCCCTTTGCTTGCTAAATGCAAATTTAACTGTATTTAAGATGGCTGCCAGTGTTCACTTTTGCCTTAGTTTTTGTACTTGCCAAGAATCTACTTTCGTTTCTGAAGCTAAAGTATCGTTTCTGGAGAAATGGAAACTTAACAAGATGTGGACAAAGGAAGATTCATCAGATGATGTCATAGCCAATCAGAGGGACTGAATACTAGATACATTGCTTAAACCCCGCCTAACCCCACCCTCTGCACACCTTCCCCCAATGGACTATATAATGTTATGTATATGAAATAAACAGTTCAGTTGCTGTGACGTTACACACGAGCGTGCAATGAGTTTGAACCAGCATTGTGTCTGACTCATTCTTATCCGGTACCAACATGCTCCTAATCTGATTTGGAATGACTGGTGGATGAAGCGTATTGTCGTGACGACCCCGACAATTTGGCGCAACCAACGTGGGGCGTGGCCCGCGATCCGAGACCCCCTGGACCCATGCCTGGACGTCCGTGGACGACACCCGTAGTGGCTGACCTCGAGGACTGATCACCCTCCAAACACGGTAAGTGGAGATCGCATACTATGTATGTGTCACACTTGCTAGTGTTTCAGCCATTATTGGTTAGTCTGTGGTCTCCTTGGGTCTGGGGAGTGACTGGTCGAGTGGTGAGACCGAGCGCGATCCCGTGCCACGCTTCGAACCAGCAACTGAGAGACGTCGCACTCTGCGCGTCCTCGTGTACACCACACCTCCTCCACCGGTCATTGTACTCCATTCAACCACCCTACCCGTGACTGTTGCCTAGTAGTGATAGAGTGAAAGATTGAGAAGTTTGTGGATTGGGATAGGAGACGTAGCCTCTGTGATATTGCACGCACATACATCGGTAATTAAGACGTCCCAAGAGGGGGACCACCAGAAACACTTGCACACACTTGCACATATCGGTAATTAAGACGTCCCAAGAGGGGGACCACCAGAAACACTTGCACACACTTGCACATATCGGTAATTAAGACGTCCCAAGAGGGGGACCACCAGAAACACAGTGGAGGGGTCTCACTAGGAGACAGCCTCCCAACGTTTAGAATATCGTGACAGGACAGACTGTAATCACTGGTGTTCAGGTTAGGGAAAAATATTGAGCGCGAGGCTCTTTATTTATAGCACGTGGAGCGCGAGGCTCCGTGCTAAGGACACAAGTGTTGCTGTCGCTGTCAGCGGCCTACTGCAGAAGGGCGTAGTATTCTGTGAGTCATGTTACGTCTCTTAAAGAAGAAGTCCGTGCCCCACGAGTTAGATGAGGATGCTGTGGAAGTCAAGACAATAGTAGAGTCACGGGAGGACAAGAAGGCAGTCAAGAATGTCGAGAAGGTGTACGAGCATGTAGGATTGCCCTCGACAGGGAGATTGCAGCTGTCTACATGGCACCATCTCATAAAGAACGAGCAAAAAGGTTGATGGAGAGGAAAGATGAAAGGATGCAGAGCCCGTGTTTGGCTATAAAATACCTCAATTATTAGTTTTTCTAGGGTGTTCTGGCAAATGAGTTGTGTGAAGGTTTTGTAGAAATTAATTGAGTCTGAGAACTGCTGTATTTCGTCACACTGTGTGGTTTTCCGAGACACCCAATGGGAGGGGTGAACCCGTGCGTGAATTGTTTGTGATTTTTCCTCTTTGTGCTGCCGGCCAGAGAAAGGGGGGCCAAAGTTTCCAGAAGAACTTAACCCAGTCTGTATCAGCAGCTGCAGCGATCCTCACTCGCTCTCTAGTCCCCCTCCCCTCGCAGCTTCAAGGACACAACTCGCAGCTCGCTTCCTTATCAGTGGCCCAAGAAGCAGAAGACTTCAGCTCCAGCTCCCCCTCCCTTACACAAATCCAGTCTTACGCTCCAATATTCATTTTAACCCTGTGTCTGGAAATCTCCCTCGCCATGTTAATTCTCAGACCAAGATAGGACAGATGGATTTGTAAATATTGCGGTCAGACAAACCCAGACTGAAGAAATACTTGTATAATCTGTGCTGCAACCTGACCTAAGTGAATTACGCTGATTCCTGATCACATGTAGTGATATAAAAAGCTGACACAGGATAGTGGGTAGTGGGGACATTAATTTTGGGAGTAGGCTGACAGTAATCCTTTTGGGAAGGAGCTGTAGACCAGCATGTCATGTCACCCCCAACCGGTCATCTAGTCACCCCCACCACCAGAGAACCAACCACATCAGGTAGTGTAAGACAGATACAGGAGTATTATCCCTGGAAGCCCTCTGACTAGCTAGCTACGCTAAAATAATTGGCTGACCCTGAGAACAAACCTTTCCCAATATACAGACAAAGATAATATGATGGACGTATAAGTGCACCTGAGCAGACCTAGAGAGTTGGTGAGCCAAGATGATGGTCAGATGGTATTTATGTTATATAACCCCTATGTAGATGAGTATAATGAGATGTATATCTTACACGCCCTTTCCACGGTTATGATGGCCCTGATAGGCCCAGATCCACCCTCAATAATGCCTGTAGCAAAAAAAAAAAAAAAAAAATAGGGGGGATAGTGTCTCTAACCCTGTCAGTTAGAATATGCCTATGTCACGTTACTTCAGTATGTGGGTAATTTTTTTGTTTTTTTGTTGTGTACACAGACAGAGCAGGAAGCCATTGTTGCCACTGTTAGTTTTCGCAAGTATCTGGCAGATCTGAACTGTCGGGCTTCGGCCTTGAAACTTCGGTTCTGCCTTGGTCAAGTGATATTTTTGGGTCACTGTCTCCTTCAGGGTGCCAGACACCTCACAGAAGAAAGAAAAAAATAGCCGTCAGCTCCCTTCCATTCCCAAAAGATGAGACTGAACTCCAGCGTTTTCTTGGACTATGTACTTATTGTTGTCAGTGGATACCGGACGCATCCCGCATAATGCAATTTCTCTACAAGGCCCTGAAAGACTGTTCAAGATATGGTGATGATTTTGGCAGATTTCACACATGATACGCTGTTACTACGGAAGATACTGTATTGCACGGAGCTGCACTCACTCCCTCCCACCCTGTCAGCGCAAGAAGCAGAACGTCAGGCTCTGTCTACTACATGTACTTTGGCCAAGGACAGGCGGGCTAATAAATACACAGACTCATAGTAAGCATTTGGTATTGCTCATGATTTCGGAGCCTATGAACCAATCAAGGATTTGTTACTACCGCCGGGACTCAGTGAAGAATGCTGAAGCTGTTAAAGCCCTCATGGACTCAATCGAATTACCTACCCAGGTGGCCATTATCAAAGTTAAGGAGCATGGTACTATGGAACAGTCCACAGACTGTTGGTAATGCCTTTGCGGATATGCAAGCAAAAGCTGCTGCTCTCCTGCCTGTTGAACAGCCCATACCAGCTATGGTGACCACACGCTCTCAGTGTAAACAGTTACAAGAAACACTGACTCTACAGGAACCTGATGATCTATGACAGACTGAGGTTTTCTGCCGGACCCCGCAAGACCGCTTAATGACGATGCAGAGAATGTCTCCAAAGGAAGAAGTGAAGCAGTGGAAAGCTGATGGAGCACGTATGGACATGGTCGCTGGAAAAAGGACCAACTTGTGTCTCCCTAAGCGGATGTACCCTGCTATTGTCACGTGGGCGCATGGTCCCACATATCGAGGTATCTGTCAGACCTGCAATCCCGGTCAACTTCAACGTGTACCCCCGAAGTATCTTGCTAAGCCCGACTATCCTTTCCAAAGGCTCCAGGTGGACCTCATCATGTTGCCGAAGTCTGGAAGGTATGACTATTGTCTGGTGGTTGTCGACATGTTCTCCAGTTGGCCAGAAGCATTCCCCGTTACCAACGTGACTGCAAAGACCACAGCAAAGAAACTGGTGATGGAAGTTATATGCAGATATGGGGTTCCAGAAGTTGCTGAAAGTGACCAAGGCCCGGACTTTTCTTCTCATGTGTATCAGGAGGTTCTGACAATGCTTGGATCCACTGTAGCCCTCCATACTCCATACTCTCCACAATCCAGTGGGAAAGTTAAGAGGCTGAACGGCACACTGAGGGGACAATTGACCAAAATGATGCAGGAGACTACGGCTCCATGGCCAGGGCTCTTACACATTCGTACTACCCCTATTGCAAAACATGGCCTGTCCCCATATGAGATATTGTTTGGTGCTAGGTTCTCAGTTGTAAATTTTCAGTCTCAGTAGTTGTCAGAAGAAACTGACCGTGCTGTTCAATATGTTATTCAGTTTAGTAAGAAATGTTGCTAACACCCATGTTTTAGTTTCTTTTTCCCTTCCAGATTCAGCAGAAACCGATATTTGTCACAATTTGAAGCCTGGTGGTTTTATGGTCGTGAAAAGCTATGTCAGTAAAACTTGAAGGAAAGAGCACCTGGATCCACGCTGCACACTGCAAAAGAGACCGGACCAGCGCTTAGTCACAGTGGTGATCGAAGGAAAATGTTGCTGTTGTTTTTGGTCCTGAGGCTGGGGGCCATCCTCATCCCTACCTCCTCGGCCCCTATTGTAAATAAGAATGCCGGTGCCACTATTCTCTGGGTAAACCTAACGGCCCCGGTAAATATCTGGTGATTTGATTTCTGCGATGTAGTCAAGTGCCCCGAGACTCAGCGGGTGGTAGAGGGAATTATCCAGTATTATATATGTGTTACCAGAGATAACAATTGTACTGGGGAGGTATTTTCATAATGTGTTTAATAGTGGATACTATGGGAATTTAGGCCATATACAGCTCCAGGATATTAGCTTCAGACCAACCAAGGCCCCCGTTACCAGTACAGCTAAAACAGGCCCAGGTGAACGTTTGCAAAATATAGTTAACGAAGTAATCCCCATTCCAGGTCTTAGTTGGCAAGAAGTCTTCTCTATAGAAACACAAACAGCCCCAAGGACAAATTTATGGTTAGAATGGGTAAGATACAATGTACGAGTCCAGAGTATCTCTGTAGGATGTGTTGCTTGTGCTGCAGCGAATACACATCTATACACATATGCATTGTTTTTTCCTGATGACAATACCACTGCCTGTGTTATGAAACTGTTGAAGGGTCTAAAGTCCACTGATTGCTCAGATTATGTCCCACTAATTCATGAAGCACCTAAACTAAAGGTCCCAGGAGGGATAACCGTATTAGCTGATAATTATACCTGCTATAATTCCCATGACACTACAGGTACACCAGTAGGGATCTTCGAGACAGGTTTCTGTAAAGAGAACAATTCCCTGGGTACTGATTTCCTAACTAAACATACACAGTACATGTACAACATTTATTGGTTATGTGGAGATGGTAAGCTCCGTCCTAGGTTGCCTAATACCTGGACAGGTCAATGTACCCTTGTTAGACTAGCTATGCAGTTCAAGATTTTACCTTGGGATCCAGAGACACCTGATGAATATACCAGAAAGAGGAGAAGCCTTGATCAGCTCCACATGAGTTATGAAGAAGATCCATTGTTATATGTCGATGGCGTTGGAGTGCCAAGGGGGGTGCCTGACCAATTTAAAGCCGAGAACCAGATCTATGTTGGCTTTGCTTCTTTAATCCACAGGTGCAGATTAATAAGAATGTTGATTGGATGAATTACACATATTACAGTGAACAAAGGTTTGTCAATTTTACCTTTGATGTTTTCCAGGGTATAGTTGAGGAATTGGGCCCTAACACTAGAATGACCCTCCAAAACCGACTAGCCCTTGATATGATCTTAGCTGAGAAAGGAGGAGTCTGTGGGATGGTGGGAGAGGAATGTTGTACCTATATCCCTCAGAACTCTGGGGTAAATGGAAAGACCATGATAGCCCTTAAGAAGATAAATGGGTTAGCAGCAGAATTAAAAACTAATGCTGGAGTAGACACATCTTTCTTTTCCGGTTGGTTGGGTGGGCTCAAAGGATTCCTCCAACAAGCTTGTCTAGTACTGATTGCCCTTCTTGTAGTTGGATCGATAATCCTCTGTTGTGTTATTCCCCTGTATAAAAAGATTATCACTAAGGCAACTCCGACTGGCACCTTCCCCAACCAAGAAGTAGACTCACCAGAGTACGATGGCACTGATCCAGGGGAAATCTCTAAGTACGCCCCCTCAAGATGTTAGACAAAACCCCTTACTCTCAGATGATGCAAAGAGATTTAGTTTAGGGACAGCGGGAGAACTCCATGTGAAGCTAGTGAAGGGTTCAGCTGCCTGGAGGCCTCTCACAAGGGGAGAGCTTCTGAGGTGTCTGGATGAAGAAATCCACCTCCCCTTTCCCCATCACATGGACAGTCTCAAAGGATCTTTCTTTTTAGGGAAAAACTTAGTGTTTAGGGGGGATTGTCAAGGTAAAAATATACGTTTTTATACTCTTTTGTACTTTTATATATTCTTATGCTGTGAAACAATAAGTTTTTCCCCTTTGCTTGCTAAATGCAAATTTAACTGTATTTAAGATGGCTGCCAGTGTTCACTTTTGCCTTAGTTTTTGTACTTGCCAAGAATCTACTTTCGTTTCTGAAGCTAAAGTATCGTTTCTGGAGAAATGGAAACTTAACAAGATGTGGACAAAGGAAGATTCATCAGATGATGTCATAGCCAATCAGAGGGACTGAATACTAGATACATTGCTTAAACCCCGCCTAACCCCACCCTCTGCACACTTTCCCCCAATGGACTATATAATGTTATGTATATGAAATAAACAGTTCAGTTGCTGTGACGTTACACACGAGCGTGCAATGAGTTTGAACCAGCATTGTGTCTGACTCATTCTTATCCGGTACCAACATGCTCCTAATCTGATTTGGAATGACTGGTGGATGAAGGGTATTGTCGTGACGACCCCGACACAGTGTGTGTGTGTGTGTGTATATATATATATAACGGGGAGTGATACTGTGCAGTGTATATATAATGGAGCTGAGCAGTGGTACTGTGCAGTGTATATATACAGAATAATACAGATACTGAGAATTACACCCAGTATACAGGACAGGAGGAGTGGTACTGTGCAGCGTATATATACAGAATAATACAGATACTGAGAATTACACCCAGTATACAGGACAGGAGGAGTGGTACTGTGCAGCGTATATATACAGAATAATACAGATACTGAGAATTACACCCAGTATACAGGACAGGAGGAGTGGTACTGTGCAGTGTATATATACAGAATAATACAGATACTGAGAATTACACCCAGTATACAGGACAGGAGGAGTGGTACTGTGCAGCGTATATATACAGAATAATACAGATACTGAGGATTACACCCAGTATACAGGACAGGAGGAGTGGTACTGTGCAGTGTGTGTTATATTGGTTTACCTGGTGAAAATAAACAAGTAAGATGGGAATATATTTGGTTTTTATTAAGTTGCCTAATAATTCTGCACAGTAAGTTACCTGCACAAACAGATATCCTCCTAAGATAGCCAAATCTAAAAAAAAAAAAACACTCCAACTTCCAAAAATATTAGGCTTTGATATTTATGAGTCTGTTGGGTTGATTGAGAACATAGTTGTTGATCAATAAAAATAATCCTCTAAAATACAACTTGCCTAATAATTCCGCACACAGTATGTGTATATATATATATATATAATCTTTTATAGAAGTGGTACTGTGCAGTGTATATATAATGTACAGGAGGAGTGGTACTGTGCAGTGTATGTATGTATGTATGTATGTATATAGGTATATATATATATATACACATACATACACAGGAAAAGTGGCACTGTGCAATGTATACATATAGGACAGGAGAACAGGAACTGTGTAGTGTGTATATATAATGTACAGGAGGAGTGGTACTTTGCAGTGTATGTGTGTGTATGTATATATGTATATATATATATATATATATATATATATTAGCTATTGAACCTGTTCTACACCCAGGTGGAGAGCATTTATATTGGTATATGGTCCCCATCCTGTCATGAGCTGCTCCATCCTGCGCCTCCATTCTGACATGTGCTGCACCCATCCTGCACCCCCGTTCTGTCATGTGCTGCTCCCATCGTGCGCCACCGTTCTGTAATTTGCTGCTCCCATCCATATGCCCCATACACTGCTCCATAAAGGTTGATGGCCCCATAAGATGCTCCATAGTATTACATGCCCCGTATGCTGCTGCGATATATATATATAAAAAAATAACATACTCACCTATTGTCGCTGGGCGCCGAGTGCTGGGGGGCCTGAGCAGGCAGGGACACTGGCGCGCTGTGGGGGTCAGGTGCCAGAGTCGCCGCTAGCTCAGCCCCCGACACTTGCTATAGTCACCGGGCCGTGATCCAGCGCTGCGTGCCGCTCCGTCTTCCGGGTCCTCTGGCTGTGACTGTTCAGTCAGAGGGCGGCGCGCATTAAGCGCGCCCTCTGAACTGTGAACGTCACAGGTAGAGGACCCGAAAGATGGAGCGGCGCGCAGTGCTGGAACGGGACACGTTAATATAACTTATACTTACCCTCCTGGCACGTCCCTGCTTCTCCGTTGGAGATCGCGGTGTGCGTTCAGTGCTTACGCATACCGCGATCTCCTGGGCCGCGTCACTCTGTGGGGTCCAGCTTGCGCAGTCTATAAAGGCTTCGGACAGAGTGACTCTCATATATATATATATATATATATATATATATATATATATATATATATATATATATATATATACACACATACATACACAGGAAAAGTGGCACTGTGCAGTGTATATAGGACAGGAGAAGTGGTACTGTGGGGTCTGGAGCAGAGCCGCAATACCACACACAAGCCATGGTCAGGGGTTGTGCTGTTCCTGAAGGAGAGCATTCATGGACAAGACGTTTAAGCTTCATGTTCCAATCTTAACCTGAAGATCATTATAAGTGAAATGCACCAACTTTAGAAAGAGGTTCACTCGTCATTATAATTTTGGCTCTTAGAGCCTCAATACATTTGTCAGACCATTGTTGATCACACTCCCACCTAGTGTGCTTATCTTGGGAACAGAAGTGAAAAAGTTGCATATGTGTCACACAAGTATTTTAGAGCAGCAACTTTGCTGTTAAAAAAAAGAAAAAAAAGAGTAATGACAAAAAAAAAAAATCCTAATAGCAGTTTCGTGTGATTTGCGCTGCCGTCTAGAGCAAATGATCAGTGACATAATATCCTATGAATAAGCTTTAAAATGTCGCACTGCATTGGTAAGAAAGCATTATTGTGCTAACATTTTTGACATTTTGAAAAGTGGCAACTTATGAATTAGCTGAAAACATCTGTTAATGAAAACAAAGGCCACAAAAAAAAGACAAAAATTTAGAAAAAAAAAACCAAAACAAAATAGTGCAGCAATGGTGCAGAAGCCATAATGAATTTGGCCCCAAAACAATATGTTCTAAAATCAAAACTTCAATTACCTTCCCCCAACCCAAAAAGGTGCAAAGTGAGTGATGAATCTTGGCCAAAGTCAGGACTTACCAGGACACAATGACTCCACACAGGATAAATAAGTATCGATTTATTGAATCAGTAATAATTTAAGACTGGTACAATCAGTTTTGTTCGTATTATCAGGAAACACAATCTGATCCGACGGTGCGAAAATTCAGTTCAAATAAAAAATAAATCCAGGCAAAAAAAAGGTAATCCTACATAAAATACTCGTCCCTCCCCCACGTCTATTTCCTTTTTTTAATTTTTTTTTTTTTTTACAAAAAGGGCTAAAAAAAATCTCATCAAAATGCAGCAGATTCATTAACTATTTACATTTGTTACACCGGAAACATTTACATCTCCAGAAGGAAAACCTCTGTCCAAAGTGAAAACAATGTATTAACATGCGAGTGCAATACATGACGCGTTTCACCCACGTCACGTACAATTTACATCATGGGGGGGGGGAAGGGTTATATTAATCTCTTGTTATTATTATTCTGGTCTCCTTTATAACAATGTTGCATAGAATCCAGCGGAGATCTCATGATTGACTTTGTAAAAGGCGATTGGAAGTATCAAAACTTTCAGGAACGTTGAGTGATTCTAAGTGTCGTCGATCCCAGCGGCCAAATAACAGTCTGTATAATACGCTGTATCCTAGCCGGCACCAACATGCTCGAAACATGGAGCACATCAGCTACATCACGGTATAGACGAGAGACAAGAAAAATAAAAATATACATTCAGGCAGACCCGCTTCCTGACGTTAACGAAGGACAATACAGTGTAATCTAGAACCGTCTGATGCGTTTCAGGCGTCACAGACAACGATTTGTGATTTATATACATAATCCCAAAGCTATAAATATAGATATATACTTATTTGTGAAACTTGTCAGTGATATGAAACATCCAGCCATATTCACAGTTATGGATTTCAGTGCCGGGGGACCGTCTGAATTCTACCGACGCATTTCGCTTTATTAGCCCCTTCTGTTGGCAGCCGACTTTGGGCGCTTGTTTGCAGTATACTGATGACCCCACACGCGTTTCACCTTCCAGTCCACGCAGCGTCATTGTCAAATTGTTTCCGCTCGGGCCGGGTTATCATAACCTGGTCTAACATGTAAAAGAACATGTGAGGTATAGAAGAGCTGCTCCTGCAGCCAGCACCTCCATTATGTATATATAATGTATAGATTTAGGCATTTTCCAGGTGGTAAATGTAGAAGGATATTACAGGGTGTCTATTCCCTTGTAAAACACACAAAAAAAGCAAACTGCTCCCCCTAAAAAAAAAATGCAAATAAAATTAATTTATAATGCAGGAGGTACATGGGGACGATATTATCCTTGGTGGGGCAGTGGTGTGGTATAGGGCTGTGTCTGCACTACAAGTCCCAGCTTTACAAGAACAGCGGCAGATAGCTCCCAGCTAGGGAGTCGTAGGTTACCCACCATAATTATAAGGCATTGAAAGATTAGCACCAAAATGGGGGAGATGGCGTCTTAGAGACATTGGTGTTGGAGCAGACGGTTCCTGAGGAAGGACAGGTAGGCAGCTCCTCGCTCCCCTCTATGCATCAGGGAACATGCACAGTGCAATATACTGTGAAGGGAACAGACACCGAGGAAATGGGTGACCGGACATCGATGCATTGAGGTTTTATGACACCAGCCTGTTCACTCTCCGTCTGGTAACCCCCCTCGTACAGTAGTCGCCTGTCCTTTAACAGCGGAGGGGCGATTCAGTTTTTGGTTTAGTCTCAGACCCGATCAATGGTCAGCACCTGTAAAACAATGTCCGTGTGGTGGTGTTGAGCCCTTTCACGCTCAGGGTAGATTGGAGGAGCGAAGAGCGTCCTGCATAGCTGTATACTGTTTGCGGCAGACGCTCCGTCTCCAGCAGCATCGGTTAGACCCAGCGAGAGCAAGGCAAGCAGCGTAGTCAGCGACTATCTGCACTGAGGTCACCTAGTGAAGCTGGCAAGACCAGTACCCCTGGGTGTTTGGTTACAGCAGCGTAGGCAGTGCGCCATCCCCTGTCCTGCCTGTGTAACTACAGATTAGTACATTTTCAGTGTGCTGGGCGTTTCAGCCCGGTGCATGTAACGAGTAGTGCAGCCTTGATTCTAACACGTGGTCACATCAAACAGGGTGCAACGACCAGCGCCCCGTCTGAAAGCCCTAATTGTCTTTCATGTCCCAACCACCTGTAAATGGGTGACTCATCATCACAGTGCAGACTCCAGGGAAGAATCCAGAATATCATCGTGATGGCTGTTGCTGTTGGAATCGCTGTCATAGCTCTGGGGGCTGGAAAAATTGGCCGCTTCCTGGAGCCTCATCAACATGTTCATCTGCAAGAGCAAAAAATTTACAGTAATGGGAGCAAAACTTAAAGGGAATGTCAAGTTTTGTGCAAAGCGTGCCCTAACAGCAGCTTCTACTCTGGAAAGTGTCCTGCAAACTTTTTGCTCATCTCTAAAAATAATGTTATTTTTTAGGGCTCCTTAGGCCTCTCACACGTCCATGTCTCCAGTACGTGTGGTGATAGTTTTCACACGTACCAGAGACACTGACACACAGACCCATTCAAATGAATGGGCCTGTGCACATATCTGTGTTTTTTCACGAACTGTGTGTCTGAGTGCCCCACAGGTACTCATGTCCGTTTTTATGCAGCTGCATGGATCACATGGACCCATTCAAGTCAATGGGTCTGTGCAAACATGTACTGCACACTGATGCTGTCCATGTGATGCATCAGTATCACACGGACGGCCACAGGGGAAGAAGCACTACAGTAAGCTCTGTTCCCCGGCGGCTGGTGCTGAAGCCGGCTCTCATCATTCTCTCCTGCTCTGCCGGCGTTCGGCGCAAGCAGAGGAGAATGATGTCCAAACTATGACAGCAGGTGGGGGCTTTTGGGTCTCTTACCTCCATCATCTGACACCTGCTGCCGCTAATAACAGTGACAGCAGGAGCAGGTGATCAGGGTATTCCACAGCCGCCACCTGCGATCTAACAAAATAAATGAATGAAAAACCCAACGTGGGTTCCCCCTATTTTCTTGATCCAACCAGGCAAAAGTCACAGCTGGGGGCTGCATCCCTCAGCTGTCAGCTTCTGCAAGGTTGGTTATCAAAAATAGATGGGTCCCCACGCTGTTTTAAAAAAAAAAATTATTTAAATAATTAAAAAAAACCAACATGGGGTCCCCCCATTTTTGATAACCGGCCTTGCTAAAGCTCGCAGCTGGGGGCTACTATTCTCAGGCTGGTAAGGGGCCATGGATATTGACCCCCCCCCCCCCACCCCCCCGCCTAAAAACAGCAGCCCGCAGCTGACCAGAAAAGGCGCATCTATTAGATGCGCCAATTCTGTCACTTTGCCCGGCGCTTCCCACTTGCCCTGTAGCGGTGGCAAGAGGGGTAATATTTGTGGGGATGATGTCACCTTGCAAGTGATATCAAGCCCACGGCTTAGTAATGGATGGGCGTCTATAAGACACGCATCCATTACTAATCCTATTGTTGCATTGTTTGTAAATAAAGACACAGCCAGAATAAAGTCCTTTATTTGAAAAAAATTACACAGACTCCTTAATTAATCTCAATTAAACCATACTTACTGCAACACCTAATTCCCCAATGCCCTTGATCTCCTGTAATAAAAATAAACTAAAAAAACAACAATATACCATACCTGTCCGTCGTCGTTTTCAATCTGGACAGTGCCAAGATGCAACCATCCTGCCTGAAAACCACTGGTGAATGAGCTGCTGAGAGCTCAGCATCATTCACTAGCGGTGACAACATCACTGGCATTTTTCCCACGTTCCTGAGGTCACCGCAGTTCAGCCCGGCCTCGATGATGTCACCGCTGGTGAATGACGCTGCGCTCTCAGCATCTCGATCACCAGTGGTTCTCAGCCTGGACGGTTGCATCTTGGCACCGTCCAGGTTGAAAACAATTTAGCCACCAGACATGAATTACAGGGTGGGACACAATGACTGACAGGTATGGTATATTGTTGTTTTTTTTATTTTTATTACAGGAGATTGAAGGCTTCGGGGTATTAGGTTTTGCAGTAAGTATGGTTTAATTTAGAATATTAAAGGAGTCTGTGTCATTTTTTCAAATAAAGGATTTTATTCTGACTGTGTCTTTAACATATAACCATAGGATTAGTAATGGAGAGGTGTTTATAAGACACCTCTCCATTACTAAGCCGTGGGCTCAGGTGACATCAATCCCACAAATATGAACCCGACTTGCCACCACTACAGGGCAAGTGGGAAGAGCCGGGCAAAGCTGGCAAAAGTTGGCCTATCTAATAGATAGATGCACCTTTTCTGGGCAGCTGTGGGCTGCTGTTTTTAGGCTCGGGGGGCAATATCCATGGCCCTTACCAGCCTGAGAATAGTAGCCCCCAGCTGTGAGCTTTAGCAAGGCTGGTTGTTAAAAATGGGGGGACCCCATGCCATTTTTTTTCATTGTTTAGTTAAATTAACAGCATGGGGACCCCTCTATTCTTGATACCCAACCTTGCAGACGCCGACAGATGAGGGTTGCAGCCCCCAGCTGTGACTTTTGCCTGGTTGGTTCAAGAAAATAGGGGGGAACCCACATCGGGTTTTTTCATTCATTTATTTAATTAAATCGCAGGTGGTGGCTGTGGAATACCCCGATCATCCACTCCTGCTGTCACTGTTATTAGCGACAGCAGGTGTCGGATGATGGGGGTAAGAGTCACAAAAGCCCCCACCAGCTGTCATAGTTCGGACATCATTCTCCTCTGCTCGCACCGATCGCCCGCAGAGCAGGGGAGAATGATGAGAGCCAGCTTCAACACCAGCCGCCGGGGAACAGCGCTTACTGTAGCGCTTCTTCCCCAACGGCTGTCTGTGTGGTACTGATACGGCACACTGTTGCCACACATGTGCAGTACGTAGTACACACACTGACACATGGACACGGATATCTCCGGTACTGGAAATATCAGGACGTGTGAAACCGGCCTTACCAGAGGATCTCCATCCCCATCTCCTGATGGAGCTTGCTTGCTCGATGTCCCCTCCCTGGGCACAGAATACCCATCAAATCCAACATCTTCTGGTCGTAGCTGGAGAAGAGAAGGCCACTCGTGCTGCAGGGGAACCGCTGTCCAGGGGTAGGTATCCATAACCCACTTGGCAGGGTCTTCCCAGGGGGCTCTTCTGCCGTACAACTAGAACAGGGTAATAAGAAGGAAATTCTATGTAATGTACTTGATCAGCATGGATGTCGAATGAATGATCTCAGATATCAGGTTTCTTACCTGCAGCCCTTCTCTGACTGCTTCCAGGAGGTAGGGGATGATGGAGTAGTTCCAGAGGTCAGTAAACCAAACCCTTGAACCATCCACATCCATTGGACAAGACAGGAACAGACGGGGTCCTAGAATAAAGAAAATGATGGAAAATATGTGACACATCCCATTTACAGGACAGACTCTAGCTCTACTGTCCCTTTAAATCCTTCTCCTGTGTGTGACACCACCATCTACTGGCAGATAATAAGAACTGAACTGGAGAATCCATAACCTGGATAACGCCCGGTCTAGGGGCATCACTCACCGATGGTGACATCTGATGAGCTGTGGGTCTCCAAGAAGCGGTTCAGGTGTTGCCAGACTTTGGGGATCCAGTCTATTATCTTCCCCAGCTCTACATTTCTTGTCCGGTTACTCATTTCTGTTTCGATCAATTTCCTCCGGAGATAGCGCCCTAGGAAACCTTTGACGGGTTCAGTGTGGTTGGCGCAGAGCACCCACCTGTGTAACATACAGATCAAAGGACAGGTTATACGGCTGTTATAAGAGGTCTGAAAGACCCCGACTGAAGGCGCCATACACTTTATATACCACTCACGAGACTCATCCACATACAGGTTTCCAGGCTGTAAATGTAAACCAGAATATGTTCATTTACCAGCAGCAAGTAGACATTTTGCAATAGTGAGGGATTTAAAGGGTTTGTCCGATAATCTTTAAACTAAGGTCTTATCTAATTGACATAATTGTATAACATGACCTACCATTCCCTTATAGCTTCACCTTGGATTTAGTTTACTTTTTTCACTTCTGATGAGACTGCACAAGGCAGTCTCACGCTCCGTGGCCTCATCGGACTATGTGTCCTCCCTACTTGCTGGTGTACTGACAGTGCGCTCTGCTTCGAAGCCGGCAAGGTAAGAGAACACCCCAAATATGTACCCGAATAGACGTGAACACATGCTCATTGTGTGATCCTTTCCTGCCGGCATTCAGAGAGGCTTGGAAAAAGAGTGCACTGATTGAATGCGGAGGCTCATAACCGGAAGGGAGGCCACTGAGGAAACGGCAGGAAATTTTATGTAACAGTGTAAAGTAAAGCAATGCTTAGTCTTTAAAAGTTTAAGATATCAGACAACTTCTTTAACCCCTTAGTGACCGAGCCAAATTTTTGAAATCTGACCAGTGTCACTTTATGTGGTAATAACTCTGCAACGCTTCGGGGGGCGTGGCCTGAGAGTCCATGTGAGCGGACGTGCGGCTGTGAGCTCCCGCCGCTGTATATCTTAAAATCCTGCAGAGCCGCTGCTGTTTGGTCCCTGCGGGGGCTTACCGGCTGCGGGGAGACTTGTGAAGCCTGGTGGCGCTGAGCGGTAGCGCTGGAACCGGCGAACATGACAAGGAGACGGCAGAAGGACGCAGGAGCCGGGGATGCAGGCGCAATCCAAGATGGCGCCGACACAAGGGAGAAGGCGGAAAAGGAGAACGCCGCATGCAGAAAGCGTATGGAGGTGGCGGCAAAGCTCCAGCAGTTTGCGAGAGCGGAGGCCGCAGAGGAGGGAGCCGGAGCTGATACCGAAGAGGAGGAGGAGAGCCCAGCAGGAGAACATGAGGTACAAAAGGGGAGAAAGGAGAGTAAAATGGCGGTGGCAGAAGGGGGACCCGAGGAAATGGCGCCAGAAGCTGAGCCTACCTTAAGAGACGTTTTTGCGCTGGTTTCTTCATGTAAACAGTCTTTGACCTTACAGATACAGGAGGTTAAGGGAGACACAGCCCAGATAAACGCAGCCATGCAGAAGATTGACAAACGTGTGGGGGAGGTAGAGGAGAGAGTGAGCACTGCAGAAGACCATATAGTGCAGCTGCAAAAAGCAGAGAAAAAGTTCACTCAAGCAATAGCTGAATTGGCGGCGAAAAATGAGGACCTTGAGAACAGGTCCAGAAGAAACAATATTCGCATTGTGGGCATCCCTGAAAAAGCTGAAGGGAGGAATCCAACGGAATATATTGAAAACTGGCTGTTAGAGACTTTTGGAGATATGGCGCTAACAAAAGTGTTCGTGGTAGAGAGAGCGCATAGGGTCCCACCGAAACCACCTGTCCCTGGAGCGAATCCCCGTACCATGCTCGCCAAAATTCTAAATTATAGAGACAGAGACATTATCCTGAGGAAGGCCAGAGACATGACGGATCTGACAGTTGAAGGCCAAAAGATTGCTATCTACCCAGACTATTCTACTTTGGTGCAGAGACAACGGATGATGTTCACGGGTATAAAGAGACGGCTGAGGGAGCTGGGAGTGCAATACTCTATGATGTTTCCAGCAAGACTGAGGGTGGTGGCGTTTGATAAAATTCACTTTTTTCAGAAGCCGGAGGAAGCTACCCAGTGGATCGATATCAATGCTAAAAAGCTTAAAGGAAAAGGAGACTGAAACTGTGGGAAGAGTCTGATTTTGGTTATCTATTTGTCAGTGGGCATAGAGTCATGTGATTGACAAACTAGGGGGTATGGGTGGTGAAGAAGGGAGCTGGATTATACTCAGTTAAAGTTAAATGGAGAGTGTAATGGCTGCTGGGAAGGAGGGAGGAAGGGTAAGCGGCATATTTTAAGTGTATGCAGGTTTCTTGCGTGTGTAAATAATTCTACGTTAAAATACTTTGAGACACGTTATTTTTCAAAATGTCTGAAATCCTGTTATGTACAGTGGTGGGAGGAGGGTTGGGAAGGTAATGCCAAACGGAGTGTTCGCTATGGGCGATGATGCCCCACTCTTGAAAAGAGGTGGAATGGTTAGATGTGAGGGGGGAAGGGTGGGGGTGGGAGGGGGAGATGGGAGGGGGAGATGGGAGGGGGAGATGGGAGGGGGGAGGGGGAGATGGGAGGGGGGGGGGGGGAGGGAAGTTAGACAGCTCGTGCTCAAAAAAGATGATACTTTGAGTGAAGATGAGCCAAGTGATGGGGACCCGTTAAGATTTTGTGCTGGAATGTGAGAGGCCTAGGGGAGAAATCCAGACGTGCCGCGTGTTTGCAACATGTAAGAGACCAACGGGCCTCAATGATTTGCTTGCTGGAGACGCATTTGGTAAGGGAAAAGGTGGATGTCCTGAATAGACGGTGGATCCAGAAGGGATATCATTCTACCTTCTCCACGTATGCAAGAGGAGTCTCAATCTTGGTTCCAGCGGGAGTTCAGTATGAGGAGGTGAAGGTATATGTGGATGTGGATGGGCAGTACGTACTAATACAGTGTATATTGTATGGAGTGATGTTGTGTGTTGCCGCGATGTATATTCCGCCCCCCTACTCTAGCAGGAAAATTAGAGAAGTAATGGAGCGAGTGGAAAGATGGGGACCGACACCGTTAATAATTATCGGGGATCTTAACAACATCTGTGATGAATATTGGGACAAAAATAAAAATACTCAGAATAGGTCGGAGGGACACATAACAACATTTGGCACCTATATACAGGAGATAGGTATGATTGATCTTTGGAGGGTCAGACATATTGGAGAGAGAGGGTACTCATGTTATTCACCAGCGCATGCCACGCTCTCTAGGATTGATATGGCTCTGGGTAACAGGATTATGGACACGTTGGTTGGGGAGGTGAGATATCTGCCAAGGGCCCTGTCAGACCATAGTCCAATTGAAGTAGAGGTTAGATTGGAGGGGGCACGTTCGACAAGTGGGAGAGAATGGAAGATTCATCCCAATTGGTTACAGAGTATTGAGTTGGAAAGTATAGGACGGGAGGTGGCGGAATTCTTTCTCTTAAATGATGGAAGCACTGATGCTCTTACAATCTGGGATGCAATGAAGGCGTATCTGAGGGGACTACTGTTTAGGGACATTAGTAGGTGTAAGCGGAGGACGAGAGAGGCAGAAAAAGCGGCAATTGAGGAGTTGAAGGAAGCAGAAGATGGGATGGCCACACTGGGAACCCCTGAGGCAGAGAGAAGGATGAAAAACGCACAAAATCATTTGGAAAAAATTCTGTTAGGCAAAGCTGAGAGGAAACGGGATTTCCAAAGGGTATTGTTTTATCAGGAGGGAGAAACAGTGGGACATATGCTGTCGGTAGTGGCTGCTGCTCAGAGAGGGTCTTCATATATACACTCTTTGGAATCTGCAAGTGGAGGTAGAATAA
The DNA here is from genome assembly GCF_032444005.1 of Ranitomeya imitator. Taxonomy (NCBI): domain Eukaryota; kingdom Metazoa; phylum Chordata; class Amphibia; order Anura; family Dendrobatidae; genus Ranitomeya; species Ranitomeya imitator. The sequence continues at coordinate 23,525,569 of NC_091290.1, forward strand.
CGGAAACGCCTGAAATCTTGAGAGCCTTCGCGGACTTCTATGCAGATTTGTATTCCTCTCGGGTTGGTGAATCGGTCGAGGACACATTGACTTTCTTGGAGGGTCTGGATCTGCCGAGACTGAATGAGGCAGATAGGGAGAGCCTTGAGGCCCCTATCACTGAGGAGGAATTGAGTCAGGCATTGATGTCTATGACTAATGGGAAGGCGCCTGGGGTTGATGGGCTTCCCGATGAGATCTATAAAGGTTTGGCAGAAGTGTTGATTCCTAGATTAAAAATGGTACTGGAGGAAGCTAGGTCCTGTGGGTGCTTGCCAGCCTCTATGAGAGAGGCCATAATAGTGGTTATTCCAAAGGAGGATAAGGACTTGGGGAAACCGGAGTCATACCGCCCAATTTCTTTACTAACTATTGATGTCAAGCTTCTGGCCAAAGTGTTGGCTCTCCGCCTCTCTAGTGTTATTGCGAGTCTGGTGCACTCGGACCAATCTGGCTTTATGCCTGATAGATCAACGGCGATCAATTTGCGGAGATTATATGTAAATTTACAGGTGGAGTCTGACAACTGCGGTCGAAGAGTGATTGCATCGCTAGATGCGCATAAGGCGTTTAACAGTGTTGAATGGGGATACCTCTGGCAGGTGCTGGAACGTATGGGGTTTGGTCCGCAGTTTGTGGCCTGGATACAGCTGTTGTATTCATTACCGTCGGCTAGAATTAGAGTAAACGGGGAGCTGTCTCGACCTATAGAGCTGGCTAGGGGCACTAGGCAGGGATGCCCGCTCTCACCCCTCCTGTTCGCGTTGGCTGTAGAACCTCTTGCTGCTAAGATTCGGCAGTCTGATAGGGTCCCTGGGTTTAGGTATGGGAAAGTAGAGGAAAAAATAGCGTTATACGCGGATGATGTTTTGCTGTTCCTGGCGGATCCAGACGATTCACTAAGAGGGGCCATTGAAATTGTTGAGAGATTTGGTACTGTGTCGGGGACTAAATTAATTGGGATAAGTTGGTTCTTTTTAGGGTGGATGACGTAGGAGAGAATGTGAGTGAGGATGTTGGGGATGAGAGGCTAAAGGTGGTTTCCCAATTTAAATACCTTGGAATATGGATTTCGGTGCCAATTGAGGAGTTCCTGCAAAGGAATTTGACTCCTGTTATGGGGGTACTCAAGGCGAAGGTAGATGCCTGGAATAAACTACATCTATCGGTCGTCGGTAGGGTAAACCTTATTAAAATGGTCCTGATGCCAAAAATTCTATATGTTCTACATAACGCACCAATTTGGATCCCTCGGGGGAAGTTCAGGCAGATTAATGCCCTCTTTAGAAGTTTGATATGGGGAAGACAATATCCACGTATTAGCCTGGAGACGCTTCAGCGACCCAAGGAAGATGGTGGATTGGCTTTGCCCAACCCGGAAATATACTTCCTTGCGGCCCAGAGCCAGCATTTGAAGGGCTGGGCGCGAGGGGCGTCATCCAGTGCAGTACAACATCTAATGGAAGAGGTGACGGACCGACGACTGGTGGTCAGGTATTTGGAGGATGGCTCCTTGGGCGCTTTGGGGAGAGTATACCCAACCCTGTTCCTGATTCGCAAATTATGGAATAGACTAAGGCAGATTCGCGGGGTTACAGGGTTGACTAGATTCACACCTATATGGTCTAACAACAATTTAAAGGAATTTGAGGCCTTGGGGGGACTGATGGAATGGCAGAATAAGGGAATTTGCTTTGTTCACCAGATCAGCAGCAGGCATTGAAGTCCTTTTCCCAATTGCAGGTAGAATTTGGTCTGCGATCCACAGGGGAATATCAGTATGCGCAGATGAGACATGCCTTTAGAGCTCAGAATAAAAAGGTTGATATCAGTGTTCAAGATGATATAGTGTTGGAGTATGTGTGTGGTGACGGGACTACAAGGGGAGTTATTTCCACTCTGTATAAGGACCTTATGCACACATTTTTGCTAGATTTCCCTATAAAGGCGAGAGCTAAGTGGGAGAGGGACGTGGGGCCGATGGAGAATGAAACCTGGGAATCGGTGATGGAGTGGGTTCCGCGACTATCCTTGAGTGAACCATATAGACTCTCGCAGCTATATATTCTGCATAGAGTATATAAATCTCCGGAAGTGCTATACAAAGCGGGATTGCGTGCCAATTCTGAGTGCCCGAGGTGTGCGAGTGAGAATGCAGGAATATATCACATGATGTGGACGTGTCCTAGGCTGGCTGTCTTTTGGGTGGTGGTTTTGAGCCGAGTTGAAGCAGCATATAAGTGCAGAGTTGTTAGAGACCCGATAGTATGTGTGCTGGGATATGTGGAAGAAATTGGAGTTGACAATACTTGGAAGATTGCAATCGCTAGGCTACTATACATGGCCAGGAAAGTAATAGCACGAAATTGGATAAATGCGGAACCACCTGCGAGAAGGGAATTTCTCCAATATGTTCAACATGGTCTAAAATTGGAAAAGGGGGTGTACAAAAAAAGGGGGAAAATAGAAATGTTTAATAAGATGTGGTCTCCTTGGCTTGAATTGGATTGAGGAGTATAGACGTCGAGTTTCTTAAGACCTGGATAAGGATAAATTGCACGAGGCAGAGAAGCCTCAGTGGGGTGAAGATTGGGATTGAGCTGTTTTAGGGGGGAGGGGGGTAGTTGGGGTAATGTTGGGGTTTATTAAATAAGAAAATGTGTATGTGATATATTGCAATGTAAATGGCATTCTGATGTTCTTCTTTATATTGTTAATAAAAATCTATTTAAATAAAAAAAAAAAAAAAAACTCTGCAACGCTTCAACAAATCCCAGTGATTTTGAGATTGTTTTTTCGTGACACATCATACTTTATGATAATGGTAAATTTTGTTCAACATTTTTTGTGTTTATTTATAAAAAATATCAAAAATTTGAGAAAAATTTTAAAAAATTAGCAATTTTCTAAATTTGAATGATTATCCCTTTAATCCAGATAGTCATACAACAGCAAACATTAATAAATAACATTTCCCACATGTCTGCTTTACATCAGCACCATTTGTAAAATGTTCTTTTATTTTGTTAGCATTTTAGGAGGTTTAAAAATGTAGCAGCAATTTTTCATTTTTTCAAAGAAATTTACAAAATTTATTTTTTTTGGGACTTATCCATGTTTGAAGTGACTTTAGGGGTCCCATATATTGGGAAACCCACAAACGTGATACCATTTTAAAAACTGCACCCCTAAACATATTGAAAACTGCTGTCAGGTAGTTTATTAACCCTTCAGGTGCTTTACAGGAATTAATGCAAAGTGGTATGACAGAAATGAAAATGTGTATTTTTACCACCTAAACGTTGCTAACTTCTAAACAGATTACTACAGCCGTCAGACTCTAAGGCCACTATTTGGTCATGAATTGCCATCGCAAACATCAGGACAACAAAATCATGATCTGAGGGCACCAATTGTGACAAAGAAGAAGCCCCCACACTCTGTTAACCATTTATAATGATGTAGTCACTATTGACAGCAGCATCTAAGGGGTTAAACAGATTTAGATGGTGCAAATACTGATCGTGGCTGGTACAGCAAGTTGTCAACTATAGTGTACAACCGACAGATGCTGGATTGTCATCTGTATGGGGAGGCTATTCTCTTATATCTCAGGTCAGTTAAAAGACGTATTGGCGGTCATTAAGGGGTTAAAAAGGTTGTTCTAATGATTGATCTTCAGCGGCACATTGCTCCCCTGTCTCCAGGCTTGATGGGGTGCAGTCCTGATTGATTCAGAGCAGCAGCATGGTGACCCCACTAGAAACTTCTAGCAAAGTCTGGTTTTCCTCCGCAGCATCAGAGCAGAGCAGGGGGCACTAAAGCTGGGGGAGGGCTTATAAGCGCTGCAGAAAAGTGATTGCAAGCACTGCGCTCTTTGCCTAGAAAACCAGCCACTGCTCATAGACTACTGGAGGTGGCCGGTACCTTAGGCAATTAACAATAATAATAATCTTTATTTTTATATAGCGCTAACATATTCCGCAGCGCTTTACAGTTTTAATATTGCAATAAAAATGCAATAAAAAATCTCTGTGTTGCAGAGAGGGTTATTTAATAAGAAGTAAACTGCAGCCGTGCACAGTCACTTTAACTCTAAAGGGGTTTACTCCTTATTATAAAATGGTTAAAATTACAACGTACATTTGAGAATCATTTAAGCTTCGTGGCTGTAAAGGTACCGTCACACTAGACGATATCGCTAGCGATCCGTGACGTTGCAGCGTCCTCGCTAGCGATATCGTCCAGTGTGACAGGCAGCAGCGATCAGGCCCCTGCTGTGCTGTCGCTGGTCGGGGAAGAAAGTCCAGAACTTTATTTGGTCGCTGGACTCCCCGTAGACATCGTTGAATCGGCGTGTGTGACACCGATTCAGCGATGTCTTCACTGGTAACCAGGGTAAACATCGGGTAACTAAGCGCAGGGCCGCGCTTAGTAACCCGATGTTTACCCTGGTTACCATCCTAAAAGTAAAAAAAAACAAACACTACATACTTACCTACCGCTGTCTGTCCCCGGCGCTCTGCTCTACACTCCTCCTGTACTGGCTGTGAGCGTCGGTCAGCCGGAAAGCAGAGCGGTGACGTCACCGCTCTGCTTTTCGGCCGCTGTGCTCACACAGACAGTACAGGAGGAGTGCAGAGCACAGCGCTGGAGGACAGACGGCTGTAGGTAAGTATGTAGTGTTTTTTTTTTTTTTACTTTTAGGATGGTAACCAGGGTAAACATCGGGTTACTAAGCGCGGCCCTGCGCTTAGTTACCCGATGTTTACCCTGGTTACCGGCATCGTTGGTCGCTGGAGAGCGGTCTGTGTGACAGCTCTCCAGCGACCAAACAGCGACGCTGCAGCGATCCGGATCGTTGTCGGTATCACTGCAGCGTCGCTAAGTGTGACGGTACCTTAACTCTGTCACCATTTCCAGAAGTCATGCTGGGTGAGTGACTTTTGGCAAGATTATAAAAAAACCCCCGCCATGTACGGCCTTCACCCTGGTCACAATCAGCTTGATATTAAAAAATGGCATGAGACCCACCGGAAGTTATGATGAAGCTGTAGGTTGGGGGTGGACGACGTGGCTTGGTTCATGGTGCCAATTATGTATGGGCTGCAAAAAAAAAATAGCATGATATTAATGGGATGGTGCCTGCTAAATGACAGTGCAGAATAATTAGAGACATGTCAATCACAGAATCCCTCATGGGGAGATAAGAAGCAATCCTCCTCCTGTTCACAATTCCTCCGGCTCTTCTACCTGGAGGGTCTGTACAGACAGCAGGACATAGAAGAACAAAATCCTACAGGACAACGAGGCAGAACAGTCATTACCATTTGTGGTATTTGCAGTTCAGGAGTCCATTAAAGATCTCGCCCAGCGAGCTGACATGATGGAGGTTGTCCAGGATGATGACAAGAGGCATGTCCACCGCGTTATTCTCGCTGTTGCACTGATCGGCAAGGTTGGAGAGATACTGGCGCAGCTCCTGGAGGACACCAGAATATTACACACTGTATTAGGGCCTTTACGTAGGGGTATGGGGTCACACTGTAATGTCACGCTGCAGTATTAACCCTTCTGGGGGCAGTTTTTTTTTTTACCTTACTGGACTTGTGATCCACATTAAAGGTGGCGATGACGCCGTCCGTCAACTCCCGCCCCTCACGCAGCACCATGTACTCAGACAGACGATTGGCCAGGTAGGTTTTTCCTGTCCCGCTAGGACCGGACAAGATAATCCTTCTATGCTCCATCAATAATGAGATGTACCGTTGTAATATCGGTCGAGGTATCAAAGTCTCAAACACCAGGCTGTCCAAGCTGTTCTCCGAGAGACCTGACATAAATGTAGGAACAAAATCAGTGTCCCAAACGGCAACTAGAGGCCGAGACTAAAGCCGCCTCCAGGTCCTGGAGGAAGGGAACCTCCGCTCTGGCTAATAAAGGGGGGTCCCAAACCCCTCCTACACGCATACCTTTTAATGAGACAGAAATGGTGTCACTCTCCCCCACAAGGTAGCCGCAGGGCAGCAGCTCAGGGGTCCCAGCTGTGTTCGTCCGCTTGATCTCGCCGATGCTGTAACCAAGGACGCTGTCCGAATTCAGGCCAAGTTGTGTTACTGGATCCACATGTACTAAATATTCCTGCAAAACACACAGCGTCGGTCACAGCACCTGAGTGAAGCATAGCAGTGATTCTTCTTCTCTAAGATGTGGCCCCACACATTACCTTGAACAATCTTCGGACGACGCCATCGAGAACGTCCCATTTGGTTTTGCCTCCGACGCCGATGCACCCGATAAGGAAGACACGAGGCCGACATTCCTGCAGGACGGGAGAAGAGACTGTAGTGATAGGAGGCGGTAATGGTTCACAATCACCATTCATAATGTGGACACTGGGTGGCGCTGCGTGATAAAAAAATATCTATTTTTCTACTGAATTGTTTGTCGGACACTGGGATCCTCCATGATTGTGACCACTGGGCACATAGCGATTACCCGAGATCCTGATAATGTAATTCAATGAGCTGGGGTGTAGTATGTTGTGCACCAACATCTGTATATGCATCACACACCTCTCTCCACTTCATCTCCTCCATGAAGCTCACAACGATCTTTACATGGCGGCTCTCTCTGCGCATGGTGCCATCAGCCGAGTCATCTAGCAACATGTCTATAAGAGAAACCGACAAGCCGGGAACGTGACTAAATACATAAGTTATCACGGTGTCAGCGATGGCAAATACCGGGCAATCACAGGGGTCACACATCAATAATAACACTACATCTCCCCTGCATTTACTGTACCTAGGCTGGAGGACTCCGTCATGGTCATCCCATGTTGGGGGAATCCAAGGGAATGTCTTGGCGAAGAGGAGATGGAGATCTGAGAAGGCGTTCTGCTGCAACTGCCTGGGTTTTCAGCCTTCAAGCGATCGTTTTCAGCTTTCAGCTTCTCGATTTCAAACTTAACACAAGAATAGAATATTAGTCTAACTAGATGGTGGCCCGATTCTAACGCATCGGGTATTCTAGAATATGTATGTAGTTTATTTATGAAGTTTTCAGAATAATGCAATTTATACACAGGATTCGGCAGGCCAGGCGCGACCAATTAGTGAAGCGTGGTTCAAATTCCGCGCCAATTCGTGGCCGGACTGCGCCTGTCGCTGATTGTTCGCGGCCGGCCGGGCATGACCAATCAGTGAAGCTAGGGCCGGCTCCAGGTTTTTGAGGGCCCCGGGCGAAAGAGTCTCAGTGGGCCCCCCTCTTTAACACATACCACGATTCATGATGCACAGATACAGCAGAGAAATATAGCACAGCCAAGTAGCATATAACACAGCCCACGTAGCATATAGCACAGCCACGTAGCATAGAGCAGAGGCCACGTAGTATATAGCACAGCCACGTAGCATATAGCAGAGGCCACGTAGTATATAGCACAGCCACGTAGCATATAGCAGAGGCCACGTAGCATATAGCAGAGGCCACGTAGTATATAGCACAGCCACGTAGCATATAGCAGAGGCCACGTAGTATATAGCACAGGCCACGTAGCATATAGCACAGCCACGTAGTATATAGCACAGCCGACGCAGTATATAACAGCCCACCTAGTGTATAGCACAGCCCACGTAGTGTATAGCACAGCCCACGCAGTGTATAACACCGCCCACGTAGTGTATAGCACAGCTCCCGAGGTGTATAACATAGCCCACGCAGTGTATAACACATCCCATAGTATATAACACAGCCCACGTAGTATATTGCCCAGCCATGTATATTGTACAGCTACGTAGTATATAGCACAGCTCACGCAGTATATAACACAACCACGTAGTATACTGCACAGCCCACGTAATATATAGCAGAGACGCAGTATACAATACGGCTCACGCAGTATATAGCAAGGCGATGTAGTATATAGCACAGCTCACATAGTATATAGCCCAGACGTAGTATATAGCACAGCCCACGCAGTATATAACACAGCTCACGTAGTATATAGCAATGTGGGCACCATATCCCTGTTTTTTTAAAGAATTAAAATAAAAAAGTTATTTACTCAACTTCCATCAGCCCCCGGATCCAGGCCAGGCGTTTAGCGATGCTCCTCACGACGCTCCGGTCCCAAGAATGCATTGCGGTCTCACGAGATAATGACGTAGCGGTCTCGCGAGACTGCTACGTCGTCACCTCGCGAGACCGCAATGCACGGCCCGGAGCATTGCCGGAAGGTGAGTATATAATGATTTTTTAATTTTTTTTATTATTTTTAACATTAGATCTTTTTACTATTGATGCTGCATAGGCAGCATCAATAGTAAAAAAGTTGGTCACACAGGGTTAATAGAAGTTAACGGACTGCGTTACACCGCGGCATAACCAATCAGCAACGTGGGATTTCCGTGACAGACAGACGGAAGTGCCCCTTAGACGATTATATATAGAAAATCATATAATGTGGTCGATGGTGTCAGACTGGATGTCAGTCAGCGAAGGAGGCCATTATTATGGGATTGCTAGATACTACAGAAAATCTGCAAATGCACTACAAACATTGGGGGTAGTAGGGCTGAAATGTTGGGAGTAGTACTGCTGAGATGTTGGGGGTAGTAGGGCTGAGATGTTGGGGGTAGTAGGGCTGAGATGTTGGGGGTAGTAGGGCTGTCAAGTACACAGTGTGCAGCAAAGTAATGCAGGGGTGCCTGCCACCACATGGTCAGCACTGGTACAGCATGAGGCTGCGTAGTGGGGTCTCGGCTCCGTACCTGCATTCTGTTCATGGCCTCGCGCAGTGTATCCAGCTGATGTGCCGAGCTCAAGGCTTCCAGTCGGATGTCGGTCAGCTTCATCTCCTTGTCGCGGAGCTCATTGCGCAGCTGCAGAACGCTGTCGGCCTCGTTTACGGAGCAATCGGAGAGCCTGTAAAGACAATGTGAGGTTTATGGAGCCCTTCCAGCCAAATTCACAATCCAGGCAGAATCTGATGGCAGCCAGCGCAGCCTGCGAATCCAATATATACATTTATAGAGAAAGTGGCGCTGCCAGGATGAGGCCGATCCCAGCATGTTCTAACCACCAACCTCCGCGATCAGTGATGTCTCAACAATAATAAAACACGGTTTTGGCTACATGGGGGTTGTGGTTTCATGGAGATAAAGCAGATCTGACTGGCTCATTATGGCAACAGGTTTGCTTTCCTGTAAGCCCAAATGGCACCAAACATCTTATGTCATAAGAGCAATCAGGGCTATTAATGGGGAAAGTGCGACCCCCCATCCCAGTCTTATCCTACCCGTCAGGCAACTTTATCATGGTGCAGTGCAGTGAACAGTTCTGCTATTCTCTATGTTGCGTTTTTATTCCCTGCCATTTTCCACATCTTTGGCTACGTTCACATTTGCGTTGTTGGGCGCAGCGTCGTCGATGCAATCAACAACGCAATACACAACGCTGCGTTTTTTGACGCATACATTGACATAAAATAGTAATGGTCATGAATTTTGGCGCAGGGAAAACGCTACAAGTGGCGTTCTCCGCGCCCTGTCTGGTGCGTCAAATTGACGCATGCGTCGTAAAACGCAATACAACACATACCGGCGCATGTCATTGCACCCCCCATGTTAAAGATAGGGGTGCATGACGCATGCGTCGGTATGTGTCGACGACGCTGCGCCCAACAACGCAAATGTGAACGTAGCCTTTGCTTGATCTCAGTGAATGGACACTTTTCACAGACCATCCATTGCCTTGTGATTGTATCTCTTTATTACAGGGGCTGTGCACTCTGCGGACCCTCTGACAGCAGCCATGGCACTGTCACTTTGATAGGTTAAAAACAAAATTCTGTCAAATCTGACAGAACAGCAGATGGAGGCTCCAAATGCAGCTTGTGACGACAGTGTGAACAGAGCCGAAGGGTTCTTTACAGAACACCTATACAGATCCAGAAAAGCTCCCAATGCTGCGCTGTACGAGAGAAATATCGGCCTCCTACACTCATGGGTGCAGCGTCTGTCATCGCTTGTCCTGACAAGATCATGTGGATTTCTATAATTAACTTGTAATTGATCAATTATGGCTTATCTGATAATTAAATGATTAATGGATTGTAAACTACTGCAATTACCCGGACCGGCCGGAGCCAGGCACTGGGCTTAGTGTCAGGATGGATGAAGTGCAGAGCTCAGGAGGAAGTAACGACCTGCTGTCCATTAACGAGGACAGCAATCTCCTACTGTACAGTATAGAGAATATAGAGGGGTGCAATAATTGGGGTCCCCTTGATAAGTCAAAGAGGAGAGAAATTGTGCGTGTATATAATATGGGGTACATTAGAGCACAATGTCCACATAATATAGTCTTCTCAAAGTTCTAGGAGGTCAATGGAAGTGAATCGGTTGATATCAGCATCCATGTTGGTCTAGAACAGTAGTAGGGTTAATATCAGTATTTTTGGTGGTCTAGGGCAATGAAGGGATATTGTCTAATCCCCACACTACCTTAAACCACTTAATATCAATATCTCTGGTAATCTAGAGCAATAAAGGAGTAATGTTAGAATCCTCAGTGTTCTAGAACAGCGGGGAACCCAACTCCAGTATCCCTGGTGTTCTGGGGCAGTGAGGGAGCTAATTACAATATCCCTGATGGTCTGGGACAGTGAGGGAGCCAATTCCAGTATTCCTGGTGGTCTGGGGTAGTGAAGGAACTAATTCCAGTATCCCTGGTGGTCTTTGGCAGTGAGAGAGTTATTTCCAGTATCACTGGTGGTCTTGGGCAGTAAAGGAGCTAATTCCTGTATCCCTGGTGGTTTGTGGCATTGAGGGAGCTAATTTCCGTATCCCTGGTGGTCTGAGGCCATGAGGGAGCCAATTCCTGTACCTCTGGTGGTTTGGGGCAGTGAAGGAACTAATTCTAATATCCCTGGTGGTCTGGGGCAGAGAGGGAGGTAATTCCAGTATCCCTTATGGGTTAAGGCAGTGATGGAACCAATTCCAGTATCCCTGGTGGTCTGAGGCAGTGAGAGAGCTAATTACAGTATCCTGGTGGTTTGGGGCAGTGAGGGAGTAAATTCCAGTATCTCTGGTGGTTTGGGGCAGTGAGGGAGTAAATTCCAGTATCTCTGGTGGTCTAGGGCAGTGAGGGAGTTATTTCCAGTATCCTGGTGGTTTGGGGCAGTGAGGGAGTTATTCCCAGTATCCCTGGTGGTCTGGGGCAGTGAGAGAGGATAATTTGTACAGTTGTGATTGGTCACTTACAGGGAGCTGGACTGAGAGCTCCTCATGAGCGGAGTAGACAGAATAGTGTTATGTGGCAGCTTAGGTGATGACGGCAGCGAGGAATCGGTCATTTCCTCAATATCAGAATGGGAGGATGCAGATTTGGGCGACTTCTTCTTGCCAAAAGCTTGTTTAAAGGAGCTTCTCAGCTGTAAGGAAAAAATGGTATATTGTCAGTAACAGACGAGGAGCCTGAGGCTGGGAGATGGAGCAAACAGATAATGACAGGAGGGGGATGGGATGAGCGGCGGAGGTGAATGATGATTATAAGGTGAGGAATGAGCCAGTGGTGGTGGAGATGATGTGATGACAGGAGGAGTGACGGAGGGCTGCAGACCTTACCTCATTCACCTGGGATAAGCAAGCAGAAGGTAACAGGAGGGAAAAAAACAACAAAAAACACAATTTAAACAGACAGGAAAATGCCAAATGCACCAAATACGGACAAATACGAACAGGAGGCGGGAGATTCAGCATGTCCTAACCAAGGAGGTCTACGACATAGGGGAGCGCTGCTCATACACACAATCTGCTATGTGACACTAGACTGGTCAGCACCGATCATTAGAGGTCAGGGGCAATATCTGACTGATGTACTGCAGCCAGCACTGACCTGAAATGGCTGATAACAGGGAACAAAACATTGCCAACAGCACAGAAAATGGGGATAGAATTTAGTGAACAATCCTATCTCCATAAGTCCATTTTTAAAGCTCATCAATAAAGATATCTCCTGTCCGAGCTTCTCGCCATTACACAGAGGGCCCTTGACTCTGGAGGAGCGGTACGATCTGTGCTGGACGCTCGCTCATTGCAGGGTGCGGAGCTATGCTAGCTCACCAATTAGGGTCCAATCAGCAGAGCCCCCTGCAGTCAGACTGGACCTAATTCTTTACAAGGGGTGGTCTACAAAGAAAAAAAAGGTTTCTCTTCCAAATCTGTGTGTATGAGCAGCGGAAAATGGTTAGAAGCAAGCAAATCAACACAAGGGTAGTAACTATGTGCAGACAGACACAGCCTAACTACTTAAAGGGAATGTGTCAGCCAAAACTCACAGTATAAACTAAGCAGACAGGTAATATCGCCCCTATAATAATCACACCTTTATTGCCCTAATCACTTCCTCTGTTCTGCAGATGCGGGGTCTAATCATGCATGCTAATTACAGTACTAAGTGCACCCTTGGAGTGGCTAAGAGGCTCAGGGCACAGCTCCACCCACTGGTTTTGCAAGTCTCCGCCTCTCACTGGTGATTGACAGCACTGACTTGCCTAACTGCCTGCAGAGAATGCGCAGGTAACCAGTGAGGTCAGTCACCAGGGAGGGCGGGGCATGCAAAACAAGTGGGCCGAACAATGCACTGAGCCTCTTGGTCACACCCAGGGTGCACAGAGCATCCTAATTTACATATTTCATTAATGTTCAGTTTCTTCAGGACGGAGGCAGCAATTAAAGAACTAAAAGGGTCATTATTCTAGGGGCGATATCCCCTATAAGGCTATGTGCTTGGTTTTGTACTATCAGATTGGCCATACGCCCTTGAAGGTAATGGGAGAAGCTTATATACTTATTACAGTACAGCAGCGTTTAATAAGATGTGACTTCTGTCTGGGAGAGAGTCGGGAGGCCTCCATACACATATGATTATTATCAGCACTGGAGATATGTGATCTATAGCCGCGACCACTGGGCCAGGGAGCCGTGGAAATGTGCAGCAGGACCAGGACAACTGTACTGCGATACAGCAGAGTTTAGCTGCACTGTCCCTTTAAGTAACAGCTCATTCTCACAAATTGGTAATCCAAGACTAGATTTATAGAGCGAAAAAACAAAAAGCGCAGCACAAGATGGCAGATACAGAGGCAGCGAGGACAGATTGGTTGCTCGAGGACTGGGCACCTCTCTTCTGAAATCTAAGCTCAAAACCCACTTATCTTTGGGATTGATTAAAAAATCCCAGTGCTCACGCCCCCAATGAACAAAGCCCACCATTAAGACTGTGTGAGGGTGCATGACTGACAGCGCACAGGCCCAGATCACCATCATCTGATGCCCGCTCTACACACCCAGTTCTTCCGGTTCTTTTTCTTTTTCGAGTCGCTTTCCACGTTGCTGCCCACGCTGGAGTGACTTGTGGCGCTGTTAATGCTGGAGACGCTATCAGACGAGTGCTGCCGCCGGATCCGCAGGTCAGCTGATGGAGTTGTCCCATTTCCTGTAGGAGAAAACAAATCTAATCTCTTTATTATGCAAAAAAACAGCAACATAAAACATAATAAAATAAATAGATTTCTGGCACTTGTTGTTCCTTGCCCTAAGCTGTATTGATACTTCTAGCTCTACAGCTGTGGTGCCTTTATCTGTACCATAGCGCCACCTATAGGCCAGATACAGTGATGACTTGGTATACAATACAAATGTTCCCCTGCAGAGGTATCTATAGAGAATCGCTGCCGCTCGCTTCCTTCTCGCCCGCTTTAGTGACCCCATTCCTAGACTGGAGCCATGGTTACACTGGTCTTACTTGCTCGGCAGATTGCATCAGGAATTACCTGGAGACAGAGGAGCCCGGGGGGATGCGGCTGCCTATTATTACCTTTGCAGCTGAGCTCCGGGGTGTTGATGACACCGTTAATGGCCGCCTGTGCCGCTGCGTTCTGCTTCTTCAGTTGGTCTATGGTTTTCTTTAACTCATTCAGCTCTGAATCCTGAAAGGAAGAAAAAAGACAAAAACAAGGACATAAAGATTCATGTGGCATTTACTGAGAGCTTATTGCTCTCCAGTGACTGCAGAACTACAACTCCCAGCAGTGCTGACCTTCTGTTCTGCCGACATGGTGATGCTCTGCAGCCTGATTGTCATGTTGCTCAAGCTTTGCTCGAAGGCGGCCACGAGATGAGCCTAGAATAAAGAATAAGTGGCAGAATAAAGCGCCCGGCCAAAATGTCTGCGATCGCGGTCGGAGGAGTTACGGCACACGGAACGCACGTCCATGACGCTGATCGCACATCCTTTTTGCTAGACACAAGCTTGTTATCTACCTCCAGGACAGGAATGGCGAGATGATGGATGTTACATTCTCAAAGAAAAATGCAGAAAATTTCAGAAAAATAACTTTTTATTCCGGGCGTGAAAAGTTTTTTTTAATAAACATGGCTCAATGACTACAAGGTACAGAGAGGAGGCGGAGGGGAAAGTGTTACAGATGAAGAGCAAGGGTCAGAATGTACCACACACGAGGAATGTGTGCGAGGCGCGGGAACGTCATCCATGCTCTCACACCTGGCCGCCATATTGGAATGGGACTGATGCTTATGGTTCTTCCCTATCAGCACATCCGTGTCAATCGCTCCTGCCTGGCACGGGTCCTTTACACCAAGTGAAAAATTAGGGTGATAAGCATGCTGGTTCTGCCAGATTCCCTTAAGTGCAACCTATTATTCCTTGTCATCAGCCATTTCAGGATGGGGAGACTAATGTTCTTCAAATAAAAATATAGCAAGAACTGGGGAATATTCCTGGCTCGTGTGATCACTGCTGCACTCTGCTGAGCTTGTATTAGAGCTGCAGTGCAAAGCATGGTGGACAGAACAGTTTAGACTAATGTCGGCTGAACCTGCAGATATCCACGGATTCAGCCGACATTTAAAGATGTATGGGGTCGGCGGACGACATGTTGATTACGCATGTCTGATTTTGGGCTGCTGGTCATTCTCCTGGTGTACGTTGGTGGCTTTCTCATAGAGAACACAGGAGCGCCATCATTTAGTTGGAGTCACCGATTACGGCAGGTCGGCAATATGGAAATTCTTCTAAAGTGTTTTACAAAAAAAAAAAAACTTCAAATGATCCTTTAAATGACGGAGATCTTCTTTGAACTTCTCCTGGTCACTGGTGATGCATATAAGACGGCATATACATTTTCTACACATCAAATAAGCCGGCGGGATAATATGGCAGATTCTCGTCCTATGAGTCAGTGCGGCCGCGCTCTCTATGTATAGATCCGTCCACCTGCCCTATAATAGAGGATCAGTGGACAATGATGTGTGCGCCCCGCACTGGTACTTCTGTATAGCAGCACACGTAGGAAACACAAGGCATCTCCACCCAGGGAACGTCACATGCTGCTTATTCACCTAAAACACGCTCATCAGACCGCGACAAATCTGCAGCAAATCGCTGTGCAAACATTTACTGAGAAAACATTAAGATACAAAGAAGAGCCGGATGTGCGAGCTCTGCGCATTGTGCGCTAACACAACAAGTCCCTCCGGAGCGCTGGGGGAGTGCGAGCTCTGCGCATTGTGCGCTAACACAACAAGTCCCTCCGGGGCGCTGGGGGAGTGCGAGCTCTGCGCATTGTGCGCTAACACAACAAGTCCCTCCGGGGCGCTGGGGGAGTGCGAGCTCTGCGCATTGTGCGCTAACACAACAAGTCCCTCCGGGGCGCTGGGGGAGTGCGAGCTATGGGCATTGTGCGCTAACACAACAAGTCCCTCCGGGGCGCTGGAGGAGTGCGAGCTATGGGCATTGTGCGCTAACACAACAAGTCGCGCTGGGGGAGTGCGAGCTCTGCGCATTGTGCGCTAACACAACAAGTCCCTCCGGGGCGCTGGGGGAGTGCGAGCTCTGCGCATTGTGCGCTAACACAACAAGTCCCTCCGGGGCGCTGGGGGAGTGCGAGCTATGGGCATTGTGCGCTAACACAACAAGTCGCGCTGGGGGAGTGCGAGCTCTGCGCATTGTGCGCTAACACAACAAGTCCCTCCGGGGCGCTGGGGGAGTGCGAGCTCTGCGCATTGTGCGCTAACACAACAAGTCCCTCCGGGGCGCTGGGGGAGTGCGAGCTCTGCGCATTGTGCGCTAACACAACAAGTCCCTCCGGGGCGCTGGGGGAGTGCGAGCTCTGCGCATTGTGCGCTAACACAACAAGTCCCTCCGGGGCGCTGGGGGAGTGCGAGCTATGGGCATTGTGCGCTAACACAACAAGTCCCTCCGGGGCGCTGGAGGAGTGCGAGCTATGGGCATTGTGCGCTAACACAACAAGTCGCGCTGGGGGAGTGCGAGCTCTGCGCATTGTGCGCTAACACAACAAGTCCCTCCGGGGCGCTGGGGGAGTGCGAGCTCTGCGCATTGTGCGCTAACACAACAAGTCCCTCCGGGGCGCTGGGGGAGTGCGAGCTCTGCGCATTGTGCGCTAACACAACAAGTCCCTCCGGGGCGCTGGGGGAGTGCGAGCTCTGCGCATTGTGCGCTAACACAACAAGTCCCTCTGGGGCGCTGGCGGAGTGCGAGCTCTGCGCATTGTGCGCTAACACAAGTCCCTCTGGGGCGCTGGGGGAGTGCGAGCTCTGCGCATTGTGCGCTAACAAAACAAGTCCCTCCGGAGTGCTGGGGGAGTGCGAGCTCTGCGCATTGTGCGCTAACAAAACAAGTCCCTCCGGGGCACTGGGGGAGTGTGAGCTCTGCGCATTGTGCGCCAACACAACAAGTCCCTCCGGGGCGCTGGGGGAGTGCGAGCTCTGCGCATTGTGCGCTAAATCAACAAGTCCCTCAGGAGCGCTGGAGGAGTGCGAGCTATGGGCATTGTGCTCTAACACAACAAGTCCCTCCGGCCGCTGGGCATATGCTCACATAGAAGATCATTGGCTCAGACAAAGCGACTAAAGGTGAAAAGGAGAGCCAAAAAAGGGCCACAAATGCAGACATCTTTATACTTAAAAGTGTGGCAGATAACAGGGAACAGTAGATTGTGTTTGGGGGGGGCCTTACTGTGGCACAAGTGAATACAGATATGTATGGATAAAGAAATATTCACACGTCCTGCAAACACTGATAACAGTGAATAATATTTAGCATTTATCTATCCTGACTCTACCCAGCCTAAAATGGCTGATAACGGCAAACACAGGACTGCATGCACTGTAAAAGGGTGTGACATCATGGTGCACAAAAGGGGCGACAACAGAATATAAGGGAGCGACGCCAGCGCATAAGGAGATTATATAACGGCACATGGGTGTTCACCTGTTGAGCTCCATGATATTATTGTGGAGGAGTTTGGTATCAATGTAGAGGGGTTTAACGTCACTTTTAGGAGTAAGATATATAGGATGTATAGGAGGTATAGGATGTGAGGTCACTGTCACAGTACAGGGGGTTTGTATCAGCATGTAGTAGTACGACATCGGAGGTATAATATTACTGTACCTGTACATATCATCGCCATAACTGGGTATGATATCACTGTATAGGGGTAGAATATCCCCCTAAGGGAACGATATGACTGTTGAGGGGTATGATTTCCCTGTATAAGGGTACGCCATTTTCCAAGATAACCAATGACAACTTACATTGGCACTAAGCTGGGTGGTCAGAGCGGACACTTTTTCTTGGGAGGAATCCAACTCTCTTCTTAACTTGCGGATCTAAAAAAAAGAACCAACACATTTTATAAAGGACTATCGGCACAATCCGGAATATTAGACAATTTAATAGAGAAGATTACACAGAAGGTACAAACCTCTGAATGGCACTTTTCTTCTGGCTGCAAAAGATAAAGAAGAAAAAAAAGTCCTGTGAAATTCCGTATATGGGGAGCAGCGTCGACACGTAACTCTGATAGATTTCTCTTTCATCCCCTATAAATAGCAGCAGGAGACGAGATCGGCGCAGACTTGTTTGATTTTCCCTTATTTGGGCAGTTTTTTAATGAAACTATCGCTGCATTAGATAAGAGACCAGCAAAAAAAAATTCAGACCCCCCCCGCTCCCGATGACGCTCCGTGCCCCAGACGTCTAACACCCAAATCATGAATTTAATACGATCCTCTCAGGACAAGAGCTGTTCATGTCTCACATTCTTGCCGCAAGGACAATAAACTCAGTGGTCACCGGTCTGCATTGTTAGGAGCGGTCAGGGCTGGGGGGGCCCTCTGAAGGGTTTATGGGGGGTTTCAAGACCAACAAGTGCAAATAATGCTCAAATTAAAGGGTTTGCCTAAGTCAACCCTCACAATTAATGCATTTATAATGGAAAATGAAGCTACTTTACAATTTTTTCTAATTAATAATCTACCGTTTTAGGTATGCAGCTCCAATGCGTACCAATTGATCTCCCTGGTTACAGACTACAAAAAAAAAAAACCCTATGGTGTACAATCCTGCTGCTCCTTGATAATATACATTTGGTAGGTAGAGACAATATGATGCAGAATTAGACTACACAATTTGTTTGGTAACCATGGAGACACATAGAAACGCATAGGAGCTGCCGACATAAAACAGTAGTACATTTTTAAAGACTTTGTCATTCCATTTTGTAAAGATAGACTTACACTTTAAACTCAAAAAATCCATAGCAAAAAATAATCCCTCAAGCTATTCTCTTTTTCTCGGCCATTTCTTAGATAACTCGATCACTGGGAAAGCTGGGCAATAATCACTAGGACTGCGGGATGTCCTACAGTCCTGAGGGCTCTTCATCCTAGTCGTGCAGCGATATGGAGGATGTATAAGGCTATGTGCACACGCTGCGGATTTTGCTGCGGATCCGCAGCAGTTTCCCATGAGTTTACATTACAATGTAAACCTGTGGGAAACAGAAAACGCTGTGCACATGCTGCGGAAAAAAACGCATGGAAACGCAGCGGTTTACATTCCGCAGCATGTCACTTCTTTCTGTGGATTCTGCAGCGGTTTTACACTTGCTCCAATAGAAAACCGCAATTGTAAAATCGCAGTGAAATCCGCAAAAAAAAAAAAAGGTAACTCCACAGCAAAAACGCAGCGTTTTTGCCCTGCAGATTTATCAAATCCGCTGTGGAAAAATCCGCAGTGGACCATTCTACGTGTGAACATACCCTGACTGCCCCCATAGACACTAGTAATAATAGTCGCCCCGCTTTACCAAAAACAGATGTGTCTACAACTGCATAAAACCGAATAAAAGGCGGTAACATGGCGGCTCATTATCTGCATTACTGTTGGAGGGGCATTATTACCAATTCCATTTTTGGCACCTTTGCTCTTTTACTGTCCCCACATAGAAAGCTTCACAGTTAAGGGTCTAGTAAAACTCAAAAGACGTCGTCACATTAACAAAGACCCATGGGGCTGCAAATAGTGAGAAGGAAATGAAAACAGAACTATATAGATGAGAGTTATATAGCAGATTCCTTCACTAAAAGTTCCCGATTAAACAGCTAATCCTGCTGACTGACATCAGACCGAGCCGACCTGCACCGCAACCGAGTGTGCAAAGAGCAAAAGTCCATGTCGTTACATAGATTAATATAAAAATATATATATGGACAATGATACTTACAGTGGAGTATACAGAAGATGTGCTGGATACCAGAGACAGTGAAGATCCATGAACTGAGGGTTACAAAAAGGGGAGACATCAGGCACGTGGAACAGCTGAGCACAGATCAGAGCCCCCCATACAGCCGAGCACAGATCAGACCCCCCCCATACAGCCGAGCACCGATCAGAGCCCCCCATACAGCCGAGCACCGATCAGAACCCCCCATACAGCCGAGCACAGATCAGAGTCTCCCATACAGCTGAGCACAGATCAGAGCCCCCCACACAGCCGAGCACAGATCAGAGCCCCCCATACAGCCGAGCACCGATCAGAGCCCCCCATACAGCCGAGCACCGATCAGAACCCCCCATACAGCCGAGCACAGATCAGAGTCTCCCATACAGCCGAGCACAGATCAGAGTCTCCCATACAGCCGAGCACAGATCAGAGTCTCCCATACAGCTGAGCACAGATCAGAGCCCCCCACACAGCCGAGCACAGATCAGAGCCCCCCACACAGCCGAGCACAGATCAGAGCCCCCCACACAGCCGAGCACAGATCAGAGCCCCCCACACAGCCGAGCACAGATCAGAGCCCCCCACACAGCTGAGCACAGATCAGAGCCCCCCACACAGCCGAGCACAGATCAGAGCCCCCCACACAGCCGAGCACAGATCAGAGCCCCCCACACAGCCGAGCACAGATCAGAGCCCCCCACACAGCCGAGCACAGATCAGAGTCCCCCACACAGCCGAGCACAGATCAGAGCCCCCCATACAGCCGAGCACAGATCAGAGCCCCCCACACAGCTGAGCACAGATCAGAGCCCCCCACACAGCTGAGCACAGATCAGAGCCATTCCTGCTAAGATCATCGTATCCAGCTGATCTGCATTGGCTCTGATAAAATAACACCTCA
The DNA here is from genome assembly GCF_032444005.1 of Ranitomeya imitator. NCBI lineage: Eukaryota > Metazoa > Chordata > Amphibia > Anura > Dendrobatidae > Ranitomeya > Ranitomeya imitator. The sequence goes on from NC_091290.1 coordinate 23,546,127, forward strand.
GATCTGTATCCCCCATGCTTTACACTGCAGTACTGATTCTTCAGATTAGCTGCCATTTCTAAATCACACACTCAGAATGAAGTATGTAAATGACAAATTAATTTTGTAACTGCAAGGACAGAAACTAAACACTCAGGTTCTTTAACCCCTTAGTGACAGATCCAAATTTTTGGAAACAAATGCTAACTGGATACTGGGTGGTGAGGTGGGGGCACCACGGATGACTGCCACACACAGTACCCAGTACCCCATGCCACGCACTGTATCCCGCAGCCCCCGCCACACTGTATCCCACAGCCCCCTGCCACACAGCTTTCCACAGATCCTGAATGCATGTGCTAAGTAGTTTAAGGCCATGTGCACACATCAGGATTTCTTGCAGAAATTTCCTGAACAAAACTGGACATTTTCTGCAAGAAATCCGCATGCGTTTTTTATTTGTGTGTTTTTGACGCTTTTTTTTTTGCGTGTTTTTCCCAGAGCTTCCCAATGCATTAAATAGCGGGAAAAAATCGGAAAATCCGCAAAATTAACATGATGCGTTTTTTACCGCAATGCAGTTTTTTTTTTTTGCGGGAAAAAATGCATCATGTGCACAAAAATTGCAGAATGCATTATAATTGATGGGATGCATATGTAGGCGTTTTTTTAAGTGAAAAACATGAAAAAAAAGCAAAAAATCCTGAACGTGTGCGCACAGCCTAAACCTTCCATAAAACCACATGTATAAGTAATTCAGCAACACCTGGCGATTGTCACCTCTAAGGTACAAATACGACCAGCTAGGTCGATGCAGATGTGGAGGAGACGGACTGCAGCAGATGGTCAGGATGCCTACAGCATTACTCGGGTGACATTTCCCAGGTACTGTAGTATCTAGTATCACAATCCAGGGGGCTGTCTGTCATTTTAACATTGAGGGTTCAAATCAAGGAAACGTTATCACATATAGAGTAAAAGCTTCACACAACCAGTGCAGATGACATGTAACCCTATAGCTTCCCTGCTGCCGGCTAGTAACAGATTAGATGGAAACCAGTCACACGATGTGTACGATAAATTATCTGGGCTTAGTCGTGTCTGTTCCCAGGAAAAGCTGAATGACCCTTCTAATGAGACCACCAGATTAGACTCTTAAATGGTAAATCTGCATAATGAAGCCATTAACCCCTCTGTGACCTTAGACGTACTATCCCGTCGAGGTGCCCTGGGCTTATCTGACCCTGGACGGGATAGTACGTCATAGCCGATCGGCCGCGCTCACGGGGGGAGCGCAGCCGATCGCGGCCGGGTGTCAGCTGCTTATCGCAGCTGACATCCGGCACTATGTGCCAGGAGCGGTCACGGACCGCCCCCGGCACATTAACCCCTGGCACACCGCGATCAAAGATGATCGCGATGTGCCGGCGGTGCAGGGAAGCACCGCGCAGGGAGGGGGCTCCCTGCGGGCTTCCCTGAGCCCCCCGCAGCAACGCGATGTGATCGCGTTGCTGCGAGGGTCTCCTCACCTCCCTCCCTGCTCGAGCCCCGGATCCAAGATGGCCGCGGATCTGGGTCCTGCAGGGAGGGAGGTGGCTTCACAGAGCCTGCTCAGAGCAGGCACTGTGAAGCCTGCAGCGCTGCATGTCAGATCAGTGATCTGACAGAGTGCTGTGCAAACTGTCAGATCACTGATCTGTGATGTCCCCCCCTGGGACAAAGTAAAAAAGTAAAAAAAAATTTTTCCAAATGTGTAAAAAAAATAAAAAAAAATATTCCAAAATAATGAAAAAAATATATATATATTATTCCCATAAATACATTTCTTCATCTAAATAAAAAAAAAAAAACAATAAAAGTACACATATTTAGTATCGCCGCGTCCGTAACGACCCGACCTATAAAACTGTCCCACTAGTTAACCCCTTCAGTAAACACCGTAAGAAAAAAAAAAAAAAAAACGAGGCAAAAAACAACGCTTTATTATCATACCGCCGAACAAAAAGTGGAATAACACGCGATCAAAAGGACAGATATAAATAACCATGGTACCGCTGAAAGCGTCATATTGTCCCGCAAAAAAAGAGCCGCCATACAGCATCATCAGCAAAAAAATAAAAAAGTTATAGTCCTGAGAATAAAGCGATGCAAAATTAATTATTTTTTCTGTAAAATAGTTTTTATCGTATAAAAGCACCAAACCATAAAAAAATGATATAAATGAGGTATCGCTGTAATCGTACTGACCCGAAGAATAAAACTGCTTTATCACTTTTACCAAACGCGGAACGGTATAAACGCCTCCCCCAATAGAAATTCATGAATAGCTGGCTTTTGGTCATTCTTCCTCACAAAAATCGGAATAAAAAGCGATAAAAAAATGTCACGTGCCCAAAAATGTTTTCAATAAAAACGTCAACTCGTCCCGCAAAAAACAAGACCTCACATGACTCTGTGGACCAAAATATGGAAAAATTATAGCTCTCAAAATGTGGTATTGCAAAAAATATTTTTTGCAATAAAAAGGGTCTTTCAGTGTGTGACGGCTGCCAATCATAAAAATCCGCTAAAAAACCCGCTATAAAAGTAAATCAAACCCCCCTTCATCACCCCCTTAGTTAGGGAAAAATAAAAAAAAATGTATTTATTTCCATTTTCCCATTAGGGCTAGGGTTAGGGTTAGGGCTAGGGCTAGGGTTAGGGTTAGGGCTAGGGTTAGGGCTAGGGCTAGGGTTAGGGCTAGGGTTAGGGCTAGGGTTAGGGTTAGGGTTGGGGCTACAGTTAGGGTTGGGGCTAAAGTTAGGGTTAGGGTTTAGATTACATTTACAGTTGGGAATAGGGTTGGGATTAGGGTTAGGGGTGTGTCAGGGTTAGAGGTGTGGTTAGGGTTACCGTTGGAATTAGGGTTAGGGGTGTGTTTAGATTAGGGTTTCAGTTATAATTGGGGGGTTTCCACTGTTTCGGCACATCAGGGGCTCTCCAAACACGACATGGCGTCCGATCTCAATTCCAGACAATTCTGCGTTGAAAAAGTAAAACAGTGCTCCTTCCCTTCCGAGCTCTCCTGTGTGCCCAAACAGGGGTTTACCCCAACATATGGGGTATCCGCGTACTCAGGACAAATTGGACAACAACTTTTGTGGACCAATTTCTCCTGTTACCCTTGGGAAAATACAAAACTGGGGGCTAAAAAATAATTTTTGTGGGAAAACAAAAAGATTTTTTATTTTCACGGCTCTGCGTTATAAACTGTAGTGAAACACTTGGGGGTTCAAAGTTCTCACAACACATCTAGATAAGTTCATTGAGGGGTCTAGTTTCCAATATGGGGTCACTTGTGGGGGGTTTCTACTGTTTAGGTACATTAGGGGCTCTGCAAACGCAATGTGACGCCTGCAGACCAATCCATCTAAGTCTGCATTCCAAATGATGCTCCTTCCCTTCCGAGCCCTCCCATGCGCCCAAACGGTGGTTCCCCCCCACATATCGGGTATCGGCGTACTCAGGACAAATTGGACAACAACATTTAGGGTCCAATTTCTCCTGCTAACCTTGGAAAAATACAAAACTGGGGGCTAAAATATAATTTTTGTGGAAAAAAAAAATATTTTTTATTTGCATGGCTCTGCGTTATAAACTGTAGTGAAATACTTGGGGGTTCAAAGCTCTCACAACACATCAAGATGAGTTCCTTAGGGGGTCTACTTTCCAAAATGGTGTCACTTGTGGGGGGTTTTGTTGTGAATTCTGTGGCTGAGTTCACTTCTGTGGTCACAAGTGGTATTGCAGTCTCTGGGCTTCCTCCCTCAGGTGTTTTGGTGAGCTCGTTGGCTGCCTTGCTATTTAGCTCCACCTGAGTCTGTCTTCCTTGCTCCTTGTCAATGTTCCAGTGTTGGATCTGAGCTACTGCATCTTTCCTTGGGCCTGCTGCTCTGCTAGATAAGTGCTTCTAGTTTGTTTTCTGTTTTTTCTGTCCAGCTTGCTATTAACTTTTGCTGGAAGCTCTGAGAAGCAAAGGGGTGCACCGCCGTGCTGTTAGTTCGGCACGGTGGGTCTTTTTGCCCCTTTGCGTGGTTTTCGTTTTAGGGTTTTTTGTAGACTGCATAGTTCTCTTTGCTATCCTCGCTCTGTCTAGAATATCGGGCCTCACTTTGCTGAATCTATTTCATTCCTACGTTTGTCTTTTCATCTTGCTAACAGTCATTATATGTGGGGGGCTGCCTATTCCTTTGGGGTATTTCTCTGAGGTAAGTCAGGCTTGTATTTCTATCTTCAGGCTAGTCAGCTCCTCAGGCAGTGCCGAGTTGCATAGGTAGTTGATAGGCGCAATCCACTGCTGCTTATAGTTGTGTGAGGATAGATCAGGTACTGCAGTCTACAGAGATTCCACGTCTCAGAGCTCGTCCTATTGTTTTTGGTTATTGCCAGATCTCTGTATGTGCGCTGATTACTGCACGCTGTGTTGCCTGATTGCCAGCCATAACAGTACAAGGAGAACAATCAATGATTTCCAATAGAGGGAAAAAAGAAATCCTGACATCATTTTTTTTTCTTAGCTCTGTCTTCAGTCTTTTTTTTCCCCTAGACATTAGAGTGCTTCAGGACACAGCTGTGGACATGGATATTCAGGCTCTGTGCTCCTCAATGGATAATCTCGTTGTAAATGTACAAAAGATTCAAGATACTATTGATCAGAAATCGATGCTAGAACCAAGAATTCCGATTCCTGATTTGTTTTTTGGTGACAGAACTAAGTTCCTGAGCTTCAGAAATAATTGTAAGCTATTTTTGGCCTTGAAACCTCATTCTTCTGGTAATCCTATTCAACAGGTTTTGATTATTATTTCTTTTTTGCGCGGCGACCCACAGGACTGGGCGTTTTCTCTTGCACCAGGAGATTCTGCATTGAGTAATGTTGATGCATTTTTCCAGGCGCTGGGATTGCTTTACGATGAGCCTAATTCAGTGGATCAAGCTGAGAAAAATCTGCTGGCTTTATGCCAGGGTCAGGATGATGTAGAAGTATATTGTCAGAAATTTAGGAAATGGTCAGTACTCACTCTGTGGAATGAATCTGCACTAGCGGCTTTGTTCAGAAAGGGTCTCTCTGAAGCTCTTAAGGATGTAATGGTGGGATTTCCTATGCCTGCTGGTTTGAATGAGTCTATGTCCTTGGCCATTCAGATCGGTCGTCGCTTGCGCGAGCGTAAATCTGTGCACCATCTGGCGGTATTGTCTGAGAGTAAGCCTGAGCCTATGCAGTGCGACAGGACTATGACTAAAGTAGAACGGCACGAACACAGACGTCTGAACAGACTGTGTTTCTATTGTGGTGATTCTACTCATGCTATTTCTAATTGTCCTAAACGCACTAGGCGGTTCGATAGCTCTGCCGTTATTGGTACTGTACAGTCCAAATTCCTTTTGTCCATTACCTTAATGTGCTCTTTGTCATCATATTCTGTCATGGCGTTTGTGGATTCAGGCGCTGCCCTGAATCTGATGGATTTGGATTATGCTAAACGTTGTGGATTTTTCTTGGAGCCTTTGCGGTGTCCTATTCCGTTGAGAGGAATTGATGCTACACCTTTGGCCAAGAATAAGCCTCAGTACTGGGCCCAGCTGACCATGTGCATGGCTCCTGCACATCAGGAAGTTATTCGCTTTTTGGTACTGCATAATTTGCATGATGTGGTCGTGTTGGGGTTGCCATGGCTACAAACCCATAATCCAGTATTGGATTGGAACTCTATGTCGGTAACCAGCTGGGGTTGTCAGGGAGTACATGGTGATGTTCCATTTTTGTCTATTTCGTCATCCATTCCTTCTGACATCCCAGAGTTCTTGTCGGACTTTCAGGATGTATTTGAAGAGTCCAAGTCTGATGCCCTACCTCCGCATAGGAATTGTGATTGTGCTATCGATTTGATTCCTGGTAGTAAATTCCCTAAGGGTCGTTTATTTAATTTGTCCGTACCTGAACACACCGCTATGCGCAGTTATGTGAAGGAGTCCCTGGAGAAGGGACATATTCGCCCATCGTCGTCACCATTGGGAGCAGGGTTCTTTTTTGTAGCCAAGAAGGATGGTTCGCTAAGACCGTGTATTGATTACCGCCTTCTTAATAAGATCACTGTTAAGTTTCAGTATCCCTTGCCATTGATTTCTGACTTGTTTGCTCGGATTAAGGGGGCTAGTTGGTTTACTAAGATTGATCTTCGTGGTGCGTATAATCTGGTGAGAATCAGGCAGGGAGATGAATGGAAAACGGCATTTAATACGCCCGAGGGTCATTTTGAGTATCTGGTGATGCCGTTCGGACTTGCCAATGCTCCATCTGTTTTTCAGTCTTTTATGCATGACATTTTCCGTGAGTATCTGGATAAATTCTTGATTGTTTACTTGGATGACATTTTGATCTTCTCAGATGATTGGGAGTCTCATGTGAAGCAAGTCAGAATGGTTTTCCAGGTACTGCGTGCTAATTCCTTGTTCGTGAAGGGATCAAAGTGTCTCTTCGGTGTGCAGAAAGTTTCATTTTTGGGGTTCATCTTTTCCCCTTCTACTATCGAGATGGATCCGGTTAAGGTTCAGGCCATCCAGGATTGGACTCAGCCGACATCTCTAAAAAGTCTGCAGAAATTCCTGGGCTTTGCTAATTTTTATCGTCGCTTCATCTGTAATTTTTCTAGCATTGCCAGACCATTGACCGATTTGACCAAGAAGGGTGCTGATTTGGTTAATTGGTCTTCTGCTGCCGTGGAAGCTTTTCAGGAGTTGAAGCGTCGTTTTTGCTGTGCCCCTGTGTTGTGTCAACCTGATGTTTCTCTTCCGTTCCAGGTCGAGGTTGATGCTTCTGAGATTGGTGCAGGGGCGGTTTTGTCACAGAGAGGTTCTGGTTGCTCAGTGTTCAAACCATGTGCTTTCTTTTCCAGGAAATTTTCTGCTGCTGAGCGTAATTATGATGTGGGCAACCGAGAGTTGCTGGCCATGAAGTGGGCATTCGAGGAGTGGCGTCATTGGCTTGAGGGTGCTAAGCATCGCGTGGTGGTTTTGACTGATCATAAGAACCTTACTTATCTTGAGTCTGCCAAGCGCTTGAATCCTAGACAGGCCCGTTGGTCGTTATTTTTTGCTCGTTTTGATTTTGTGATTTCATACCTTCCGGGCTCTAAAAATGTGAAGGCGGATGCTCTGTCTAGGAGTTTTGTGCCCGACTCTCCGGGGTTATCTGAGCCAGCGAGTATCCTCAAGGAAGGAGTCATTGTGTCTGCCATCTCCCCTGATTTGCGGAGAGTGTTGCAGAAATTTCAGGCTAATAAACCTGATCGTTGTCCGGCCGAGAAACTGTTCGTCCCTGATAGGTGGACTAGTAAAGTTATCTCTGAACTTCATTGTTCGGTGCTGGCCGGTCATCCAGGAATCTTTGGTACCAGGGAGTTGGTTGCTAGATCCTTCTGGTGGCCATCTCTGTCACGGGATGTGCGTGCTTTTGTGCAGTCCTGTGGAATTTGTGCTAGGGCTAAGCCCTGCTGTTCACGTGCCAGTGGGTTGCTTTTGCCCTTGCCGGTCCCGAAGAGGCCTTGGACACATATTTCGATGGATTTCATTTCTGACCTTCCCGTTTCTCAAAAAATGTCGGTCATTTGGGTGGTCTGTGATCGCTTTTCTAAAATGGTCCATCTGGTGCCCTTGGTTAAATTGCCTTCCTCCTCTGATTTGGTGCCTTTGTTCTTCCAGCATGTGGTTCGTTTACATGGCATTCCTGAGAATATTGTTTCTGACAGAGGTTCCCAGTTTGTCTCGAGGTTCTGGCGAGCCTTTTGTGGTAGGATGGGCATTGACCTATCTTTTTCCTCGGCCTTCCATCCTCAGACTAATGGCCAGACCGAACGAACCAATCAGACCTTGGAAACATATCTGAGATGTTTTGTTTCCGCTGACCAGGATGATTGGGTGTCATTTTTGCCGTTGGCTGAGTTCGCCCTTAATAATCGGGCCAGCTCGGCTACCTTGGTCTCTCCATTTTTCTGCAATTCTGGGTTCCATCCTCGTTTCTCTTCAGGACAGGTTGAGTCTTCGGACTGTCCTGGTGTGGATTATGTGGTGGACAGGTTGCAGCAGATCTGGACTCAGGTAGTGGACAATTTGACCTTGTCCCAGGAGAAGGCTCAGCTTTTCGCTAATCGCAGACGCCGTGTGGGACCCCGACTTCGTGTTGGGGATCTGGTTTGGTTATCTTCTCGTCATATACCTATGAAGGTTTCCTCTCCTAAATTTAAACCTCGTTTTATTGGTCCGTATAGGATTTCTGAGATTCTCAATCCGGTGTCTTTTCGTCTGACCCTCCCAGACTCCTTTTCCATACATAATGTATTCCATAGGTCGTTGTTGAGGAGATACGTGGCACCTATGGTTCCATCTGTGGAGCCTCCTGCCCCTGTTTTGGTGGAGGGGGAATTGGAGTATATTGTGGAGAAGATTTTGGATTCTCGTGTCTCTAGACGGAAACTCCAGTATCTGGTCAAATGGAAGGGTTATGCTCAGGAAGATAATTCCTGGGTTTTTGCCTCTGATGTCCATGCCCCAGATCTTGTTCGTGCCTTTCATGTGGCTCATCCTGGTCGGCCTGGGGGTTCTGGTGAGGGTTCGGTGACCCCTCCTCAAGGGGGGGGTACTGTTGTGAATTCTGTGGCTGAGTTCACTTCTGTGGTCACAAGTGGTATTGCAGTCTCTGGGCTTCCTCCCTCAGGTGTTTTGGTGAGCTCGTTGGCTGCCTTGCTATTTAGCTCCACCTGAGTCTGTCTTCCTTGCTCCTTGTCAATGTTCCAGTGTTGGATCTGAGCTACTGCATCTTTCCTTGGGCCTGCTGCTCTGCTAGATAAGTGCTTCTAGTTTGTTTTCTGTTTTTTCTGTCCAGCTTGCTATTAACTTTTGCTGGAAGCTCTGAGAAGCAAAGGGGTGCACCGCCGTGCTGTTAGTTCGGCACGGTGGGTCTTTTTGCCCCTTTGCGTGGTTTTCGTTTTAGGGTTTTTTGTAGACTGCATAGTTCTCTTTGCTATCCTCGCTCTGTCTAGAATATCGGGCCTCACTTTGCTGAATCTATTTCATTCCTACGTTTGTCTTTTCATCTTGCTAACAGTCATTATATGTGGGGGGCTGCCTATTCCTTTGGGGTATTTCTCTGAGGTAAGTCAGGCTTGTATTTCTATCTTCAGGCTAGTCAGCTCCTCAGGCAGTGCCGAGTTGCATAGGTAGTTGATAGGCGCAATCCACTGCTGCTTATAGTTGTGTGAGGATAGATCAGGTACTGCAGTCTACAGAGATTCCACGTCTCAGAGCTCGTCCTATTGTTTTTGGTTATTGCCAGATCTCTGTATGTGCGCTGATTACTGCACGCTGTGTTGCCTGATTGCCAGCCATAACAGGGTTTCTACTGTTTAGGTACATTAGGGGCTCTGCAAACGCAATGTGACGCCTGCAGACCATTCCATCTAAGTCTGCATTCCAAATGGCGCTCCTTCCCTTCCGAACCCTCCCATGCGCCCAAACGGTGGTTCCCCCCCACATATGGGGTATCAGCGTACTCAGGACAAATTGGACAACAACTTTTGGGGTCCAATTTCTCCTGTTACCCTAGGGAAAATACAAAACTGGGGGCTAAAAAATAATTTTTGTGGGAAAAAAATTTTGTTTTATTTTTATGGCTCTGCATTATAAACTTCTGTGAAGCCCTTGGTGGGTCAAAGTGCTCACCACACATCCAGATAAGTTCCTTAGGGGGTCTACTTTCCAAAATGGTGTCACTTGTGGGGGGTTTCAATGTTTAGGCACATCAGTGGCTCTCCAAACGCAACATGGCGTCCCATCTCAATTCCTGTCAATTTTGCATTGAAAAGTCAAACGGCGCTCCTTCCCTTCCGAGCTCTCCCATGCGCCAAACAGTGGTTTACTGCCACATATGGGGTATCAGCGTACTCGGGACAAATTGGACAACAACTTTTGAGGTCCAATTTCTTCTCTTACCCTTGGAAAAATAAAAAATTGGGGGCAAAAATATAATTTTTGTGAAAAAATATGATTTTTTATTTTTACGGTTCTGCATTATAAACTTCTGTGAAGCACTTGGTGGGTCAAAGTGCTCACCACACATCCAGATAAGTTCCTTAGGGGGTCTACTTTCCAAAATGGTGTCACTTGTGGGGGGTTTCAATGTTTAGGCACATCAGTGGCTCTCCAAACGCAACATGGCGTCCCATCTCAATTCCTGTCAATTTTGCATTGAAAAGTCAAATAGCGCTCCTTCCCTTCCGAGCTCTCCCATGCGCCCAAACAGTGGTTTACTGCCACATATGGGGTATCAGCGTACTCAGGACAAATTGGACAACAACTTTTTGGGTCCAATTTCTCCTGTTACCCTTGGTAAAATAAAACAAATTGGAGCTGAAGTAAATTTTTTGTGTAAAAAAGTTAAATGTTCATTTTTATTTAAACATTCCAAAAATTCCTATTAAACACCTGAAGGGTTAATAAACTTCTTGAATGTGGTTTTGAGCACCTTGAGGGGTGCAGTTTTTAGAATGGTGTCACACTTGGGCATTTTCTATCATATAGACCCCTCAAAATGACTTCAAATGAGACGTGGTCCCTAAAAAAAATGGTGTTGTAAAAATGAGAAATTGCTGGTCAACTTTTAACCCTTATAACTCCCTAACAAAAAAAAAAAAATTGGTTCCAAAATTATGCTGATGTAAAGGAGACATGTGGGAAATGTTACTTATTAAGTATTTTGTGTGACATATCTCTGTGATTTAATTGCATAAAAATTCAAAGTTTGAAAATTGCGAAATTTTCAAAATTTTCGCCAAATTTCCGTTTTTTTCACAAATAAACGCAGGTACTATCAAAGAAATTTTACCACTATCATGAAGTACAATATGTCACGAGAAAACAATGTCAGAATAACCAGGATCCGTTGAAGCGTTTCGGAGTTATAACCTCATAAAGGGACAGTGGTCAGAATTGTAAAAATTGGCCTGGTCATTAACGTGCAAACCACCCTTGGGGGTAAAGGGGTTAAACACTATGGGTGGGGATATGCCAATGCACGATCAGGAGCCTGGGAGAGCAGGGAGACCACCCACATTCATGGGAATATTGAGATTTCCCACCAGTGTCACATTATACACAACACAGGGCGTCGTCTCAACACGAAATATCATCTCTTATCAGAAAGTAATACCCTGCAGAAGTCTACGTGGAAATATTTAGGTATCTGCCCCGAAGCACATATAAGACACAAGGACAGGTGCGTCATATTGGGGGGTAGACACTGGTGAGGTTCATTCCCAGGTGCTGGTGCAGTCACTGTGTACATACATTACTGATCCTGATTTACATCCTGTATTATACTCCAGAGCTGCACTCACTATTCTGCTGGTGCAGTCACTCTGTAAAGTGGTCACTGACCTTCTTCAAATCCATCACGAAACGATCCAGAGCGGCTCATGGTTCTGGTCTTCTCATCCAGAGACATGGAGCTGTTCCTGTAGCGGGGCTCTCCGTAGTGATCGCCGTCGGTGTTGGACAGGCTGTGCGTCCGGAGCATGGTGGAGTTGGACAAACCCATGTGAGCTGCAGTCGTAGGACTTGCTATGAAGGAAAGAAATCACAGCGTGCAATGAGCGATATCATCAGGGTACTTCATGGCATTACGTTATCTAGAGCCCGGAGAGACCTGAAATCTGAAATTAACAGTTCTTAAATGTTTAAATTCCATGACTCGTGGTTAGTGCATTGTGATCGATGGGGGCAACAAATGGGACCTTTTCTAGAGCAAAAAGCAAAAAACATAGAAGAAATGATGTTGACTTATAACAGGAAAGAAAAAAATGATTTGTGAGTGTGGATTAGATGGGCACAAGGGGTACTGATGGGAAAGGATGCGGGTTTAGGTGAGTGCACCTCTGTAGACCATTCATTGATACATTTGGCATCACTATGGTCGCTCTCCAGTCGTCCATACAAAGACTCACCGAGCTGCGAGAAGTTAAATCTGGTGCCGGAGGGCGAGGTTATACTGGAACTGGGCGAGAATGGCGAGCTACTGGCCGTGTCCTGGAGTCCACTGGATGAATGAGAGCGCAGCCAATCCTTGGTATCATCTTGGTTTCGGAGCTGAGAAGATGGAGCGTACCTGAGTGGACCAAGGATTTAAAAAAATGATTATTTCTGGAAAGAATGAGCTGTGGGGCAGCAAATGCTAAAAACACAACCACATTACAAGCCAAACTCCGAGCAAATGCATTATGTCACAGTAGGGGGTAAAGCGGACAAGGTGACAACCAACACGGCCACCAATATGGCCTCTCTAAGGGTCGTCACACTGGGATTCGGCCCTACATGCTGGATTCTTGGTGACAACCTTCATAAGTCTTATTTGTAGTATTCAGCTTTCCTAAAACCAGATGTTATAATGGAAAAGCTGCACAGAACAGGAAAAGCTACATCACTATTGTAACTGACCACCATGGACGACGTATCCAAAGAGGACGAAATTGGACCAGTTACTGCTCACAATTTCTACATTGACATTCAGGGGTGCAATGGCTGCAAAATCACACAGAAAAAAAAGGTGGCCTGCTGGGGCATGCTGGAACTTGTAGTTATGACACAGAGGAATCATGTTCCCATTCACTGCCCAATACAGCCAAGAACAACAGGTGCAACTGCAGAAAAATCACACAGGAAAATCTACCATCATGCACTGGGCGAACTACATGTTCCAGGCAGAACAGGCGAGAACCACGAACGGCTCTGCCTGAAAGGAAGGACTCTGTACCACCTGCTGGTTGTAGTAGTACAGGGTTAGGTCATTGTAAAGCAAACACCGTGAAATTCAACCCAGAAAGCCCGTCAAAGCAAACCCAGCAAACCATATTACACTTTACATAGAAAATACATTTTTAAGTCACTGTGTATCTGTGTTATGTCCTGTATTATACTCCAGAGCTGCACTCGCTATTCTTTTTCTATAAACTGTAACATGGTGATGAAAGGTGAACAATGTCCTACGTGCTATTAAGGAGACTATAATAAAACGCATCTTATATTGTGGCCGTTCCTCCCCCCTCAGCAGTATACAGGGGTCAGCTGCAGTCTAACACTTATCTGAAGCTTGAGTTTCAGTGGATTTACGCAGACAAATGCTGCTCAGACTGTGCGTCTGGGATTGTGACTGTAGTCTGCTCTGCATAGACAGAACTGTGGTGTCTGCACAACTTTGTCAACAGATTGCTGCTGGACCCACTCGAAGCGGTGATTACACCGAACAGAAGCCTTAGCCAATCTACGAAGGATTACTGGAGTCGCCATTCATTGCTAGTCCCATTTAAAAGGGTTCTGGGTTCTGGTGGCAAATTCCCTTTAATGATACCATACAGGACACACGGTCAAGTCCTACCATGCAGAACACACAAAGCAAAAGTAAGATGGAACAAAAAGAACCAGTAACATCGGGTCACACGCAGACCCCACAGCCAACATGGAGAAAGCACAACACTACAAAGCAGGCGCCGCTGAGACGATACCTGAATCCTTTCTTAGGTAAAGTGTTTCTATCAAGATGAGGATCACTGCAGCAAAGGCAAAGGAGGAGAGAAGACTTCAGAGGGAGGAAGAAGCTCGCGGGGAGAAAGACGGACAGACGGAGCCGGCTGCACACATCGGAAGACGTGCACACAGACGTGCAGATTACGTGGACACGAGGAGCTTGCAATGTGCGGGATCAGACATGGATGTGCACAAAGGAGAACGGTTACCATAAGGGGACGACACACAGGACACTCATCGATAGGGAGGCCCTTCAGCTTTTTGTGGATCAGTCTACAAATGTAGCAGAGCTGAACTCGTCCATTGTCTTTTCTTGGGGCTGTTCAGTTTGTGCATTGTGAGAACTGAATGAATTAAATAGGGCTGCCTTATAAACAGCATGTATCCCCTATCTGATGGATACGGCGGTAAAGGTACCGTTACACTAAACGATTTACAAACAATCACGATCAGCGATACGACCTGGCCGTGATCGTTGGTAAGTCGTTGTGTGGTCGCTGGGGAGCTGTCACACAGGCAGCTCTCCAGCGACCAACGATCCGGGGAAAGACTTCGGCATCGTTGAAACGGTCTTCACCGATGCTGAAGTCCCCGGGTAACCAGGGTAAACATCGGGTTACTAAGCGCAGGGCCGCGCTTAGTAACCCGATATTTACCCTGGTTACTATTGTAAAAGTAAAAAAAAAAAAAAACTACATACTTACATTCTGATGTCTGTCACGTCCCCCGGCGTCAGCTTCTCTGCACGGTGTAAAGCGCCGGCCGTAAAGCAGAGCGGTGACGTCACCGCTGTGCTCTGCTTTACGGCCGGCCGGCGCTGCCACAGTGCAGGGAAGCTGACGCCGGGGGACGTGACAGACATCAGAATGTGAGTATGTAGTGTTTTTTTTTTTACTTTTACAATGGTAACCAGGGTAAATATCGGGTTACTAAGCGCGGCCCTGCACTTAGTAACCCGATATTTACCCTGGTTACCAGTGAACACATGAACACATCGCTAGATCGGCATCACACACGCCGATCTAGCGATGACAGCGGGGTGATCAGCGACCTAATCATTCCCCACGACCAACGATCTCCCAGCAGGGGCCTGATCGTTGTTCGCTGTAACACATAAAGATATCGTTAGCGGGATCGTTGCTACGTCACAAAAAAGCGTGACGTTGCAACGATATCGTTATGTGTGAAGGTACCTTAAGTGTATGAACACTGGGGGTCCGACTGCTGTGTGGTCACACGTCACTACCGCTCTGTGCACCCAGGGGACTTTGGGGTCTCCCCAGCAGCTGGACCTCCAATCACCATACATTTAGGATTAGGAGACATGTTGTTGATGTTGGTGTCCATCACACATCCGCAAATCTAAGACTAATGTCCACCAAAAGGGATGCCACATTGTAAGTGAACAAGAGGCCGTCTGACAGATCCGCCATCAATGAGGTCATATACAAGAAGAGGGCATGAATTGGGGGGAGCGCAATATGTAGTATCTGATGAAAAAGGAAGGCACCGAGCCCAATCACCGAGGATCAGGGTGTACATATTTATATGCTCGGTGTACGGCGACATCGCAGGGCAGGTACAGACACCTCTTAGTTGCTGGGTTCCAGAATAAAGCGCTGCACCCTGGCTGGGAACATGCAGGGACTCGGCAGCGTTCATTATATAGCTGCCCAATTACCTGGGGCAATTAATCTTGGAGCGCACCTCATGTAACCTAGATTTTCTCTAACTGTAAGGCAGGATGACGCACGACTTGGCTTCCGTCCAGCCCCAGTTCACTGCCGGCAGTGCGGCAATTATTACATTTTGCATGTAATTTGATGCAATTTCAAAACATACAAAAAATAAAATCTAAAAAAAATTGCTAATTTACTTTATTTCCAGGATATGTAAGGCAAAGCATAAACATCTATTCTCTAGTTTAGGGGCCTCGTAGACATCAATCCTCAGCTGCCAGTGTAATGTGCTTGGGGGCCTCCTGATGCTCCCCTTACAGATGATGTCGGGGGAGATAAGGATCCCGAATCTGACAGTGGCTCTCCCATAGAAAACCCAGCAGCGCTCAGCCCAGGAGAATGTTGCTGTGTATACCGGAGTCGGGAGAGGACGGTCGGCTATCTACTGTATATGGGGGCGGCTTTTGAACTGGATTTTTGAGCTGCTGGGGAGATCTATAGACTGGGAGTAGGATGCAGACTACAGACGGCCAGTACCCAGGACCAGATTGTCATGGATATTCCCACTGAATCCTTGCAGCAATAACACGAGTTTATTATCAATTATCATATACCGTATATCGATTTTAAAAGTAATCTAAAAAAAAATCTGTATTTCCTCCTTTTCTGCCAAGTTGTCAGTAGTTACATTCAGCATCTTAGCCTGATTACTTTTTGGGACGGACGGGTGACATCCAATATAGCCACTATTAAGCCTCCAATATTGGGTCGTCATCCAACTTTCCTAGAGTCCAGAAAAGACATTGTGGCCTAATTCTGCATTGATCTAATCCTATCCAAAGTCTGACAACCTTACAATCCCATCTGGGCAGCCATATTGGTTGTCACCCAACTTTCGCAGATGCATTTGACAACATAACCAAAAGTATGAAATGACTGCGGATTTTTAGGGGAAAATGTTGGGTCACCGTCAGCTGATATTCAGATTATTTTACCAAACACAAGTCACGATGCAGACACAAAAAAAAGCTTGTAGAGGACGAACGCTTATCACAAAGCGCGAGAATGACGAAAGACAAAAGACGTGATGACAAGCTGAGGGACAGGGGGGAAGAAGCCGCATGCCACAAAGAAAGAAAAAAATCAAGCAAAAAGGCCTCCGAGTGTAATGGCGGCCCAGGGATGAGAGCAGGAACAGTGCAGGCGGCAGGTGATGAACACTCAGGCTGACGGCAGCCATGACAGACACCGTTACCTGTCCTGCTTCCGGGGGAGAGTATTTCTGCTGAATTTAGGACTAGCACCGGGGGAGGAGAGAGGGCTACAGAAACGGGGGAACAGATCATAGAGGGAAAAAACAAAACAAAAACATTATTAGTAAATTAATAAAAGGGATCAACTAAAGAAAAGCGCGATATGTGCAATTGCACTTACTACAGCAAAGAGTTAAATGGCCTTTGTAGAAATACATAATTATTAAAAAATATTCTGCGACTTACTGATATGCTTTATGTTGTAATTTTTCATCATTTTTAAGACCCTCGCTTGCTGTCAGTGAATGTGAACATTCCTATTTAGGGGTCACTCACCTCTCGGACATGGTGGTCTTCACACTGTTTGTTCTGACAAAGCCAGACATGGAGTCGTCCCGTGGAGAGGCCGTCATGGCGCTCGGTGAGTTGTTACTGCTGAGGGATATGTCAATGGACTCGCAGCTGGTGTGCAGGCTGCTGACCGACTGGTAGCCCAGACCGTCCTTACTGACCGCAGAGGAGCTGCTGGCGTTCGTGCCCCAGGTCAGGCTATTGGAAGGTGCGGAGTGAGCGGATCCGGGGCTGGAGGCCAGCGGAGAAGGGTTCAGATCCATATTTTTACCATACAGGGGGCTACTACCTCCGCTGCTCAGTATACCGCTCCCGGAGGGGGAGTCTGGGTGGGCCTGGGAATTCATGGTGGCGTGGGGGTTGGAAATTATCATGGAGTTTTTCATGTTTTCTGAGGTGGTGCTGGGTCCTTGTTTGTTCGGCTTTCCGCCAAAAAGCCTAAAACGGGAATGACACATTCATCAAAATGTATTAGTGCCTTCTCATTTCTTGCTTTTTATGTGGAAACCGGTTTACAACACGTTGCCACTAATCAATGCAAACATTAACACAAATATTTGCTCATTTTTCACACTTGTGCCCTCTTATGTCATAGGGGGAAAATAAAAGACATCTATAAAGATGCAGCCAATTAATGCCAATACATCTACTGACAATGTCCACAGCAGCACAGAGCATTTTACCAGATCTTGTTGAAGCTCACATATATGGTTAGATATTCTCTTTGCCACTATGCAACTCGAAGTTTGTTTGACTTTCTACAAGACCAACTTAAAAAAAAAAACAACTTCTGAAATGCCACTGTTTGTCTCCTGTATTTCAGGTAAAGATTGTACTGCCCTTGGAGGAGGGGACAAGCTGCACACGTGTTAATGTTAGGACAAGGGGCAGTTTCATGGTAAAAGGGGGCAAATGCAGATAATTAAGGGGTCATTATGTTGTGGGAGCAAGCTTAACAGCAGCACAAAGTTAGGAGCATGGGGAGGCAGTGACTTTCTTGTGGCTGCCATGACACATTTTGCACTACACCTCTTACCTGCGCAGGGTTGGTGATGACACATCGGGGTATTTGGTTCCTTGCTGGCGAGTCCCGTTCGGGCCACCTTGTGACGCCGGGTTCATTTTGATGGAGTTACCGGAGGCGATGCTCTCGTTGTCGGATGAAATTCCTTTCTCACGGTCTGTTTGGTTCATCAGTCCAGACACAGAGTTATTAAGAGTCATCTTGCTGGTCAGTTTGGGGACAGGGAGGCCTGCTGACTTGCTGCTGATGTTAGAGTCAATGCTACTGGTGCTGGACCGGTTACCGGTTCCGCTCCGCGACTTGCTAGGACGTGGTAAACTGCGGTACTGGAGGTTGGTCCTGGCACTGAGCTGTAGGTATCCATCATCATTGTGCGATCCATCCACACTGGCCTTACGGTTCGAGGACCGGCCGATGAGTCCGGAAGACTTTGGCATTTTACCCAAGGTGGCGGAGCCACTGGTGATGGTTGCCCCGCTTGTTGTGATGATCGGCATGCCAACCACTGAGCTCCCCGGTTTCTTAAACCCAAAGGTATTAGTGTTGGCAGTGATTGTCCGTGAGGAATTGCTTAGGGATTTCTTGGTCTCGTCGCCGCTGCTGCGGCCCGCATCTGACGGCGAACGTTTCACCTGTGCTGACTTTGGAGACAGTCTTCCTTTCTCAGATACTTTTGCATCGTCTGTTTTTCCTGTGAAAAGGCAACAAAAATAATATAAGTTACCACTTCATAATCCAGGGGAGTTGACTGAGCAATGACACTAGATATCAGTCTGCATTTTACGCCAGAGACGCAATTACAATTCCGCTACTTGTCCGTGGAAACGGTCAGCAAGTTTGTAGACAGGCAATTCTCTAACAACTTAGCTGAACTCCTATTATGCAGGGGGAGTTTAATTTTTCAGGCACTTCCCAGAATGCAAATTCGCATACTAGGCTACACGCAGACACTGAAGAAGTAGAGGATGTTGAAAGATTTAAAGGGGACCTGTCACTTATTTCAAAATATATATATTTTTTAATACCTAGTAAAAATCCCTGAGCTACCCCTAATTATGCAGCTTTTTTCCGTTTTGCTCTGTGTCACTCCATTGCAGAGATATTCACATTTGTTGCTTTGGGAGCACAACATGTGAAATCTCTGCTTGTAGTTCAACTGGGCGTTTTTTTTCAGATTCTTCTCTGGAGGCCGAGTGCATTCATCCCTCTCTTCCAGACTGTCAATCACAGCTTGGCACACGCCCTCCAAAGAAGACTCTGAAGAAATGCCCGCTTGGTCTGCAAGCAGAGATTTCACATACTGAGCTCCGAAAACCTCAAATGTGAATTTCTCTGCAATGGAGTGATACAGAGCAAAAAAACGTAAAAGAGCAACTGAATCAGAAAGGCGTAGTGATTTTTACAAGGTAAATCAATTTTTTTAAACAACTGACAGGTCCTCTGTAAGCTCTGCAGCATTAAAAATGCTGCTCTGGAGTTCAAAACAGGCTGCAACTAATGATCAAACAACCAAAGTCTTTTTTTCATATAAAACTATGATGTAAATATTATAACTATACTACAAGACTGCTGTATGTGCAATATCCTTGTAGAAAAATATAACTGTGTAATAGGTGAACCTCCCCTTTAAGTAGCAAAGAAACTAATAATTAAGGAACAGGGATTGGCACACCCTATTCTGAACTCCGTAATGGGCTGATGACATGATAAAACTCTGGTGTTGTGGTTCTGGGTCATCTTACCAGTCCCAGGTGTTTTCAGCGCCCCCGTGGTGGTCTTGGTGCGAGGGCTTGTGATCCCCACTTGAGCAGTCATTCCTCGCCTCCAGGACCCAGTTTGTGATATGACTGTGTTCTTCCTTCCGGATGTGCTTTTGTCGGACTCGTCGGACAGGTCAGAGGGGTTCTTCCTCCATTTACACCCAGACTCCATCTTCATGCCGCTGTCCGAGATGCCATCTGACCTCTTCAAGTCATCGCCGGACCAGAGGGAGTTACGGTCAATCTGTAAGTGTTTTTCTGTGTCAGTCTTTAAAGAAGATATTGAAATTGGTTCAAAAGTGACAATGACAATCTCTACTCAATGCAATCAATACACGGTGGCCCGAGAATCGGGTGCAGAAGGGCTTCACACCGTAAAGTACTGCCCCTCGTACAATCCAATATTTTTGGAAGGGTCTCATTACTATAAGTATATAATAGGTCATCCCTCTGCTGGGATCCCTAGTGATCGGATGGGTGAAACGGACAGCAAGTGTTCAATTTCCCTGCAGCGCCTCCGCAGGCGATAGGAAGCACTACACGACTATATGTGTAATGGGATAATGAGCAAACCCCTCCGCATAATCTATAAATCATATACAATATAAAGCCTAGATATTATGACAGGTGGCATGAGATGATCAGATAGAAATCAAACATGTGGGGTTAAATAAAAATCATGTGGGATTTCCGAAGGACGGGGTGAGCATTACCTGGGATTTTATAATGCGGGGGAGATTATCAGGAGTAGGGGCGATTATTAGGTTGCATGTGGGATGAAAATCAGATGAGAATCGTATTAGGTATGAGTGAGGGGTCCTTTTCTGTAAATTATACGTCTCAGTGTGTACTGTAACCAAAAAAGCCCATGGACCAGACCCCTGAGAGACAGACCGATCCTTCAGTGGAAGAATTAAGGTCTCTAGCAGTGATATATATGTGTCCTTCTCTATGCAAGGGTCACGTCTGCATTCTTCTCACATCATTACTTTACAGTGCAGCACTGATTCTCCAGTACATTCTCATTAAGGGAAGTCAGTTGTATGGCTGATTCTGTAAACAGGCTCCTGCGATACAGCCAATTATATGAATATGACAACTCTACCCCCGGGACATAGAGCAGCTAACACAAGGTAACTACGAAGATCAACACCTGAGAGTCTGTGCAGATCCTGGTGACAGATATCTTTTTCTATGGAGCAGAAGTAATCTTAAAGGGAAAGGGTGAGGTGAGAATGAATGGGGTTGTCAGCTGTATGGCCACTTGGTGGGCAGCCATCTCTCGCATATATTAACTCGCAGTTCAGCCATTCGTTCATGTAAATGAGGAGAGAGGATAAAGCCGCTGCCAGAAGCCTCGGGCGGCGGCTTTTTCCACTGAAATCAAAAGTGTTAAACATTGAATTTCCAGGTGCCCAATCATTGTGTCCCCCACCGTCATCTGTTAGAAGTCCCCGATACACATCATGAGGACAGCTTTTATCTAGTGTGTATGAGGCCGTTAGCCTGGCTCCTGACCCTTTCTGCGCACTAAAGTTGTGCTAATTATTGCCGGATCCTACAGATTCATCATCACTGGTAAAGATACAGCACCAGAGCCCAAGGCAGAGATCCAACAACCTTGTTCCTGCAGTTTTTACATCATTTATAAATTTACGCCTGTTTTTAGCTGATAATGAAAGCAGATGCCCTGACACATCACAGAAGAAGCCAGATCTGTTTGCACAACAGTCTGTAATAAGAAAACCCGCCCTGAAATACCAGCGTGCTTACACACAAACACCCACCATCATCACCGCCGCAGAGAAGTGCAACCTACAGACCGCAATCTAGACTCAGCCTGAAATTATGGGAAGCACAATGTGGCTGGCAGCAATGAACGCCCCTCGGCCCCAGCAATGCGTCTGGCGCAGGGCAGACTACTGACGGGCACTACTGTATGATTAGGAGTAGTTTGGAAGATGTGAGGGATGCCACATGTACCCATCCTAAATGTGGGGGACAAGGGGCTTTACGCCTTATGGGGAGTGAGGGATAAAGTTCAGGCACAAGGTGGAAATAATCCACGACAGGGTTAGAGGATCATGTAAGGATTCTCACTCCCCCGATTATTAGGTCATTGCCTTATTTTCAGTGCAGGGACACATCACAGCGACACACAGAATCCACCCTGACACGAGAGGATAAATTATCCACAAAAAAAAAAAAAAGCTGAAAACCGGCTCCAAGAGAAGCAGAAAGCGAAAATCTCAGGGAGGAGAACAAAAACAACAGATTTCTATCCGCCCGGGTCAATGGGGATTTAGAGATGAAGTGTGAACTCCTGGAACAATGACTTACAGATCCACATCATCCAAGAGCAGAGGGTCAGGGAATAATCGGGATTTTCACGCTACACACACATTTTGCAAATTCAGTTCATGCCCTGCATTAAAGTAGTATAAGGAGTTCTCCAGAAATGATGGATCCCCCTAATGTACTTATAACAAGATGGCAGCCCTTGTGGACCGTCATACCTGCACATCCAGGTTCTTCCGTGAGGACGCAGGCGTGTTGGCGTACGAGCTGATAGAGGAGCTGGTGTTAATGTCGTCCGTGCTCAGGTTGTCAATGGTGTCGCTGATCCCGCTGCTCACAGAACTACTGTCATCCCAACTGCAAGAGACAAGATCGGATGAGACCAGACAAGTCATGGAAGAACGCTGCAGGAAGCTTCTGCCCAGTGTTCCAGGGCTGATAACAGAGAGCAATCGAATTCACTGACCAAGCATACAGTCATGAAGAAATGTCTATTTGCAGGGCACCAAGCATGGTATCCAAACCTGGAGGAGGTAGGCTTTCAAAAGTGCATTATATTTAAAGAATTCATGATGACTCCCGATATCAAAAAGCAACCAAATGAGGGTCACATTGTGGTAAAGACGTAGAATGGTCTTTGTTTGTACCTGCCAGGGTGATCACTAGATCCCAGACCCTGTACATGCTCCTATATACCAAGGATCTGGTACTGAACCAGAGAGAAAGCCATCCCTGCGCTTCCATTCACCAGACTCCACACACGCTCCCTCATACCAAAGATCTGGTACTGAACCAGAGAAAACCGTCCCTGCGCTCCCATCCACCAGACGCCGCACACACTCCCTCACACCAAGGACTGAACAAGAGAGAGAAAGCCGTCCCTGCGCTCCCATCCACCAGACGCCGCACACACTCCCTCATACCAAGGACTGAACAAGAGAGAGAAAGCCGTCCCTGCGCTCCCATCCACCAGGCTCCACACACACTCCCTCATACCAAGGACTGAATAAGAGAGAGAAAGCCATCCCTGCGCTCCCATCCCCTAACCCTGCTCCCTCATACCAAGGACTGAATAAGAGAGAGAAAGCCATCCCTGTCGTCCCATCCGCCAGGCTCCGCACACACTCCCTCATACCAAGGACTGAACAAGAGAGAGAAAACCGTCCCTGCGCTCCCATCCCCAGACCCCGCTCCCTCATACCAAGGACTGAACCGGAGAGAGAAAGCCGTCCCTGCGCTCCCATCCACCAGACCTCGCACACGCTCCCTCATACCAAGGATCTGGTACTGAACCGGAGAAAGAAAGCCGTCCCTGCGCTCCCATCCACCAGACCCTAATCTCACATTCCAGCCGCACTATTTTGGGCACTGCCCTGTTTATACTCTACATTCTCTGGAACGCTCACATCTATGTGCACTGTCGGCTTTGCTGCCAGTGTGGGCAGTGCAAATGACCCAGAAACACAGTCATGGATCCGACTCAGAGGCCAAAATTGCTAATAATACAGTCAGAGACAAGCTGGGCCAAAACAGGGGCAAATCCTGGGCAATGCAGCCCATCCACACTCTAGCCAAAACAAACCAAACTTCAGTGTCCTACTTGTGCCTTTCTAGCTGCAATGCAACTACAATTCCCTGCATACTGTGGCAGCAGTTAGGAGTTGTAGTTTTGCAGCTGCTAGAAAGCTACGGGTTGGAAACCGTGAACTAGGGAAAAAAAAAAAAATCAAGCATGCAATCAATTTCTTTTCCATATATGTATTTTGGAGAGTATTTAGAAGTGCTTTTCCGTAGCAAAGAATCGGTGTTCAACCCTGACAGGATGCAGCAATAAATGTTCTTTTAATGGCGACAACCAGATTTTACATGTAAATGAAGTGAGTGGTCACTGACGAACCCCTCCACCACCCCCATTATATTAGAACAGCCATGCTACATTATGTGGGTAATGCACCTGTGAGATGACTCTTCACCATCAGCCATCTCTCTCAACTCCACCATACAAAAAAAAGCTAGTCTCAGCCAAGAATTTATAGAGAGAAGACTCCCTGTACCCTCCAGATACATCTATCAGCAGCTGGAGAGAAAAAGGGATCGAGTGTTGGAGTGTTCACACGGACCGATCCATCTCTCCTCCATCGTCCAAGTCTGGAGGGCCCCCCTTAGGCTACTTTCACACTAGCCTCGGATTCCGCAATGCGACGGGCCGAGATTCCGACACTAGCGTTTGTTGTGCCGCACAACGGGTGCAGCGGATGCATTTCTCCGGCGCATCCGCTGCCCCATTGTGAGGTGGGGGCGGAGTTCCTGCCGCGCATGCGCGGTCGGAAAAAGCGGTCCGTCTGCTGCAAAAAAACGTTACATTTAACGTTTTTTGTTCCCGACGGTCCACCACAACACGGCGCAACCGGGTTGGCGACGTGTGTCAATACGTCGCAATGCGTCGGTAATGTAACTCTATGGGGCAAAAACGCATCCTGCAAACAACTTTGCAGGATGCGTTTTTTCCCCTAAACGACGCATTGCAACGTATTAAAAAAAACGCCGGTGTGAAAGTAGCCTTAATCAGAGGTTTGGCCGATCCTGCTGAAATCTACAGGTTCAGCTGATTTTAAAGTGTTTGGGGGCCTTTAGTTTCATGAGCTTACACAGAGGAGTATTGAATAGTGGAATACATTTGCAGGACCGTGGCCCATGGGTTACACCAGTATTCTGTGGCCACCGGACCAGAGCTCTGCGGACCTCCTCCTATGTACCGGCATCCCTGACACCACTTCTGATCAGCTGGTCTGGAGCAACATCATCGTTGCGGGGTGATGCACACATGCTACCTAATGAAAAGAGGCGCCAGGGATGCTGCCAGGT
Source organism: Ranitomeya imitator (assembly GCF_032444005.1). Classification (NCBI taxonomy): domain Eukaryota; kingdom Metazoa; phylum Chordata; class Amphibia; order Anura; family Dendrobatidae; genus Ranitomeya; species Ranitomeya imitator. The sequence goes on from NC_091290.1 coordinate 23,570,947, forward strand.
AGGAGGAGGTCCGCAGAGCTCCCTGCCGGACACGGATGTGGCTGCTGGACCAGGGTTCTGCAATCTATTCGCTTATCACTATTGAGGAGGATAGATAACAGGCACGCTCTGTACTTGGTTTCCTAACCGTCACACTTAGCGACGCTGCAGCGATGCCGACAACGATCCGGATCGCTGCAGCGTCGCTGATTGGTCGCTGGAAACATGCAGTGAAAGCTCATCCAAGTGGCCCTACAAATGCAGGAAAATGTGGGGCACCATTGAGATTCAGCCAGTACTCGCGATGATGTTACACTGTAGCATTAATGTAGATAAGATCTCCATAACCTCCATGTTCTCTACTTCCAAACAGGCAAAATAAAATATAGATTTTTTTTATATTATCAGAGAAAAAAAATATCCAAGTGGACATCTCCTTTAACTGAAGATAGATGTACGTAAGCAGTAGAGAATCTAAAACCAACACAGATGAGCCGGGCAGACACGCCTGGATTACTCAGCACACGGCCGGGATCCACCTCCACACCAGAACCAGTCCTGCCTGACCCAGATCAGGGAAGATCACCAGCGGTCAGCAGGACCCTGTGAACGCCCTGGGAATCACCAGACCCTATTAATTACACACAGGGAGCTGGAAGAACTAGTTCTGGGCAATTGTACAAGACAATGCTTCCTATGAGGCTGCCATGGCTGCAGGGGGATGTGATAAAGAGGAGGTAGTCAGGGGGAGGGGAGGAATAATACTAATCCAAACTAACAGGATTAAGGCGAAAAATTAATTACTTAGATCCCCCTCCAGCCAGGCTCGATCTGCTCTGTCATCTGAATGGGGGATTTAAATCTTCCCCTAAAATGTTTGTCAGCCCCTTCTATCAATATTCTATGAAGAGAAAGCAGATAAGGAGCCTTCAGCAAGCACAGGGGCTCTGGGTTTATTTATTTTTATGTATATTATTACTACATTGCAACAATGTAACTTCTGCTGATACAAAATTTACTCCAGAATACAGCAGTGCTATGTTTTTTTTTTTTTAGAAACTAAATTAACACCTTCATTTGCCTGATATTTTCTACCAGCTGTTTCTTTTCACCTTCTATGAAGGTCATAAAAAGTTGGCAAGGAGAAGCCGCCACTCTGACAGGTCCAAGTTGTGAAAAAGAGTGTCCGTGGACCCTTCACCCCCACCCAAGAACAAGACGAAGAAAATCCTGATATATCGGTATTATACATGTCAGATGGCCCCTGTCTGCCCCACTCACCTCCTGCAGTTCCCCGTCCATTGGATGGTTCGGTTCTGACGCCCCTGGACAATCCCGGACATGGAAGCCTGGCTACTAGCGGCGGCCGGTGACACCTTCATGGAGGACAGCGATTCCTGAGCACACTCATAGCCTCCTGGCTAACAAAAGTTTTGTCTCTGGAGCACATGTAGGAGCTCTGACAATCACTGGAAGTCTCACCAGTGGAAAAAAAAAAAAAAAAAAACCTTGCACTTCAGAAGTCTCAGGGAAACCTGATCTCACAAGTCATTAACCAGTAAAGTGCCAGCAGCCAACACAGAGCAGTAAAAAAAAAAGAAAGCAAACTGCTCTCAGGTCTGGGAATTTTACTAAGTAAAAACTGAATAGGAGCTTGTAGGGTGCCAAAAAAACCCACGAATGTCAGCCCCTGTGTGCATGACACGTGTAGCAACAGCAACTGCACGCTCATCATCCGGAGCGACGGCAACTGCACGCTTGCACGCTCATCATCTGGAGCGACGGCAACTGCACGCTCATCATCTGGAGCAAGGGCAACTGCACGCTCATCATCCGAAGCGACGGCAACTGCACGCTCATCATCCGGAGCGACGGCAACTGCACGCTCATCATCCGGAGCGACGGCAACTGCACGCTTGCACGCTCATCATCTGGAGCGACGGCAACTGCACGCTCATCATCTGGAGCAAGGGCAACTGCACGCTCATCATCTGGAGCGACGGCAACTGCACGCTCATCATCCGGAGCGACGGCAACTGCACGCTCATCATCCGGAGCGACGGCAACTGCACGCTCATCATCCGGAGCGACGGCAACTGCACGCTCATCATCCGGAGCGACGGCAACTGCACGCTTGCACGCTCATCATCTGGAGCGACGGCAACTGCACGCTCATCATCTGGAGCGACGGCAACTGCACGCTCATCATCTGGAGCAAGGGCAACTGCACACTCATCATCCGGAGCGACGGCAACTGCATGCTCATCATCCGGAGTGACAGCAACTGCACGCTCATCATCCGGAGCGACGGCAACTGCACGCTTGCACGCTCATCATCTGGAGCGACGGCAACTGCACGCTCATCATCTGGAGCAAGGGCAACTGCACGCTCATCATCCGGAGCGACGGCAACTGCACGCTCATCATCCGGAGCGACAGCAACTGCACGCTCATCATCCGGAGCGAGGGCAACTGCACGATTATCATCCAGAGCGACGGCAACTGCACACTCATCATCTGGGGCAACGGAAACTGCATGCTCATCATCCGGAGCAACGGCAACTGCACGCTCATTATCCGGAGCAACGGCAACTGCACGCTCATCATCCGAAGCGACGGCAACTGCACGCTCATCATCCGAAGCGACAGCAACTGCACGCTCATCATCCGGAGCGACGGCAACTGCACGCTCATCATCCGGAGCGACGGCAACTGCACGCTTATCATCTGGAGCGACGGCAACTGCACGCTCATCATCCGGAGCGACAGCAACTGCACGCTCATCATCCAGAGCGACGGCAACTGCACGCTCATCATCCCGAGCGATGGCAACTGCAAGCTCATCATCCAGAGCGACGGCAACTGCACGCTCATCATCCAGAGCGACGGCAACTGCACGCTCATCATCCCGAGCGACGGCAACTGCATGCTCATCATCTGGAGCGACGAAAACTGCACGCTCATCATCCCGAGCGACGGCAACTGCATGCTCATCATCTGGAGCGACAGCAACTGCTCGCTCATCACCCGGAGCAATCGCAACTGCACGCTCATCATCTGGAGCGACAGCAACTGCACGCTCATCATCTGGAGCAACGGCAACTGCACGCTCATCATCTGGAGTGACAGCAGCTGCACGCTCATCAGGGATCTGCAGATTTGACGAACTACAATTCCCAGCGAGATGCAGCATAGAATGTTACACAGGTAGTACAAAACTGAGGAGTAAGTTCATTTATTCCATGTTTTTTTTGGTATAACACCAGAGTTGTCATTTCAGGATATCTGTCCACCCTGGGTAGTGCATAATACGTATGTAGAGCGTAAGCTCTATGGGGCAGAGTGGTCTCCATTTATAGGTGCAGCTACATGACTGATCAGTTTTTTATGTATTTTCTATTATGGAAAAAAGTAAAAAAAGAATAATTGCTGCATATACTGTGTGATTCTGAGTATCAGGCTGTACTAAATCTCAAGAGTACACATTCCCAAAAGTCAAAAGCAGCCATCGGTTTATTCACCCAGTGGAGGAAAAATTAGTATAGTATATGTGACGACTTGTCTTTTTCTGCCTATACAACCCAGCAAAAAAATATATACTGTGCAATATCTATATACATATGAATATAGATAATATATCCATTATTTATATATAGGACCGAAACATATGTAAACCGCCTCAGCACATAATTCAGTTACCCCAGTGAGAAATGTCCCCCAGATTTGGCTGTGTTCCCGATATATAAATACTTTGTTTTGTTGCTGACTACGGTATATATATCTGCACTTGTTTCGCATGTGGACTCAGGGAGTCTATTTGCTGAAATCGCAGAGTAAATAGCTTCTTCGTTGTGACGTCTTCCACCTGTATCAGTGAATCTGCCACTTGTAACAGATACAGACTCTGCATAATATAAAGCACAACTAATACAGCAAACCCTAGAATACTTCAAAGAAGATGAAAAGATTTACGCCTAAAACTAAATATTAAATCAAGATATAGTCTGCATTAGAATGAGCAATACCGATCTAGATGACCGAATAACCTGATCTAGTGTTGGTTCAGACGAACATTTATTCCTGATTATTGGCCTGTGATCATACCAAAGATCACCCAATGAACGAAGTGACAAGCCGGTGATCACTAGGCTAACAAGGTGACTAGGGACAAGCGGACCGCGGAAGTTCGGGTTCTGCCACCCGACTCAGAACTTTGGACTAAAGCTTGTTAGGGTACCAGAACTGTACCTAAACTTGAATCAGAACCTGAACTCCCCTGGAAAAAAAAAAAAGTAGACCCGAATTTTGGAACTGGAAAAAAATTCTCTCTCTCTTTGTGCAACGGACCTACTCCGGAACTCTGGACATTGTAACGCACGCCCGGAAGAAGTCCGAGTTTAACATCGGACACTAACTGTCCAGTACAAACCCTGAACTTTTACGTCCGGGTTCGCTCATCTGTAAAGGTGATCAATGATCACCCGATGACCGATGATTTAATTGTTTAAGATAGAATAAAAATCTTTGTTATTGGCAGCACATTACCCCCTGTAAAGGTCTATCCAGGGCAACAAGGTGGCTCAGTGGTTAGCACTGCAGCCTTGCAGCACTGGGGCCCTGGGTTCAAATCCCATCAAGGACAACATCTGCAAGGAGTTTGTATGTCCTCCCCGTGTTTGCGTGGGTTTCCTCCGGGTACTCCAGTATCCTCCCACATTCCAAAGACATACTGATAGGGAATTTAGATTGTGTGCAAACTGTAAAGCGCTGTGGAATATGTTAGCGCTATATAAAGATTATTATTATCCAGATGGACCAATTTCGTCCGGTTAACAAGCGCCTAGCGACTATATACCAAGCTCGTTTACTGGCCTGTTTACACACGCTCGTTTCTCAGGTGATTAGATCATTTATACCAGCATCAAAATCATGGTTCTGCGCAGCCATCACATATGATAGCGGGATGTGCTGCTGATAAAGAACAGTGTCATTCTGCTCCCATCAGTAATTTGTGTGCCGTCTCAATCAGGTGCAGACATATCACTGGCGTAACCTGTGCGGCCGCACATGGGCCCGAAAGGTAAGGGGGCCACATTTCCACTTAGAAGCAGGAGGAATTGTGAATTATGAGGAGCTAGTGGATTGCAAAGGACACATATACTGTTCTTCCACAGGACCCTCTTCTATCTGTGTCCGCCAGTGGTCTCAATGGACCATTCCATGAGGCAATGTGCTGCCGATAACGATATTTATGCTGCCATACATGATTCAATCACCAGAATAACAAGCAGTTTTGCTCATTCCTCAGGTTTTGCTGTTTTTTCACGGCTTGTCAGCTTGTCTAAATGCACCTCAAACCTCCTAGGATGCCAGGTAATACCACGAGACCACCGATCAGCAGCCTTCAAGATTGTGCAGCAGTAGGGAGCGGATCAGTGCCAATTAATTCTTCCTTATGGCAGAACACGGGGGTGGGGGTGCGGCTGCACCCCCTGTTAATGTGCCATCGTCTATAGGGCGCACATATGAGCGAATGCTTTGCAGCATATTGCTTTACCAGTTATGAGATGAGGCTTGTAAAGAGTTGATCAGTATTGCTTAGGATGGGACATTTATAGCTTGTGCAGCTGTGTATAATCCGGAGCTGATCTGAGCATTACCCCGACTCCATGAAGTGCGTACAAGAATCTGACGTAACGCTGCACTAACAGCGGCGGAGGAAGCCAACGTCTATAGCTTCAGCGCCTCCGGTCCAATGATTTTACTGGGCTACAGTGGAACACATTCAGATATATGCTTGGAAGGAAACAGATTTATTGCTGCTTCCCAGCGCCAAGCACCAGAATGGAAGTGAGCTCTGCAACGGCAGGTAATGAATTTCTAGTGGGAGAGCGGGAATGCCGGACTGATGAAATCATCTTCTCTGTTATAGAGGTTTGAGGTTAGACGGAGGCTGCAGTGAATCAGCCACTTCTTCTACAAGTGTTATATCGAGTCTCGTGGGCACAAGCACAAAAGACAATGGAGCTTGTCCTGGCAGGATAGAAGCTGACCTGCCGACAATCCGGATATTCCAGGGGCATCTACACAAACCATAAACGGGGCATTTATGAACAAGGAGCCGGTATTCACAGCGCAGAACATGGCTGGGCTAATACACTAAGGATATTAGGAACAAAGACCCTCTCTAGATGTACAGTGTCCGGAGAATGGAGGACACTCCTGAAAGCAAATCATCTTCAGATGCTCCATAGGGAACGTTGAGAAATTTCAGCTCTAAAGAAAAAGTGAACATTCACGAGTTTTTATTTTTTTTATTTTCTGAGGTTCTCCAAAAATCAAGGCAGAACTGTGGTGATTTTAGCTATTTTTCTAAGAAAATTGCAGCAACCCCTCCCCCCCCCCAAAAAAAAAAAACGCAATGGGAATGCATCATGTGAACAAGGCTTTACACGTGACGTCACTCGGGTTCAGTACAGAATGAGTAATGTATGTACACAGTGACTGTAGCAGCAGAATAGTGAGTGCAGCTCATGGGTATAATACAGGGTGTAACTCAGGATCAGTAATGTAATGTATGTACACAGTGACTGCACCAGCAGAATAGTGAGTGCAGCTCTGGGGTATAATACAGGGTGTAACTCAGGATCAGTAATGTAATGTATGTACACAGTGACTGCACCAGCAGAATAGTGAGTGCAGCTCTGGAGTATAATACAGGATGTAACTCAGGATCAGTAATGTAATGTATGTACACAGTGACTGCACCAGCAGAATAGTGAGTGCAGCTCTGGGGTATAATACAGGATGTAACTCAGGATCAGTACAGGATCAGTAATGTAATGTATGTACACAGTGTAAGACTCATGCTGGTGTGGTATTTGGAGGCAGATATATATCGCCTAGGTGTTTGTCCTATGTGAATTAGGCCACTCAGTATCTTCAGGGTGCTAATTGGTTAATGATTGCAGGAATAAAAGATGACCAGCTGGGTGTTTCCAGTGTCTGCCTGGGGCACACAGATTGCCTGCCTGTGTGGGACAAACGTGAGTGAAGAGCTCTGCTCAAGAATTGTGTAATGTTAGCTGGGTGGGAGAAGCCCCCCAGTTGTTGAGATAGCAACGTATTTGTTTAGTTAGTGCCGGACAGGCTAGGATTTATTTTTATGTTTTGTTTTTTGTGTTGCTTTCACGTTAATAAATCTGACCTGAGGTCAGCCTGCTCAGAAACCTGCTGTACGCCTCAGATTCAATGCACAAACCACGTGTCCTTTGACCCCAGCAAAGGCGATCCCAGAGTGTTTTGTCACATTGTGGTGGAGAACGCGGGCATACCGTGGCACAGGCGACAGCATGGAAGACGTGGTGAAAGCCTTAGTACAGTCCACTGCCGTACAGCAGCAGGCCACTGCCGCACAGCACGAAGCTAATCGCTTGATGGCCGCACAGCTGAAGGAGTTACTGGACATGACGGTTGCAGACCGCCAACTTCTCCAACAGGTGGCGCAGCGCCTGGTGCCTGACGCTGACCCAGAAGCAGAGTCCAGAAGGATCCATGTGAGTCGATACTGGCAAAAGCTGACTGCAGAAGATGACGTCGAGGCATACCTGACAACGTTTGAGCGGATGGCATTGAGAGAGAAGTGGCCGAAGGCACGATGGGCCGATTTGATTGCCCCGTTTCTCTCCGGCGAGGCCCAAAAAGCTTACCATGATTTGGACCCGGAGGTCGCTCAGGACTTTGAGAAGCTGAAAGCTGAGATCCTGGCCCGGCTGGGTGTGACGACGGCTGTCCGTGCACAGAGGGTACATCAGTGGACATACCAGCAAGATAAACCGGCGCGGTCTCAGATGTTCGACCTGATCTACTTGACAAAGAAATGGCTGCAACCCGAGGTACTGACAATACCCGAAATAATCCAGCGGGTTGTCCTGGACAAGTACCTGAGAGTACTACCCCCAGCGCTGAAAAGGTGGGTAAGCCAAGGAAATCCCACGACAGCGGATCAACTTGTGGAGTTGGTCGAGCGTTATTCCGTGGCAGAAGGACTTCCCGACGACACCGCCAACCCCCGGTCTGTGCCTCCTCCTCGTGGAACCGGTAAGACTGTTCCAGGGACCACGGGTGAAGGAAAATCGCTTAAAACTGTGGGGGAGGAGTCCGGGACTGCTCGCACTCCGAGACCAAGAGTATTGGACGGTGGTCTCAGTAGGGGACCTGTTAGGTGTTTCCGCTGCCATGAGAAGGGTCATGTTTCTGCGAACTGTCCTGTTACCGCTGAACCCATGCAGTGCGACGTTATAGACTCTAGAAAACGCATGTCTTTGGTTACACAGCTAGTGAGTGTGAATGCGGGTCAAAATGATACAGTGAAACACCTGTGTAAATTATCTGTTGATGGGAAAAATGTTGTGGCATTATTAGACTCTGGAAGTGTGGTGACTCTGGTGAAAGCTAGTCTGGTGGCACTTCCATCTGGTCCGTCTGACAAGTTTTCTGTGACGTGTGTGCATGGTGACACCCGCTCGTACTTAACAGCGGTCATATGGATTTCTACTCCTTATGGGTCAGTGCAGCACAAAGTGGGACTCGTTCCCGCATTGTTACAGGATGTAATCCTGGGAAGGGATTTTCCCTATTTCTGGCAGTTGTGGGAGAATCAGTTGCTCCTTCACGGTAGCTGTACCCGTGAATCTTCTCCCATGCCATCTGGAGGTCCCGAGTTCCTAGAGGAGACCCCACAGGAAGATGTTGCTGGGGAGGTTAGTGAATCTAACCTTCAGTACCCCTTCTCCGTCATGGCGGGGGAAACGGAGGAAACTGAGGAACCTCAGCGAGAGGCGGAGGCAGACAGCCATCCGGCACCCTGCCTGCCAGATTTGGGAGTCCAGGTGGATGACTTCCACAGCGAGCAAATGAAAGATCCTACCCTAACTCCGGCTAGGAAAAATGTAAAAATGATAAATGGGGTACCCGTAGAACCTGACACTAGGCTAGCGTACCCGTATATGGTTCTTGAAAATGATTTGCTCTACCAGGTAGAAAAAAAAGGGGAAGACACAGTGCAACGGTTAGTGGTACCCAAACCTTATCGGCGGAAGGTACTGGATTTGGCCCACGGACATATAATGGGGGGACATCTGGGGGTACAGAAAACCACAGAAAGGATATTGCATTGTTTTGTGTGGCCTGGAATACATTGTGATGTGCGTAACTATTGTGAGTCCTGTCCAGAGTGCCAAGTCGCGGCCCCTAAATCTCAGTTCCGTAGCCCTTTGGTACCCCTTCCTATTATCGGGGTCCCTTTTGAGAGAATTGGGATGGATTTGGTTGGGCCCCTTCCCCGATCCGCACGTGGGCACCAACATATCCTCGTCATCATGGACTATGCCACTCGTTACCCGGAAGCCGTCCCTTTGCATAACACAGCTACCAAGACGATCGCCAAGGAATTGGTACAAGTGTTTAGTCGGGTGGGAATTCCAAAACAGATACTCACCGACCAGGGGACTCCCTTTATGTCGAGGGTAATGAAGGAGCTCTGCAGGCTCTTACAAATAGACCCGTTGCGTACGTCTGTCTATCACCCTCAAACAGATGGCCTGGTGGAGCGCTTCAACAAAACCTTAAAACAGATGCTCCGGAAGGCGATAGACAAAGATGGGAAGAACTGGGATTACTTGTTACCCTATTTGCTGTTTGCCATTAGGGAAGTTCCCCAGTCTTCCACAGGGTTTTCGCCTTTCGAACTGTTGTACGCCCGTCGTCCCGGGGACTGCTGGACGTCGCAAAAGAAACCTGGGAAGGTCAAGTCACTCCCTTTAAAACGGTGATCGACCATGTAACACAAATGCAGGATCGTATTGCCGCTGTCATGCCCATTGTTAGGGACCATATGTTACAGGCCCAGGGAGCCCAGAGGCAAAGTTATGATAGAGGCGCTAAGGTCCGTACATTTGCACCCGGCGATAGGGTGTTGGTCCTAATCCCTACGGTGGATAGTAAATTCCTGGCGAAATGGCAGGGCCCATTTGAGGTCCGAGAAAGAGTTGGTGAAGTGAACTATAAAGTGTACCAGCCGGGTAAGAGAAAACCGGAACAGATTTATCATGTGAATCTGATAAAATCCTGGAAAGACCGCTCTGCCCTAACGGCGGATCTGCCCCGTCCAGTTTGTTCACCTACTGTACCAGAGGTGCAGGTTGCTGAGACTCTCTCAGAACGACAAAAATCTGAGGTTAAGCAATTTTTGTTACAGAACCGACAGTTTTTCTCCGAAAAACCTGGCCGGACTAAGTTGGTGAAACATGAGATTGTCACAGAGCCTGGCGTCACTGTTCATGTGAAGCCCTACCGGATTCCGGAAGCCCGCCGTGAAGCCGTCTCCCGGGAAGTGATGGCAATGTTGGACTTAGGAGTCATTGAGGAGTCACACAGCGCCTGGTCCAGTCCAATTGTGTTGATACCTAAACCGGATGGCTCCATCCGGTTTTGTAATGACTTTAGGAAACTGAATGCAGTTTCTAAATTTGATGCGTACCCTATTCCCCGGGTCGATGAGTTGATCGACCGGCTTGGTAAAGCCCGATACATTACGACCCTGGATTTAACAAAGGGGTACTGGCAGATTCCTCTGGCCGAGGCGGCCAGAGAGAAGACGGCATTTGCTACACCGGAAGGTCTGTTCCAGTATGTCTATGCGCCGTTTGGACTTCACGGAGTTCCCGCAACGTTCCAGAGATTGATGGATCGAGTCTTGAGGCCTCACAGACAGTACGCTTCTGCCTACCTGGATGACATCGTAGTTTACAGCATGGACTGGGAAACTCATCTCCAGAAGGTACAAGCGGTGATTGATGACCTGCGAGATGCAGGTTTAACGGCAAACCCCAAGAAATGCCACATCGGGCTTGAAGAAGCCCGATACTTGGGCTACGTGATTGGCCGAGGAGTGGTTAAACCCCAGATCGACGAAATACAGGCAATTCAGGGCTGGCCACAACCAGTGAACAAAAAACAAGTACAGGCTTTCCTGGGGATTGCCGGCTATTATCACCGGTTCATACCCAATTTTGCAGCCTTGGCTACTCCCTTGACGGATCTTACCAAGGGGAAGGGTTCCGTCATGGTAAAATGGACCTCAGCTGCTGAAGAGGCCTTCCACAGCCTGAAACGGGCTTTGTGCTCTAAGCCCGTACTAGTGACTCCTGATTTCAGCAGCGAGTTTGTGGTACAAACTGATGCCTCTGATACTGGTGTCGGAGCTGTACTTTCCCAGGTGAGGGACGGAGTCGAACACCCGGTCCTCTACCTCAGTCGGAAACTGAATGTACATGAGCAGAGGTATGCGGTGGTTGAAAAAGAGTGCCTAGCCATTAAGTGGGCTCTCGACTCCCTCAAGTATTACCTAGCCGGTAGGAAGTTTAGGCTGGTCACAGACCATGTCCCTCTCAAGTGGATGCACCTCCACAAAGATCGTAATAGTTGGGTAACCCGGTGGTTCCTTGCCCTGCAGGCTTACTCTTTTACGGTAGAGCACCGACCTGGGGTGCAGATGGGGAACGCCGATGCCCTATCCCGAGTGCACTGTTTCAAAAGTGTTCTTGCTCGACCGGAGTGGTCTGAGCAAGGGGGGGGATATGTAAGACTCATGCTGGTGTGGTATTTGGAGGCAGATATATATCGCCCAGGTGTTTGTCCTATGTGAATTAGGCCACTCAGTATCTTCAGGGTGCTAATTGGTTAATGATTGCAGGAATAAAAGATGACCAGCTGGGTGTTTCCAGTGTCTGCCTGGGGCACACAGATTGCCTGCCTGTGTGGGACAAACGTGAGTGAAGAGCTCTGCTCAAGAATTGTGTAATGTTAGCTGGGTGGGAGAAGCCCCCCAGTTGTTGAGATAGCAACGTATTTGTTTAGTTAGTGCCGGACAGGCTAGGATTTATTTTTATGTTTTGTTTTTTGTGTTGCTTTCACGTTAATAAATCTGACCTGAGGTCAGCCTGCTCAGAAACCTGCTGTACGCCTCAGATTCAATGCACAAACCACGTGTCCTTTGACCCCAGCAAAGGCGATCCCAGAGTGTTTTGTCACAACAGTGACTGCACCAGCAGAATAGTGAGTGCAGCTCTGGAGTATAATACAGGATGTAACTCAGGATCAGTAATGTAATGTATGTACACAGTGACTGCACCAGCAGAATAGTGAGTACAGCTCTGGAGTATAATACAGGATGTAACTCAGGATCAGTAATGTAATGTATGTACACAGTGACTGCACCAGCAGAATAGTGAGTACAGCTCTGGAGTATAATACAGGATGTAACTCAGGATCAGTAATGTAATGTATGTACACAGTGACTGCACCAGCAGAATAGTGAGTGCAGCTCTAGAGCATAATACAGGCTCATTCCTAGAAACAATGAATTAGCATTTTAGTGACTTTATATGCAGACTAATTTCATAAGTATCTGTAGTATTGGAGTCCGGCCTTTTCATTACTATTATTTATTATGCTTTGCTTATATAGCACCATCATATTCCGTCACATTTTCATCACTATCCCAAATGGGGTTCACAATCTATTCACCATCTTTGGGGTTTATGACAGTGATCCCCCATCATTACTGTTGAGCAGCCTCTGTATCGTCTCATTCTCCAGTGCACAGCTACTTTTATTATTATTTTTTTCCTTTGTTATAACGTAGATAAAGGGCTTCTAGTTGGGGAACATGTAACATTATTCGATTTTGAAATGGGAAAATCCCAGTCTGTAGGTTTTCATTTGGTAAAACTATTTTTTGCTATGTGCCCAGAAATAAAAAGGTGTGAATCCAGAAGGCACAGACCCGGTGTTCATAATGACCTGCTACCTCTATTAGCCTGTGGAGTCGCACCGTGAACTGTGACTATTTAGGAGCCTCCATGGGTAATGATTCAATACAATGGCAGAACGAGTCCTAAAAATCGTGTCCGCTGGGATCGCAGCCATGAGCGGAATTTTCAGTTTTAATCTCTGGCATTGTGTAAATAGTGGGATAAATTCCGGCTGAAGGCGATCTGCTGACTGCATGGGAACGCTCCTCTGGGCAGAGGCCTTGGAAAAGTTTGCGCCCCCATGTAATTACTGCAGCTGATAGAGAGGGCATTTCCTGGAGTTAATGATTGTCGGGAGGCTCCAGTCGGACATGACATATCGAATGACCTACAAAGTCATTGAAACTGTGGTAATAAACAGTGGCTCCCACAGCATGATAACCATCAGCCGGACCCTGCGAGAATGCACCGCACGGAGCCCACCCTGCTAATGACCTAACTGCAAGCATAGGCTGAAGATTATATCAGAGCGGAGCGTTATAAGCTCATATCAATCACACATAATAGTGAATGTTTGCACCACTGGAGATTTCTATCAGTCGTTCCATAGGACAAAACTTGCCCATTGATTTTTAATCCATATATTTTTTGCTTATAAATGGGATATATGAGGGAGAGTTCTTGGGAGCAGCTGGGCATCCGGAACTATGACCCTCCATGTAAAGTCCGTGCTAAGCCCATAGCAAACATGACCGCAAAATCCGGCTGACAAATATTTGCCTGTCTGTGGGGGCCACGGAGAGAAAGGACTATGGCCGAGATGACTGCTCTCTGGTCTATTATGCTGACAATGGGGAAAAAAGTAAGAATGTGATCGATCTGATTAATTAGCATTGTATGACATTACACAGCCAGAGGCCACGATCCACCCAGACAAGCCCACGGCACTCAGGATATCACACAGCGATGCAGGTATTGGTGCTGTCAGGACATGCTGATAGCTGATAACACTGGAGGTGTAAAATCAGCCGTCATCGACACGACACTCATTGCTAATGGTGTATATTATCACACAATGCATAACAGCTCTTTTACTCCAGAGCTGCACTTACTATTCTGCTGGTGCAGTCACTGTGTACATACATTACTGATCCTGTACTGATTCTGAATTACATCCTGTATTATGCTCCAGAGCTGCACTCACTATTCTGCTGGTGCAGTCACTGTGTACATACATTACATTACTGATCCGGAGTGACATCCTGTATTATACCCCAGAGCTGCACTCACTATTCTGCTGGTGCAGTCACTGTGTACATACATTACATTACTAATCCGGAGTGACATCCTGTATTATACTCCAGAGCTGCACTCACTATTCTGCTGGTGCAGTCACTGTGTACATACATTACTGATCCTGAGTTCCATCCTGTATTATACTCCAGAGCTGCACTCACTATTCTGCTGGTGCCGTCACTGTGTACATACATTACATTACAGATACTGAGTTACATCTAGCATTATACTCCAGAGCTGCACTCACTATTCTGCTGGTGCAGTCACTGTGTACATACATTACATTACAGATACTGAGTTACATCTAGCATTATACTCCAGAGCTGCACTCACTATTCTGCTGGTGCAGTCACTGTGTACATACATTACATTACTGATCCGGAGTGACATCCTGTATTATACTCCAGAGCTGCACTCGCTATTCTGCTGGTGCAGTCACTGTGTACATACATTACATTACTGATCCGGAGTGACATCCTGTATTATACCCCAGAGCTGCACTCACTATTCTGCTGGTGCAGTCACTGTGTACATACATTACATTACTGATCCGGAGTAACTTCCTGCATTATACTCCAGAGCTGCACTCACTATTCTGCTGGTACAGTCACTGTGTACATACATTACATTACTGATACGGAGTTCCATCCTGTATTATACTCCAGAGCTGCACTCACTATTCTGCTGGTGCAGTCACTGTGTACATACATTACTGATCCGGAGTAACTTCCTGCATTATACTCCAGAGCTGCACTCACTATTCTGCTGGTGCAGTCACTGTGTACATACATTACATTACTGATCCGGAGTGACATCCTGCATTATACTCCAGAGCTGCACTGACATTTTGGCTGGCGAGTCTCTCACCTGCGACCATGCAGGATACAGAACACATACAGGGATACGACTATCTGCGACCATACAGACTGGAGAGAACCGGCCTAGGGAAGAATTAAAGGGCCAGCTCACACAATGGTGTGAATGTGTACCTTGAGTGTGGGAAAGCACACAGTGCTCCAGAGCGCTCTGTACTCACTTATACTTTGCTCATATTTCTGCTCACTTTCCAGGCACCGCAGGCTGCAGTACACAGAAACGTGAGGATGACAGCTCTTGAGTTTTCCGCAGCGTCAGTCTGCTCAGGTAGCACCTGGGATCGCCCCTATTTTACTTCGGGCAGGCATGGGAGGTAGGGCAATGACCTCATCTTGTATTATGCCTATGGCCAGCTTTACTGATGAAGGGGGGGATGATGGGAAACGGAGGAGCCGCACAATAACGACAAAGGGATCTGATCTGCTCTTTTCCAGGAACCGCCTGAGTCATCCAACGAGTCTGAAATACCTCCCAGGTCCACATCCTGCAGAGCTGCGATCTTAGTACAGACATAGTTAGGCTGACTTCAGTAAAAAGTGAGGCAGTGACTGATAACCTCTGATGATGATACAGATTACATCTACATATAGAGAACAATTAATGTAAAAAATGTGCCGATATTATCGCGAGTTTGGGATATTAAGAACAACGTTAAATGCAGCTTTGGATGTAATTAGAGAATAAGACATATAGTAAAACAAAAGATCAAAAACTAAAATAGTAAAAAACAAGTAGAAAAAAAATGACATAGGAGATCAATCATGTAAAGCCTTACACCACTACCAGGAAAGGATGATGGGGGTCATTAGTCTCCTGGTTAAATCCCACCCGTAATCCAGAGGAGAACCGTACCAGTGTCCCCCGAGCTCTCCATATCAATCAGCCTGGGGTGGTCCCTGAAACTTCAAGACCCACCTGTTGTAAGGATCTAAGAAAGATTAAAGCTTTCCAAGCCGACGCTGGCCATATCTCCAGGGCTGACCTGACCTCCAGAACTAAAACTCCCAGCATGCATTGCAAGTAAGCCACAGACATGCCATAGCGTGCAGCACTGTAGCAGTTGCTAAAGGTTCCCCATCTACAGGGGTGCACTCATTTATCACCGCATGGAGGAATGTATGGCTCCAGTGACTAGTTAAGGCATGCTACTATAAATAGGCACACAATGTGAGCGGCACATACGGCACTGGGGGGCCGCCACGTCCATGGTGAGAACGGGGGTATAATGAGGCTCACTAAGGCAATCATTAGCACCATTATTCTGAGGTGCAGGGGAAGACCCATAATGGCGACCCATCTGATCATGGGCTATAATCACACTGCAAGGTTGGGGCGTTAATCGGCCATGCAGTTAGAGGGGGGCACATGCGTGCGGATGTACCCCAGAAGGGGCTCATTCAGGTCTGCACCCAAATCCCACCTGACACAAGGATACAACATCCACTCATGACATGTCCCAGTGATCTCACCCCCCAGGTATTGACCCCCCCCCCCCAAGTATTGCATTGGGCAAGGATCATCATTCATAGCAGAGGGTAAAGGTCCAGGAGAACAATAGGATTGTGACCAGCAAAACTATACATGAAAAAAAAGGAAAAAAAAACCCAGAGATCTTGTCCTAGACAAAGAAAAGGTTCTACATTCTATACAGTTCCCAGAAAACTGGACATTACTGCATGTTAGGTCCCAAGAGGCCTGGGGTCAAACTAGGCAACGAGGTTCCCCTATAAACATTCACAGGCAATTCTAAGTAACAGACTGATTGTAGAGGAAGAATTCTAGATTTGTACAACACTCAGGCGGTGTTACTATGAATACAGGGCAGACAGCGCGCACTCCCACCTGTCAGCGTCTCCTTGTCCCACAGAAGTGTTTCGCTGAAGTGTTTCCCGCACAGCCGCCATCCCGTCAGGCAGACGATTCAGTCTCCGGGTGTAAAGGCCCAGTCCTCCATCTGTCATATAACTGCAACAAGGGAACAAGGCACACGTTGGAAAGATGCAGAATGTTATAGAAAGAAAAAGAGCAACTCCAGACACGCTTTTGGTGCAAAATTCATTAAAATGGTGCACGCGATTCATGAAGTCGACACAAAGTTAAAAATTGAATTTTTTTCTGTCTTGAACTGCTTTTTGCAACCTTTGGTGCCAGAAAAAACAAAATTAGACAAAAAAAACAGGCACAAAGGCAATGATCAACTTTAAGATTTAAGGATGTAACTACAATAATACTGCCCCTATATACAAGAATATAACTACTATAATACTGCTCCTATGTACAAGAATATAAATACTATAATACTGCCCCTATGTACAAGAATATAACTACTATAATACTGCCCCTATGTACAAGAATATAACTACTATAATACTGCTCCTATGTACAAGAATATAACTACTATAACACTGCTCCATGTACAAGAATATAACTACCATAATACTGCTCCTATGTACAAGAATATAACTACTATAATACTGCCCCTATGTACAAGAATATAACTACTATAATACTGCCCCTATGTACAAGAATATAACTACTATAATACTGCCCCCTATGTACAAGAATATAACTACTATAATACTGCCCCATGTACAAGAATATAACTACTATAATACTGCCCCCTATGTACAAGAATATAACTACTATAATACTGCCCCCTATGTACAAGAATATAACTACTATAATACTGCCCCTATGTACAAGGATATAACTACTATAATACTGCTCCTATGTACAAGAATATAACTACTATAATACTGCCCCCTATGTACAAGAATATAACTACTATAATACTGCCCCCTATGTACAAGAATATAACTACTATAATACTGCCCCTATGTACAAGGATATAACTACTATAATACTGCTCCTATGTACAAGAATATAACTACTATAATACTGCCCCTATGTACAAGGATATAACTACTATAATACTGCCCCTATGTACAAGAATATAACTACTATAATACTGCCCCTATGTACAAGAATATAACTACTATAATACTGCTCCTATGTACAAGAATATAACTACTATAACACTGCTCCATGTACAAGAATATAACTACTATAATACTGCCCCCTATGTACAAGAATATAACTTCTATAATACCGCCCCTATGTACAAGAATATAACTACTATAATACTGCTCCTATGTACAAGAATATAACTACCATAATACTGCTCCTATGTACAAGAATATAACTACTATAATACTGCCCCTATGTACAAGAATATAACTACTATAATACTGCCCCTATGTACAAGAATATAACTACTATAATACTGCCCCCTATGTACAAGAATATAACTACTATAATACTGCCCCATGTACAAGAATATAACTACTATAATACTGCCCCTATGTACAAGGATATAACTACTATAATACTGCTCCTATGTACAAGAATATAACTACTATAATACTGCCCCTATGTACAAGGATATAACTACTATAATACTGCCCCTATGTACAAGAATATAACTACTATAATACTGCCCCCTATGTACAAGGATATAACTACTATAATACTGCCCCTATGTACAAGGATATAACTACTATAATACTGCTCCTATGTACAAGAATATAACTACTATAATACTGCCCCTATGTACAAGGATATAACTACTATAATACTACCATTTACCTCCATGAATATAGTATAACTATAATAGGACTGTGTATACTCCATCAGTGTGGGGGATTTCCTCTCTCCAGGACATACACACAGACCCTTATGATGGCTGCAGACCATTTTCCACACTGCGGTGATTGAGCTCCGTGTGGAGGAGATGAAAGCAGCGCGGCACATTCCAGGCTGAGGAGTGAACTATGGTCGTCCTCTGCAGCCAGACACTTAGGAATATATATCCACTAAACTTATACCTGACCATAAAGAGACATGATGCTTGAAGTCTTTTGTCTGTACACCTATTGGTTAGTGCGCACACGTTATTACTCCCTGTTATCAGCCATTCTGGGGCTGGGAAGAGGCTGAGTTCTGTAATAAGATCACATATCCCCAGTGCTGAGAACCTGCAGCCCGTATATTCGCTCATTTACCTACTAGCCTGATATAATGTGATAATAATCTGCTAACAGCTCAGGATGTGTAATCCACACGGGATAATAAAATAAAGCAATAAACCAGGACTAATCCCTAAAAGCCAGGTGCCTAATTCCGCAGAGCTGCACGTTAGTCCATATGATCCCTCTCCCATTAGTCTCAGTATAATAGGTGGGGGAGCTCCCGGCAGACCCCATTATATGGATTACAACCGGTGTAGCGGTTCTAGAGACAGATCCGTTTTCAGTGCACGATCCTCCGCCGTGTAATCCCCCCACACCAGGGTAGCTTGTTCCCCCAATGTAAAGGACAAGCACGCGGAGACTCATATTACTCTGTCCATCATAGAAAACTTGTGCACATTAGCTAAACATTATATTTAGGAATTGCCTTTCATGCAGTTTCTTACTAAATTGGGGGCTATGTCTGTCCTAATGTGCACAGCAGCTTGCAATCTAGTCATACTCTACCCAAGAAGCAAGGAACATCCCTCTTCATGCCCAAAATGAGGAGTGAATTCCTGGCCCTACCTGTGTCCTCACAGGAGCCCCCGATGTCTGCGCACTCAGTGTCTGCCGGGTGTCTGCAGCATCAGAGGGTTGGTGCGGTTTACATGGAGCTGGGAGGAGGGAGGGAAGCTGCACACTCCAATGATCGCAGTGCATTTCTGCTGCTTGTACCCGGCACCAGTGTGAGGATGCCCCCCGGGATGGTTTCCTGGTGTTGCTAACCTGCACAGATAGCTGAGACCTTGTCATGTCAGTGGGCACAACCCCTGAGGCTATGATACCAGGCGACACCAGCCGCACCCAGATGTGGCCCATTCACCAGCACATTTCTTCCAGCTCAGGCAACGCAGCGCCTGACCCCAAATCAAGAAATATGACTGAAGAGGCGTTTTCCCAGCATGTGATACAGTAGATGATGGGTGATGACATAAGAGTAGTACTCTCAGCCTGTGATACATGAAAGGCGATCACATAAGAGGAGTACATCTCCGCTTGTGAAAGATGATGGGCGATCACATAAGGGCAGGACTCTCAGCATGTGATACATGATGGGCGATCACATAAGGGGAGTACATCTCAGCTTGTGATAAATGATGGGCGATCACATAAGGGCAGGACTCTCAGCATGTGATACATGATGGGCGATCACATAAGGGGAGTACATCTCAGCATGTGATACATGATGGGCGATCACATAAGGGGAGTACATCTCAGCTTGTGATAGATGATGGGCGATCACATAAGGGCAGGACTCAGCTTCTGATAAACGATGGGCGATCACATAAGAGTAGTACTCAGCATGTCATAGATGATGGGGGATCACATAAGAGTAGTACTCTCAGCCTGTGATACATGATGGGCGATCACATAAGAGTAGTACTCTCAGCATGTGATAGATGATGGGTGATCACATAAGAGCAGTACTCTCAGCATGTGATACATGATGGGAGATCACATAAGAGTAGTACTCTCAGCATGTGATAGATGATGGGTGATCACATAAGAGCAGTACTCTCAGCATGTGATACATGATGGGCGATCACATAAGGGCAGGACTCTCAGCATGTGATACATGATGGGCGATCACATAAGAGGAGTACATCTCAGCTTGTGATAGATGATGGGCGATCACATAAGGGCAGGACTCTCAGCATGTGATACATGATGGGCGATCACATAAGAGGAGTACATCTCAGCTTGTGATAGATGATGGGCGATCACATAAGGGCAGGACGCTCAGCATGTGATAGATGATGGGCGATCACATAAGGGGAGTACATCTCAGCTTGTGATAGATGATGGGCGATCACATAAGGGCAGGACTCAGCTTCTGATAAACTATGGGCGATCACATAAGAGTAGTACTCAGCATGTCATAGATGATGGGGGATCACATAAGAGTAGTACTCTCAGCCTGTGATACATGATGGGCGATCACATAAGAGTAGTACTCTCAGCATGTGATAGATGATGGGCGATCACATAAGAGTAGTACTCTCAGCATATGATAGATGATGGGTAATTTAGTAAAGTAGTCCATTTTTGGCTTTTGGAATAATAATTGTACTGTTCCTGCTCCTTGCAGTCCCATGTAAAGCCTTACATAAGCTGTAATTCACAATGACACCCTCCGTTCTACTCCACTCGCAGTGATGCTTCTCATCCCAGTCCCCAATAATTATGTTCGCAGAACGGGGTAATAACGTGGATGTCACGAGGGCTAAACATCGGAAGTCTCTCCCTCTGTGCCCTTGTTGTGAGCAGCTTGGCCTCGTCCCTGTGATCTTCGCTCCTTCCTGATGAAGGATCCAGCAGCTCAGAGTCATTATATTCAGCCCAGCAGGGAAGACAATTACCAAGGGGGCCACACAAGGAAATCCTGGACGACTGGAGCGGGGAACCTGGCTCACGTCTACAGTGAGGTTTGGTGAATATTACGTCTCGAGGTGACAAGGAAATTTATAATTTACAGATAAATTGCAAAATTAAATCAAATAGAAAAAAAAAAAAGAATATAAAAATGCTAAATTCATAAAGCATCAGGGAGAGTACAGGGCACTATATAATATGCAGACGAAACTCAAGAAGTGCTGAGGGACGTGTAGTCTTAGCGCCACCTGGTGGCTATAATAACAAGTTGCAATACAGACCCTGGAAGTATACCTCCCCCTTCAGCTTTGGTTTGGGGATAGTTACAGTACACCAATAGTAAGGCACGTTTTTTTTCATTCTCGTTCCCCACAAAAAGACAAATCTACTTTTGCTACACATACCTATCTAATGGGTCCAGGAATTGTCAAGTTTTTCATGGACTCACTGCCATCTGCTGATTTTTTTTATGTAGACGGCTTCTTTTCACAAGTATTCTGCCAGCACTATAGGTGCTGAACTTCTTTTCCCTCACTTTCCAGCATGCATTGCTCCTGCCATTTAGCTGTCCAATGACTAGCATTATTTGAACCAAATGCCCACCTCTCTAGTATGCAAAAATTATAGGGTATTCTTCTCTCTGCTCCTGCTCTCCTGTCTGTCACATTGCATATATGCAGGGGAGGACAGGAGAGCAAGAGCAGGGAGACAACAACCTGACCCCACATCCTGCAATCAGTCTAGGTGTGTCTGCTGGTAGAGAAACATTACACCTGGCAACAAGCAGTGTACCACAAGCTTTTTCCAGGGTTATACGGTATAGACAACATCATTGATAAATGAGGTGATTTGCAAATTTTCTGTTGCCATTCATTGAATGAGATCATGGGACCAAAATGCAGTAGAATCCCCCTGTTCCAGAGATTCTAGCTCATTTTCTAGATTCATCATTATTATTATCATTATTATAGACCTTTTGACATTGCTGGGGAAAAAACGTCCGTCTCCCACAAGGAAAAATAGCAGAACATGATTTGCAGGATCAGAACAATTCTGCAGAAGCTTTACATGTGAATGGAGAATAAAACATCTGTACAATGAGAACTAAAAAACTATTCAAGCCTCTAAATCTAGATTATTTTTTCATAATATATACAAAGCTGAGCTTCTTACCCGCTGGTGATCTCGTCGCTTCGGATATTTTTGCTCAGGACGTCGCCATCGCTCATGTATCCAGTGGCATCGACGCTGACGCTCTCTAGATCCATGTCATCCCCCTTGTCGTCACTGTGACCCATGTTGCCTCTGGTAGCCAGCTGCCTTCTGAGAGGTGCAGGGTACACGTACCGCGTGGGCTCACAGTTGATAAAGCGGCTGGCGCTGGCTCGCTGAGGGTACCCGTTACCCATGGATGGGGCATCTCCTGCCTGCAGACGAGGGCTTGACTGGCCCAGCCGCCATGATAAAGGTGTGGACCGGGAAGTCAGACTGAGGATGCTGCGGCCACTGATCTCAGTAGTTATGTTGCTGTCAAACGTGGTTTCCAATGTGCTGGAGGGAAAACAGACATATTGGGATTTAAGAACACGGGACATTTTTAACAAATGCACAGGATATGTTGTAGTGCCACCGGGCAATGGAGTTCACATTTATGGGAGTTCATAAAATTGGAGAGCAAGCACGTTCGTCCATTTTCGGGACTCCCATAGAAGCAAAAAGGGAGCGGAAGACACATGGCAATCATGACACAAGATAGGACCTCATTCTCAAGACAGATCTGGGTCCCAGAAGTGGCATATCCCACAGATAAGACATAAATGATGGAGGTGGGAACCCCTCTTTAACGGCGATAATGGCGCAATTAGAATGTTGTCACTTTATTAGCAGGACGGATACATTGCAGCAAATATCAGGGCAGAGGTTTGTGCTGCTCTCGGTGTAAACAAGAATACTTCCATTTACTATAAGCAAGAAATCATTGGAAAATCTACATTAAGTATAATTTCCATAGGATTGTAAGGAGGGTGTGAATCCTGAGATGATGGATTATTCGAGGTGTGTGATTAGTGCTCACTCGGACCCTACCTGTGGCTGATCTGTGTGCCCCTGAGGCTGGACATAGTTTCCTCCAAGTTCTGCCGAAGGTCAGCAATGTTCTTCACTGTTCTGAGTCTCCGGGTTTCTGGATCTTCACCTGAAAAAAGAGAAGTAGAAATAATTCAGGTTAATTGGAAAAGTCATGGTTCAATTTACTATCTATCTCCTATCTATGTAACAATCATTCCATCCTATATGGACTAAAGTAATGGGCCGCACATATTAACCATTTAATTTAGATCTTTCATTCAGTACTATTGCCCCCCGGCGTTTAACAACCGGCCCCATACCACCAGTGTTTAACGTTCGACCCCATTGTCCCCCAGTGCATAACCTCCAGCCCCTTGCCCCAATGTATAACATATGGCCCCATTGCCACCCAGTGCATAAAATCCTGCTCCATTACCCCTGTATATAACATCTGGCCCCATGGCCCCCCAGTGTATAATACTCCATTCTTCACTTTCCACCCAGATGTATAAAATCCGGCCCCTCCTAAATCTTTCCCCATCAACTATGACTGATATTATTGAGAAGTGGAGACCCCGTAATGTTACAGAGTGGGGGGCCGAGTGCTGAGGAGCAGAGGGCAGAAAAGTCACCAGCGCTCTGCTGACTCCATGACTGCAGAGTCCAGACCTCCTCTGGTATCAGCACAAACACTGGACCCTGCCGGGAGCTTCATGGTAGGAGTTTCCACAGTTAGAATCTGGAAGGCTGAGGGGCTTACAGACAATCTCCCCTGGGCTGGAGAACTTTGAAGCTTCAGCACAAGACATTGTGGACAATTGCAGCTTCCAGCTTTGTGGGAACAGTTAAGAGTAGACCCTTTTCCGTTCCCCATGACTGCGCCCAATGAACCAGGTCCATAAAGACATGGGTTGGGGGAGTGTGGAGGAAGAACATGACCGGCGGCACAGAGCCCGGACCTCAGCCCCATCCAACACCTTAGACCGGAGATTGTGAGCCCAGCTTCCTCCCAACATCAGGGTCTGCCCTCACAAACGCTCTTCTGGATCAAGGGGCAAAACGTTGCCTCGACTCCTCCAAAATCTCATAGAAATCCTTCCCAGAAGAGCGGGAGCCATTATATCTGCAGAGGGGCGACTCCATATTAATGTCCATGGCTGTAGGATGGGAGGTGAGGAAAGCTCCTGTAGGTGGGATGTGGAGGGGGGCACATACTTTTGCCCATACAGAGTATCTAGTATCAGTTCTCTAATATCTTCCTATGTAATATCCATCATTCAGAACATGTCATGTGCCATGATATAATCCGTGCACGTGTGATTTACACCTTAACTGTGAAGCTGATCATTACTTGGTGCGTGGGGGTGAAGAGCGCAGACGGGCGATGTCACAATGTCACCCCGTAATCCACTTACCAGACAGATCCTCCACACAGGAAGTTCCCGTCTTATTATAGAGCGGGGGCTCCATGTGAATCCCT
This sequence comes from Ranitomeya imitator, assembly GCF_032444005.1. Classification (NCBI taxonomy): domain Eukaryota; kingdom Metazoa; phylum Chordata; class Amphibia; order Anura; family Dendrobatidae; genus Ranitomeya; species Ranitomeya imitator. Next base: position 23,595,903 of record NC_091290.1, read on the forward strand.
CCTGTGCTGCTCTCCACCGAAATATTCCCTTCACTGTCTGTCTGAGACCTAGACAAGGCAGGAAGAAGAAGCCAACACAGTCAGAGGCTCTACATAATTCATCACTATAATCTGACAATGATTATATCCAGTCTCTGCCACCATGAAATATTCATACAAAGAAAACTCGACATACAGATTCATCCGCCACACAGCGCACAATGGGGGCTTAATTAAACTCTGCTTATAGACCATCTCCTCTTCTGCAGTTTTCTCAAGATACAGAAATCAAGGTTGGATTGAGCATTTAACTATTCACAGAAAAGGGCTACACTATTATCCCCCTCCCCCATTACATTTTTATTTCTGCATTACACATGAGCTGCCACTAGAGGGAGCCATGATCAAGCTTGAGAAGTGAGCAGTAATGATCGCTGGTAAAAGGACTGGTGGTCCGGACAGATTGTAGTTTCTTTGCAGGTGGGAAAGGGTCCGTCTAAGAAAATATTCCACCTGTTAAAAGAGGCTGATACTAAGCAAATTTTCCATATGCAGAAAATCCACTGAGTATTACAGAGACCAACAATGTCGAAGAGAATTTAAGAAATCTCAACCACAAGCTGCATAAAATATCTGCAGCAGAATTAGTAATCTGCAAAATGTCAATCAATTTATGCCGTGGGTATAAACAATCAACTTCTGCTATGCTTCAGCTTGGTCATGCACCTATATATACACACATACACAAACACACAGCACATGGCAGAGTGTCCATCCATCCCACGGGCTCTGTACCTGTACATGAAGGGCGCCACCGTGGCGGTGTTTGGATGATTATACTGCTGCTGAGGATGAGGTAGCTGAACACTGACTGTATTACTTCCCGTAGTCTGAGTGACCGTGTTCGTCCCAGGGCCAGGTTGGGCACTGCCCGCTGCAGATACCCCCTTCCCTTCAGAGGAGGCCAAACTGGACGTGGAGCTGGAATTTCGGTTGTCCAGTTGAGTCTTCTGAAGAGAAAGCCCCGAACCAGTCTTTCCGCTGCGCCCTCGGTCCCCTTCCTTGGCCGAGACTGGGGCACTTGAGGATTTTCCTGGGGTTTTCAGCCCTGGTTTTGGTATTCCGCTGTGAGCAGGGGCTGAGACCTCTTTCTTACCCCCTTTGGGGATGAAGCTGGCGATCTTAGAGGTCTTTTTTGGCATGTCGGTGGATACAGGGAGCGGTTCTTCCTTGGACTCCTCCTTCGCCTCGGACTTTTCGCTAACAGAGGCTCTTTTAGCAAGGTCTTTGTTCTTCTCCTTTTGCTTGTCTTTCTCGCTGCCCTTTGGAGAACTCTTCTTGTTTGTCAGCGCCCGGCCGAGCGTCCTCTGGGCGATGCCCTTCAGTGCTATCTTAGGGCTATGAGAAGACGGGCTGATGCTGTTGGCATTCTTCACGCTGTTTTCCATTTCTTCTCCTTCAAAGTTGGAAAGTTGGTCAAGTCTTTCGCAGCTGGTGTCCCGGGACTCCTCCAGTGCTGACCCTGGAGTTTTGGAGCCCCCTTTACTATTGAATAACTTTAGCTTTTCCAGCATGGATTTCTGGTTGTTGGGGGAAGGCTTCAGAGGTTCTTGAGGTTGTTTAGGACTATCCGGCACCGACTGTTTAACGGATAGTATGGAAGACGACGTGGTGTGCTTCGCACTAAGGGACTTGCTCCTCCATGGTTTATTGGTAGAGTTAGGCTGGGGTATGGCTGAAGGGTTATTACTGGAGGACAGGACATTCTCATTCATTCCCGTCTGCTGCGGCACGGTGCCCTCGGCTGACTCTGCAACAAACATCAGAGAAAAATTACTTCCACCAGTAGGTTAAATACATGTATTAAGCAATATATGTATGATCACTAGGGGTCCAGCCACTGACATAGGTGCTGCCCCCACCACCATTATCGGATGTTTTCCTGCATATTACGCTTTGGCCAGAAGTTTATCTGAAGCTTTGCTGTGACTTATATGCAATAATAGGGAACAAACTTTTTCACATCGCACTTTACAAATTCCTACATTCCACATCGCTGCCTTACAAATTCTGTAGTAAATGAGACGTCATTACCTAGAGATCCGCTCCGTCTTTGCTATATCTGGTTTTGGAAAATCTTGATGACAACCGATAAGGTGAGAATTGCTGCACAGCTTTCCTAGACTTCTGAACAGTCACGGCAACATCAATGGATGCCTTACGTCTAACTTTCCCAGGCACAGACATGGCTAAAAACGGTATTCGGAACGGAAAGTCAAAAGGGGAGAGGAGCGGCCCGGGCCTGTGAGTCCGCTATTCCTCTAATATGCTCCATGTGCGGAGACTCCCGTTTCTGATTACCGCGCGCCGCACAAGCATTGAACTATTAGTAAAACCTGCAGAGAGCGACATGTTCCAAGTGTTTCCTTCAATCTGCGGGACCAGGGGAGTGGCCGACATCTATCAACATTTTTCCATTTTTAAAGAAAAGCCACAAGTGTCTGATAAAGCGCAAAGTAAGATAAAAGCTCTGCGGCTCTGCTAAGAGCCGGTGGAGGGACCCTGCCCAACTTCATTCATTCCAGATCGAAGACCCCCTCCATGAACGGTAATGACTTACATTACAGCCCACCTGAGTTGCAGTAATAATGCTGTAAAATTCCATTAATCCATGGATCTTTACCAGATTTTCTGGATTACTGAAGAAGCATAAAAGATTATGTGAACTTCAGGTGTAAGGATACACAAGTCCCAATTCCCCATCTTATTCCATTATGTTGTATGCCTGTCTAATGGGTGATGCTGGATATAGGGAGACGAAGCACTATAGATCATACTCGTTATTTGGGGGCCTTGGAGCGACCATGTATTTTATTGGCATCCACTGAGCAATCACACATTTCTTCTGCAGGGGGTATTAAGTTGGCACAATTACCTTCACCCCTTTCCAGAATCCCTATTGGGGCATGTTGGCATCAGGCAGGGATTACTTGTTCAGTATTCTCTCTGTAAGTCAGAGACAAGAATAGCCAACAGCAGCTCTCAGTCTCCTGAGCTCCGCCGACTATTACATGGTCCTTTATTAGAACATGTAATACTACATTTTGCCTGTAGTGGCCGCTGCAGGAAACATGAGCAGTTAAGAAACTTGCAAAGATCGCTGACCACTGCAGCAGCGCTGATATTAAAGGAGCTGCCCCACAAATATCATTTATCAGATTGATTACAAAAAATGGATGAGAAACATACAATCGCTTGGGAATCTGGTTTCGGAGATCCCCACCGATCTCAAGAATTGTGATAACCCCTTTGAAGGTTTATTTGAAGCAACTCGAGTTGAGGAATAAGATTTTCAGAAACCTGGTCCAGATGCCAAGTTGGCAGTTTTTGACTGCCGGACCTGACCCCAGTGATCCTTCCTACTTCTATATGATATGATGCACACGTAACGTCGCCCTATGGTCAACTAATCAGTAGGAGGTTCACAGGGCTCTGGACCAGGTTTCTGCAAAACTTTTTGCTCAACTCTAGCAGCAATTATTCTGAAACTGTAGAAAAACGGTGTGGTTTTGCTGCAGTGTCGGAATGATCTGCAATGTATTACTGAACCGTAACAGTGTTGTGTTCTTGGTCAGAAAGTCCCTTTAAGTCTTATACGTACATGTTTTAGGCTACAAGTCTTTTTGCACTGATAACTTGGATGTGAGGGGCACAGGGAATTCTGCTATTTGACAGGAAGGGAAGTGAAGCCGCGTTTGTTGACATAAGCATACTTACCCCAAGCAGGCGGATTCGGCTTCAGAACATTCCCAGAGGATCCTTTATGGAGTGCGAACAAATTGTAATCCGTTACAGCCAACAGATAATTCATCAGATCTGTGTAAACACGGACTACCCACCGCGGTACGAAAAAAGTGTACGGCCCGGAACTGCTTCAAATAGGCAGCTCACGTCATGACGCCCAGAAATCGGCCCAAGTATTAAGATCCAAGCACGGTCCGTGTATCACCGGCCTTGTGCAACTCTGCAACAATTCTGTCAATCCCACACACGAGCCAGATTCATCATTCATGCTTTCTTTTATTTTTTTGAACTCCTGCTTTTTATTGACATTTTTGTTTTCACCAATGGCTCACGTGATTTGTGAATTTTGCACGAAGCCCCCAATTTTTTTTTTAGTTTTTAGCCGGTTTTGCGACCTTTCAGAAGAAACGTCACTCATTTCATAAAATGTTACAAAAATGGCCTAAAATAAAATAACAGAAAATCACTATGGGATTTTGTAACTTTTTTTTTTTTACGTTGCATTTCATTAATCTGTTTACAATATCTGGAAAATCCACATTGACGTATAAAACAAAAAACAAAAAAAAAAAAAACCTAAATCACAAACTAAAAAAAAAAAAAGCAAACTGTTTGATTTGTCGCAAATCAAAGAGTCACAAAGAGAAAAAAACAACACAACTGTTTGAAACAAAAAAGCAATTTGTTGGCAATTTGTGTTGCGGACTATATACTTCTCGGGTAGTGCAGCTCAGCTCCCATTCACTTCAATAGGAGGTGAGCCCTGGTACCCAAGTACAGCCAGTGCGAAAGGTACAGGGCTGTAATGTCCTTGCTTCCAAACCGTTTACTCCTGTCCGCTGCAGGACCTGCTAACAGGTGAAGGTGCCAAATGTCAAACCCCCAATAATCTGTTATTGACAGGTCATCAGGATCTAAGTCCTGGAAAACCCCTTTAAGGCGACCATACACCAGCCAGATGTGTATGGCATAGTGATCATCCGTTCAACCTACTTCTATTAATGTGTACTGCCAGCGTGCAGCAGACATCACGTGTATGGAGTCTGTACGGTGCTACATGGTCCCTTATCCATGCTCGATGGGTATATAAAATCCTCCATACGCTGATGATGCCCAGACTTGTCTCGTTTCCCCCGCAGTAATATTCTGACCATTAGACGTCCCGTCTGCGCCCACAATCCCCTCTGCTCCCTCTTCTACGCAGAAATTAAGTGAGAACGTGAAGCTTTTCATTCCCTGCATTTCACCAAGCCAGGAAATGAAGGTGGTAATAGTGATTTAAGAGACTGTACACTGTGTAAATCCTTTACTACAAGCGACGGTATCACCTTAACAGATGCCGCGCAAAAAAAAAAGGAACTGGGCTACATCTGTTTTACTTGTCATTGTCTACAGATATGAAGAGAGAAGGCAAAGACCCAGAATCCAAAACAGTCCTGAATCCACCCAAGCGTTCTGAGTCCAAGAAACAAAGTACAGAAATCACAAAGCATAAAATACACACAAAGAACACAAACACAGAATCCACAGCACAAAATATAAAAATACAGAATCGGCAGCACAAACTCTACATTCTGCAGCTCAGGGCAGAGGATTCAAGTACAGAATCCACAAAAGGACACAATACACAAAAGGAAACAATCTACAAAGGACACAATCCACAGAAAAACAATCCACAAAGGACACAATCCACAAAGGACACCATCCACAAAGGACACAATCCACAAAGGACACAATCCACAAAGGACACAATCCACAGAGGACACAATCCACAGAAAAACAATCCACAAAGGACACAATCCACAAAGGACACAATCCACAAAGGACACAATCCACAAAGGACACAATCCACAAAGGACACAATCCACAAAGGACACAATCCACAAAGGACACGATCCACAAAGGACACGATCCACAAAGGACACGATCCACAAAGGACACAATCCACAAAGGACACAATCCACAAAGGACACAATCCACAAAGGACACAATCCACAAAGGACACGATCCACAAAGGACACGATCCACAAAGGACACGATCCACAAAGGACACGATCCACAAAGGACACGATCCACAAAGGACACAATCCACAAAGGACACAATCCACAAAGGACACAATCCACAAAGGACACAATCCACAAAGGACACAATCCACAAAGGACACAATCCACAAAGGACACAACACAGAATACAAATTGAATAATCTGCAGCTCAAGGCAGAGGATGTAAAATAGTCCTGAATGTATCCTGATTCCGGACTGTTTTAGATTCTTTGCTTCAAGCTCAAATTCTGTATTTTTAGATTTTCTGCTGTGTTCTTTGTGTTTTTTTTGTGTGTGTAGATTTTGTACTTTTTGATTGTATTTACTATTTCTGTAACTGGATTACTGCACTTTGTATCCTGGATTCAGGACTATGTGCGCATTCAGGACTGTTTTGGATTCTCTGCTTTGAGCTTCAGGTTCTGGAATTTGTGCTGCCGATTTTGTCTTTTTATATTTTGTGCCGTGTGTTTCTTTGTGGATTTTGTACCTTGCTATTTTGCTACATTTTCGGATTTCTGTCCTTTGCATTTAGAGCCCTGAATCCAGAATACAAAGTGCAGTAGTCTAATTACCGAAATCACTAAAAGTACAAAATCCACACAAAATAAAGAAAACACCAAGAGCACAGTATAGAATCCACAGAACAAAATCTAAAAAATATAGAATTCCCAGAGCAAGGAAAAACCGTTCCAAATGCACACAGGGCAATACATATAGCAATCCACAAAAAGTACAGAAATCACACATGGAGCATATCATAGAAAACACAGCACAAAATACAGACTCGGCAGCACAAAGTCCAGAATCTGCGGCACCAGGCATAGAGTCAAATAGTCCCAAATGCACACATGGTTCATAATATAAGATACAAGGCGCAGTAATCCACCCAAAAAGACTCCAAACACGTAAAGAATCCACATAAATTGAAGATCTCTCACAAATGACAGAGAAAAGAATGAACCAGACAAAGAACAAAATCCCCACAGAGTTTATTAGGAAGTTGCAGAATTTATTTTGCTGTAAAACCAGAAAACCCAATTGAATTAAAGTAATCAGTAGTCGACGTCAACCGGATAAAGGGGAAGCGCTCACATAAGAATATTTACTTTTACAAAGCAACAACATCCCTTTTACCCATAATCAATGTGATCCGCTGTGTGCCAGACACCGTGCCGGATTATCAAGCTTTCGGAATGATCAGGTTTCACTGGAGACATATAAAACACACAGACACGTGAATACACACAAGGCTTTGCAGAAAATATCAGACAGGCGGATGGCGACCAGAGATGAAAGCCCCGGGAGATGTGATTTACTCCTCGTTTAGAATTTCATAGTAAACTTTTATCTTGGATGAGTTGCTTAATATCTCCTGAGCCGTCCCTGGCCCGGTCCCAGCTCTGAACAGTTTGCTTATGGTATAAAACCCTCAAAGGATGAAGCTAAACAAGGGCAGGAACAAAGTTATAAAGACCTAACACCAACCCCAGGAAGCGGACATGAAGATTAGAAGGGGGAGCGGAAACGTAAAAAAAGATTAAATATCAATTGTGGAGGGGTAACCAGTGCAATGTCGTCCATAAGGAGTAACCAGTGCAATGTCGTCCATCAGTTCTAACGCTCGTCTAGAGATTAGGATCAGAGGGTCGGGGCTTGTGCTTCGCAGACAATTCTCATGTACAATTACTTCCATTTCATCCAGGGATTTAGGGGAGGGGGTGTCTGTGTATCCACAGCTGGTGTAAATTTACCATAGCTTATGAAGCAGAAGCTGCTCATATCCTTCGCTTTCAGCTGGTATTACAGACTGTCACCCGTGGCTACTGTGCATCCATCAGTCTGTCTTACTGGTAATTCCTGGGGGCAGCACAGGGTTGTCTTAGGGGATGTGGGTTGGACGCTGCATACTTGCACATAGTGCAGCATAGTGGATGGGATTTCAAGAAATCCCATGTCCACTATACATCCACATATGCCAGCGGCTCACCTGCAGAGACGGACATGTGGCACGTCTTTCCAGACCGCAGCATGTCAATTTATGTTGAGGAGAGGCGAGTCTCCGCAAGATAAATTTCAACTGTACAATGTATTGGACACGGTGAATCCGAACGGTTCAATGATCACATGCGGATTCACCTGCATTCAATAGCCAGCAGAGCTTTGGACGCAGCGGACATGTGCTGCTTCCAAAGTGCTGCTAATTACTGAACATGTACACATACCCTTAGAAAGAAGCCTTTGCAGTTTCTCAAAGACAACCGCCTGTAAGAACTCATTTGATCCAGAGCTACAGCCTGTATTAGGGTATGTGCACACGTATTCTAGTTCCACTGCGGATTTTTCTGCAGCGGATTTCAGCAAATTTGATAAATCCGCAGTGGAAAACCGCTGCGGATTTATCATGGATTTACCGCGGTTTTTCTGCGGTTTTCACTGCGGTTTTACAACTGCGGATTTCCATAGGGGCAGATGTAAAACCGCTGCGGAATCTGCAGAAAGAAGTGACATGCTGCGGAATGTAAACCGCTGCGTTTCCGCGCGTTTTTTTCCGCAGCATGTGCACAGCGTTTTTGGTTTCCCATAGGTTTACATTGAACTGTAAACGCATGGGAAACTGCTGCGGACCCGCAGCTGCGGAAACGCTGCGGATCCGCAGCTGCGGAAACGCTGCGGATCCGCAGCAAAATCTGCATCATGTGCACATACCCTTATACTCCAGAGCAGCATTCACATTGATGCCGATTGTTCCTGGAAACAGCAAGCTTCTTGCCAGATTCCCCACTTAGTTGAGAAGGTTTTTTTGGGTCTTTTTATGGATCCTGATGTAAAAATGACACCAAATCAAAATCTGTGCACCCCGAACAAGCAGGGAGTGTTGGGATATTTAAGCTCTGAAGCTGGTCTGAAACTTCCTAATATAGACAAAAAAAAAGCTTTTTAATGATTCCTACTGATTTCATAGAAAAATAGAAAATATGTAAAAAAATTAGAACCATCAGGGCACGCTGGGACTTGTAGTGGAGTGTAGAGTCAAATACCCCTGATGTGGAGGATGGTATATACATGTCTGACTCTGTGTGTACAGGTGACAGCTTCCCTTTAATTGTGCTTACTAGGGGAAGCTATTGAACACTGCATATTCTGGACAATTAGCGTTGAAGTGCCCCCTGGTGACCAATCTCAGAAAATGTCACCGGTAAAGGCCCCTTTAAGCTATAATCAGCTGCGTCTATCTCCTCTGCCTGCCTTCTAGTCCTAACCTGCCCCAATGACATCACACTACTCCTCTAGTGATGTCACACTAACGCATGAGGGCCAAGAAAAGAAAAACATTAGAAAAAATAATCATAACAATAATAATCTGGTTACAACCTTTTATAACATCCAATAAGATAAAACACTATATAGAATATATATATATATAGAATTTTTTTTTCTTGAGTGTGCATGTCCCACATAGCGCCCCCTATGTGCCTCAAATGAACTAACACAGATCCTTTATATATTAAGGGCCTGACTTATACTTTGTGTCACTTTAAAAAAATGCTCTTTGTTTTTGTCTTTCATTGTTTTTTTTGTGTGCAACTTTTCAAATGTCACACATTAGTCTGCAATTGCGTCAAAATTCCACGGTATTCACGGTGGAAAATGAAATGCTAGGTGAAATCCCAAGAAACAATGAAAACCCTATATTAAGGGTCACCAATCTAACCCAAGAAGAGGTGCGAAACCGGCTAAATAAGATCAAAATAGATAAATCTCCGGGTCCGGATGGCATACACCCACGAGTACTAAGAGAACTAAGTAATGTAATAGATAAACCTTTATTTCTTATTTTTAGTGACTCTATAGCGACAGGGTCTGTTCCGCAGGACTGGCGCATAGCAAATGTGGTGCCAATATTCAAAAAGGGCTCTAAAAGTGAACCTGGAAATTATAGGCCAGTAAGTCTAACCTCTATTGTTGGTAAAATATTTGAAGGGTTTCTGAGGGATGTTATTCTGGATTATCTCAATGAGAATAACTGTTTAACTCCATATCAGCATGGGTTTATGAGAAATCGCTCCTGTCAAACCAATCTAATCAGTTTTTATGAAGAGGTAAGCTATAGGCTGGACCACGGTGAGTCATTGGACGTGGTATATCTCGATTTTTCCAAAGCGTTTGATACCGTGCCGCACAAGAGGTTGGTACACAAAATGAGAATGCTTGGTCTGGGGGAAAATGTGTGTAAATGGGTTAGTAACTGGCTTAGTGATAGAAAGCAGAGGGTGGTTATAAATGGTATAGTCTCTAACTGGGTCGCTGTGACCAGTGGGGTACCGCAGGGGTCAGTATTGGGACCTGTTCTCTTCAACATATTCATTAATGATCTGGTAGAAGGTTTACACAGTAAAATATCGATATTTGCAGATGATACAAAACTATGTAAAGCAGTTAATACAAGAGAAGATAGTATTCTGCTACAGATGGATCTGGATAAGTTGGAAACTTGGGCTGAAAGGTGGCAGATGAGGTTTAACAATGACAAATGTAAGGTTATACACATGGGAAGAGGGAATCAATATCACCATTACACACTGAACGGGAAACCACTGGGTAAATCTGACAGGGAGAAGGACTTGGGGATCCTAGTTAATGATAAACTTACCTGGAGCAGCCAGTGCCAGGCAGCAGCTGCCAAGGCAAACAGGATCATGGGGTGCATTAAAAGAGGTCTGGATACACATGATGAGAGCATTATACTGCCTCTGTACAAATCCCTAGTTAGACCGCACATGGAGTACTGTGTCCAGTTTTGGGCACCGGTGCTCAGGAAGGATATAATGGAACTAGAGAGAGTACAAAGGAGGGCAACAAAATTAATAAAGGGGATGGGAGAACTACAATACCCAGATAGATTAGCGAAATTAGGATTATTTAGTCTAGAAAAAAGACGACTGAGGGGCGATCTAATAACCATGTATAAGTATATAAGGGGACAATACAAATATCTCGCTGAGGATCTGTTTATACCAAGGAAGGTGACGGGCACAAGGGGGCATTCTTTGCGTGTGGAGGAGAGAAGGTTTTTCCACCAACATAGAAGAGGATTCTTTACTGTTAGGGCGGTGAGAATCTGGAATTGCTTGCCTGAGGAGGTGGTGATGGCGAACTCAGTCGAGGGGTTCAAGAGAGGCCTGGATGTCTTCCTGGAGCAGAACAATATTGTATCATACAATTATTAGGTTCTGTAGAAGGACGTAGATCTGGGTATTTATTATGATGGAATATAGGCTGAACTGGATGGACAAATGTCTTTTTTCGGCCTTACTAACTATGTTACTATGTTACTATGTTACTAAAATAAAAACCAGGGAATGGAGTGAAAACATCAACCACCCTCCCAAAAAAGTATCATTTTAAAAAGTTGCATCTCAATAATCTGTTGAAAACATCTGGATACGCAAAATTGTCCAGAAAAAAAAAACGCACAAAATTAATACAGAATAAGGTGCAAAAACTATAGAGCAAATTACTCCAGGAAACTGGAGAAACAACAATGATGAATGGGAGCCTTAGTATCATTTACAATCTGCAATCATTGCAACTCAAATTATTATTATTTATTTATATAGCACCATTGATCCCATGGTCTGTACATGAGAAGGGGTTACATACAAATTACAGATATTACTTACAGTAATCAAACTAACAATGACAGACTGAAACAGAGGGGCGACGAAATCCAAGAAATGTAGCAAAAGTAACAGAATTCCCCCTAATAACAAATTTCCACTTCTAACTTTTCTCATATATAAATAGCCAAAAAAAAATCCCTAAATTTGCTTGCATAAGGTACAGGTGGAATATCAATTCACAAGGATATTGCTTTTTTTTTACATGAGTCTGAGCCTCCAATCGCCGAGTTATACTTTTACATTGTCGAAAATTTGCCAAAAAAATTAAATAACTTTTTCCATTGTATGTTATTTTTCTAATGTATCCACTATCGGCATATACACATAATTTCTCCAGTCTGGTAAGGGTTAATGAAGCACACGGTAAAACAGGTGAACGACCCGCAGCACGAGACTCCTTTGGGTTCTGAGAAATTGAACCCCAATTGCGACACCACGTAGAAAACTGCCAAAAAATAGCGGCGAGAGTTACCTGTGTCGCCTCCAGTCTGCGCGGTGTCGTGTGCGTCCTCTGCACCTCACGCTGACTGCACCACCTCTACTACATCTTCTCCCAGGGAAAGTGGAACTTTCAGAGGTGAAAGCTCAGTCTCTCCACCCTCTGCAGATCCCCACCCCTCCGAAAACTGCTCTACAGACCGATCACAAGGAGACCCTCACCCCTGACTAACGCTCCAGAGACCAAAACCTCCATCATACAGCTTTATAGAGATTCTGCTTTCTCCCAACTTTGTAGACCCCACTATAAAGAGACCCTCACCCCTGACTAATGGTCCAGAGACCACAACCCCCATCATGCAGCTTTACAGAGATTCTGCTTTCTCCCAACTTTGTAGACCCCACTATAAAAACCCCTCACCCCTGTACTTTTTATGTTCATGTAACTCTCTAGAGACTACCGTCCCAATAACATCACTTATAGAGACACACTCTACTCTGCCCAAACTATGTAGACCCCACTATAGAGACCCTCACCCCTGTAATCTGGCCCTTGCCCAAACTCTGCAAAGACCCCCACCTTCAATACAGAGAATGACACAGAGTGGGATTCAGCACTGAGGCAATATATCAAAGACCCTCATTACTGTACTCCGCTTACTCTACAGAGACCACAACAGTAACTGGTCCATATGACGGCCATATGTCGCTACAGGTCGTACAGCTAGAGACCCCACCCATGGTACTCCTATTTCCATAACCCTAACCTAATTCTGGGATCTCCCCTACCACCCAGCTATAGAGACCCCCAACGCTTTACATTATCCACTATCCAGCCTTTAAATACCCAACTCTAATGGATGAACGGCTCTGTAAACTCCCCACCTCTCCTATTCTCCTTTGCCTCGTCCTTCTCATTACTAGCATAATACAACCTGTACTCTGCTTCTCCAGTCTACAGGAATCACTAAAGGGAGACTGTCAGCACAAAACGACTGTTCAAACTAAGCACAGGCACTCAGTGCACCCTTGGTGTGGCATTCCCATCCAGCTCCTGCCCGCTCTTCCTTGACTGACAGCGCTGGCTTTACAGGCGATAAAGACAGAGATAGGTGGAAAAAAAGCAGCAGAGAAGATGCACTGGACTCTTCAGCCACACCAAGGGTGCACTGAGCACCTGTGTTTGGTTTGAAGAGTCATATGGTGATGTCAGATTCCCTTTAACCAAAGGATCTACACAATAGTGATGATCAACACTAGAATATAAACCCTAAAACTATGGTGATTACCATCTAATGACCCCAACACTAAGAGGATCAACCACCCAACACTACGCCAACCCAGCCAACACTACGCCAACCCAGCCAACACTACGCCAACCCAGCCAACACTACGCCAACCCAGCCAACACTACGCCAACCCAGCCAACACTACGCCAAGCCACCCAACACTACGCCAACCCACCCAACACTACGCCAACCCACCCAACACTATGCCAACCCACCCAACACTAAGCCAACCCACCCAACACTACGCCAACCCACCCAACACTACGCCAACCCACCCAACACTATGCCAACCCACCCAACACTACGCCAACCCACCCAACACTATGCCAACCCACCTCTGGAAAGATTCCCATTCAGGGTTCAGTCTCACCAATGCTCTTCCTTCTCTTTCCAAGGATTCCTCTCCAAATACTTATCTGCATAACATAAAACCAGCGCTCCCCCTGTGTCAATTTAATAGAAATTAACAGAAAAATCTAATTTTTGCTCTTTAAATAACCAAAAGTTCTGTAAACTAATGCAGCACCGTGCCCAGCAACCCGAGCCTAAGACACCCATTCTTCTACAGATCAGTACAGTCACACATCGACCAGAAGGAGAATTAATTTTCCTCACTACTTGTATAACGCTGAGACACAACACCTACTTATCGGAGTTTATATAGCAGCTCAAGCCTCCTACTAATTGCTCCTTATCTCGGGACATGGAAACCTCTACCTGATGCCAAAGGAACCACAGGAGTCAATCACAGCCTTTAATGTGGGCAGAGGGCACTTAAGGGGGTAACAAAATCCCCTCCATGGAAAACACTTAAAGGGGGATTCCAGCCTTCATAAATGATCACCTATCTACTGAATAAGTGACCATTGACAGATTAGTGATCATCGTACTGACGGGTCTCCCAACGATCGGAAAAAGCCAGACCATAAGACCATGGCCAGGAGAAGTGAAAGGTCGCCCCATGCAAACCTCGGGGCAGGAATTGCATGATACCAGCCAGAAGTGGTCTCCGAGTGACGTTAATCATCGGGGTCTTCCAGATTATAACAATGGCTGCCTATTCACTTGTGTGAGACAGCGCCACTGTTGTCTGTGTGGCTGCTCATGGTACAGCAGCACAAACTTTGGATGGAGTTCCCCTTTAAATCGCTTTAGAATTTAAATGTAGATTTCTCAGTATTATCCAAAGTTTAGAAAAAAACAAACAATAGGAAGCACAGAAATCTGATAACGTGCTGATAGAAGGAAACATCAAAGCATGGATGAATGTCACGAGGAGGGACGAGGATGCCCCCAGACCGAGGATGCCCCCAGACCGCCAGCCCGACAGGTCTGCTTCAAAGCGTCCACCTGCCAGGGCTCACACTGCGGGAGGATAGGAGCAGATCTCGGCCTTTGTTCTGAGGAGGAGAGTATAAAGTCAGAAGAAGATACTGGAGATTAAACAATGGCAACAAATATGTGAAAAGTGAAGCTTTATGGGATCTTCCAACATGTGAGACGAGCGGTGCTATAAACAAACACTGGGAGTGCGGCCTTGTATGGGAGAAGAATTCTCTGCCACCCGCCGCTTTCAAACAAGAAGGGGTCTATATAAAACATGACACCGAGTCAGGGGACGGGGCCCAGACGATAAGTCCCAGGTCTGTGATACAGCGCCAGATATACCGGCGCCAAACGTGAGCATTCGCCGAGAGCTGCGGTTTCCCATCTGTGACAGAACTACAACTCCCAGCATGCTCTGACAGCCGCCCTGTGGCCATCTGATACATCAGAATGTACTATATATTGCTCCTGTCCAGTCCTATTAATGGTGTAACAATGGAAATTTCCTGTACATATGTCACCGTCCAAATGAGGAGCCATCATAGTGGGCGTCATTGTGACCCATAGTAAATGATGGGGGTCTAGGTGGGAAAGAATGGGGGTCTTAGTCAGGGAACAGGAGAAAGAATATGAGGACATTACAAGTTGAGCTCTTTTACTTAGAAGACAAGAAGGGAAGTTAAAATAAAATAGTGTTTTGGCCCGAGGGTCGGTGTAGGACCATGGGGACAGGGAAAGGTAAATAAGGTCCAAAGGGTTGGGAACAGGAATCGGTTGAAGGGGTAAAGGGGTCAGGGGGAGTTTGAGCACTTTGTGCCTTCAGTCCTCATTGCCCGTCTGTAGGGCGGTCAGTCAGGTGTCTCTTGTGTCTCTTGTTGGCGTGTCCTGCTTTAAATAAAACTGCTTTGTTTTTGATACTTCATTATATTTGGCTTTGACAAAACTTTATTGACATAAGTAGGTGACGATTACATGTGTTTTTGATGTGTTTCGGAGACGGAAACAGACTACAAATGTGCGTCTTATACCTGCGGAAGTTTTGCATCTAATGCAAAGTCTATGGGGAAAATCTGCACAGAAAACTCAGCGTACCCGCAAGTGAAACGAACATGCTGCGGATCTGAAACACGCACCTCCGGCCACTTTACACTGTGTACATAGGAAGCAGAGCGGCCAGAAGATTTCTAGAAATCCCATCCACTTTGCTGGAACTGTAAAACTATGCGTTTTTGACACAGAGAAAAAAAACACAGCCTCAAAAACACACCAAAAGCTCAAGTCAAATCAATTTATTTCTTATCCATAGGTCGGGACCCACAGCAATAAGGGCTGAATGGAGTGGAGGTTCACAAGCTCAGCTTCTGCTCCATTCACAGTCTATAGAACTATCAGTGGTAAGCAACACCTGTGCTCCGCTATTTCCAGCAGTCACATAGACAATGAGTGGAGTGGAGGTTCACGTATTCTGCCTGTGCTCCATTCATTGTCTATAGGACTGCAAGAGAAAACGGAGCACTGTACTCAGCTATTTCCGGCAGTCCCATACACAATGAGTGGAGTGGAGGTTCACATGCTCAGCCTGTGCTCCATTCATTGTCTATGGACTGCAAGAGAGAGCGGAGCACTGTACTCAGCTATTCCCAGCACTCCCATATACAATGAGTACAGTGGAGCTTCACATGCTTAGCCTGTGCTCCATTCATTGTCTACGGGACCATCAGAGAACCAAGACCTGTACTCAGCTATTTCCAGCAGTTCCATACACAATGAGTGGAGGTTCACATGCTCAGCCTGTGCTCCATTCACTGTCTATGGGACTGCAAGAGAAAGCGGGGCACTGTGCTCAGCTATTCCCAGGAGTCCCATACACAATGAGTGCAGTAGAGGTTCACATGCTCAGCTAGTGCTCCATTCATTGTCTATAGGACTGCAAGAGAAAGCGGAGGACTGTACTCAGTTATTTCCCACTGACAATGAATGGAGCGAAGGCCAAGAATATGAACCTCCACTCCGTTCAAGAGAGGGCTGCAGAGCCCCGATCTTGGGATAGCTGAGGACCCAGAAATAAGATAGGGGAGAACTTGTTATTTTGGGAATATCCCTTTAATTGCAAACCACTACATTTTTGCAGTAAGTTGTTGGTGAGTTTATTAGAGGTGGGGAAGGTAATGGGTTTTGCAGCTTCGCCCCTCGGATTTACAGTTAGGCGGTCCATGACTTTTGCATGCAGCACATTACATAAAGCTGACACTCATCATCCACCCGTAAGGGCAGCCTCCTCGTGACTGCCATGCTAAGCCGCAGTCACATTCCTTCGACTCCTCACTACTAACTTTTCGCTTCCTTCTGCCCTCGGGAAAACAACGGGAATATTTCCCTGATCTTTACATAAACATTACAATGTTATCTCTGACATCCACTCTCTAATAATTGGAAACACGTCCACGTGCCTAGAATTCCAGGGATCGAACAGCCGACATTCACAAGATCTCTAGGTGAACCTATTCACAACTTGATGTCCAGATCAGCACCTGGTAGTCCAGAAATATCGGTAATCCAGCACTTGATGGCTGAATATATAAGCAAGCAGAGATCTCGAAAATGTTGAGGATCTGAAACTAAGTAAGTGGTCGCTGCAGTCCTATGTAATCATCCGTCATCTGTCAAGGCCTAGGACTGTGCCGAGTTCCCGTTGGTGACACTTGTCCCCATTAGGAGGCCGTGAGGGCAGTGTGTGAACGATGACCTTCCAAACACAGGTTAATATTTACAGGGTTGTGGGTTAAAATGTAACATCCGGCCGGAATGTAGAGTCACCGGTGGGTTCTCATGGTGGGAAACGCTCTCACTGGGGAACCCAAAGATATGATTGAGCGACTCTCCACAAGAATTCTGCTATAATTACTTTTTGCTCTTATTTAACAAATTGTATCTATGTTTTCTATATTCACATTGCACAACAAGGTCAATTGTCACATATAGTAACTGCATGCCGGTTGTGTTATATCCCAAATTGCTGACAAAAACGTCAGCTCGCCACGCAAAAAGCAAACCTCATATAGATACTGAAAAAGAAAAAGTTACAGGTCTTGGAATTTGAGTTTTTCATTTTTTTACAAATTTCTTAACTCTTTTCTAAACCAAAGATAAAATAAAAAGTTACAAATCTGGTTCTGCTTTTATTATGCTCACCTGGAGAACTGAGTCACCGTTCTGCACAATGAACGCTATAAAAATCCAATGGAGAATTTTTTTTCTTGTTTCCAGCACTTTATATAGTAAAGCAAATGGTGTCATACAAAACTACAAGTCATCCTGCAGAAAACAAACCCACAAGCCCTCATACGTGGATGCGGACTGGAACATAGTATTAAAGATACGGCTCTTAGAAGAGCATGCAAAAATAAAAGTGTAAAAAGCAAAATAGTCTGGTGATCACCACATAATTAATCTGCATTATACAAAAGGCTGACACTGACTAACCTGCTGGTTGTTACTGGAAACCGTCCGTGAGGTTACAGTATAGGATACACAGTGACTGCACCAGCAGAATAGTGAGTGCAGCTCTGGAGTATAATACAGGATGTAACTCAGGATCAGTAATGTAATGTATGTACACAGTGACTGCACCAGCAGAATAGTGAGTGCAGCTCTGGGGTATAATACAGGATGTAACTCAGGATCAGTAATGTAATGTATGTACACAGTGACTGCACCAGCAGAATAGAGAGTGCAGCTCTGGGGTATAATAAAGAAGGTAACGCAGGATCAGTAATGTAATGTATGTACACAGTGACTGCACCAGCAGAATAGTGAGTGCAGCTCTGGAGTATAACACAGGATGTAACTCAGGATCAGTAATGTAATGTATGTACACAGTGACTGCACCAGCAGAATAGTGAGTGCAGCTCTGGGGTATAATACTGGATGTAACTCAGGGTCAGTAATGTAATGTATGTACACAGTGACTGCACCAGCAGAATAGTGAGTGCAGATCTGGAGTATAATACAGGATGTAACTCAGGATCAGTAATGTAATGTATGTACACAGTGACTGCACCAGCAGAATAGTGAGCGCCGCTATGGGGTATAATACAGGATGTAACTCAGGATCAGTAATGTAATGTATGTACACAGTGACTGCACCAGCAGAATAGTGACTGCAGCTCTGGGGTATAATACAGGATGTAACTCAGGATCACTAATGTAATATATGTACACAGTGACTGCACCAGCAGAATAGTGAGTGCAGCTCTGGGGTATAATACTGGATATAACGCAGGATCAGTAATGTAATGTATGTACACAGTGACTGCACCAGCAGGATAGTGGGTGCAGCTCTGCTCAGCTGCTGCTCATTGTGCTAATTGTGGGTGCGGTCGCTGCTGAACCTGCAGTGTGCTCCTGAGCTCCAGAGAACCACCATCTCTCCACCTGGGGACCTGCTCTCTCTCTTACCCAGGGAAGGAAGTGGGTTTCCTGGGATGAGTGAGGGAGCCAAGTCCCAGGCTTCTGCTTCCCGGACCAGGCTGGCGGGGGGCAGAAGGAACCAGCAACCAGCCTGCACATCAGAGGATTCGGGGGTGAGACGCTCCACCAGGAGTCGCAGCAATGTGGCTCCTACTCCCCCCAGGTCTGCAGAGACCCAGAGAAGCCGCAAGGCTTCCATGGAGGAGAAGCCTGCTAGTATGCAAGATGGCGGCCCTTCTGGAGGAAAGCTGAGTGCTCACGGAGGTGAGGCCGACCTCACCGAGGAGGGTTGGGCGCTGCAGGGTCCCCAGGAGTCTGTGACCACCTATGCCTCCCGGGTCATGAGCCACCTCCGTGAGTATGAAGATGCTAGCAAGAGACTGATGAGACTCCGGGAGGAGCTGCGCTGCACAAGCAACAAAGCTGCAAGTTCCTCCAAACCGAGGAAGAATCAGCTCCAGGCGGAGGTAAGGAGACTGAAAGTGGACATCAATGAGCTTGAAGTCAGAAAAGCTTTCATAAGAGAAAAAAGTGGACCGTTTAAGGAAAAACTTATTAATGAAGATCGATTCAGGGAAATGGCTGATAACAGAGAGCAAAGGCAGATGGGGCTGCAGCCTGAGTGCCAGGTGGATGATGATGATGAGGAGGAGGATGACCAGCAGAAAGCTCCACCTGGCAGCCCTCTTAGTCACTCAGAGGCCACGTGCAGCGAGCTCCCTGCTGGACAGGCGACGATGACATCTCGTCGCAGTTCTGCTGGCTCTGGGGAGGACAGTGACATCGGCCAGGGAGGGGCGCTAATGGCAGAGATCAAGCTGCTGGAGTCCCCAGTGTGCCTTCAGAACTTCCATCTTGGTGATGATTTACCAGAGGAGGCACCTGGGGGCCAGAAGAAAAAGGTAAAGAAGATCAAACCTAAGCTGCAGGAAGCGGTAAGCTATGTATATGCCCCCCTCCCTGTACCCCCTGAGTCGGCTGCAGGGTCAGCTCGCTGTATAAGCCCCGTTGCCCAGCCCAGCCCGGGTTCTGCTGTGGATCCGGTGCAAAGGCGCGGGGAGATTACAGAGCACGGTAATGAGGCGCAGAGCTCCGTCTCTGCTTGTAGTAGCGGGGATGTAGCAGCAGGTGCATCAGCCAAGAGGCTGGACAGTGAGGGCGGCCCGGCGGCGGGCAAACGATCAGGCCACGATGCTGTGGTGCGCTCCTCAGTGGGAGGGGGGAGCGGCCCAGTGTCGGGGGCAGCTCCGGTAGCCTCGGTGCCCTTGAATGCTGTTGCCGCTGATCACTTAGTTGAGGAGCGGCGGCAGTGTGAGGGGGTTGCTGGGGCTGGGAGTTCCGGTCCTCCTCCCAAAGTCCTGTTCTGTGTTGGCGCTGCTGGTCAACAAGATGCTGACATAAAGGATCAGCGGCGCCCCACAGTGGCGAAAGATCAGCGGCGCCTGGTAACAGTAAAGCAGCGGAAAATATCATCTGATGATGCGGAGGGCACACGTAAGACCAGGGGTGAGGTCACCTCCAGTTCTGTGGAGGAGAATCAGCCCCTTGTGCCTGATGATGCGGAGGTCAAAATGTCACCCCCTGTTGTCACTGGTCCAGCAGGAGTGAATGTGGTGGTGGGTATGGATGAGCAAAACTCTTTGTCTAGTGATGTGGTTGCTGGTTTGGTAGAGGGTGAGGGGGTTATGGAGGTGGGTAATAGTGATGCTGTTGGTGTGGATGTGGTCACTGGTCCGGTTGCCCCCCCGGTGGTGGCAGCGCCTGTCAGGAGTTATGCCGCTGTCACCTCCGGGGGAAATAGGGCATCCTCCTCATCTCCGGGCTCTGGGGACGGCATGTTGCAACGGCGTCTCCTGGAGGCTCTAAAGAAGGGGGAAAGATCACTAATGGTAGAGGGTCGAGAGGTTGATCTATCCTTCTGGATAGAGAGGCATGGCCTCGGGGCCTTCCGAGAGCAAAGAGGGGGAGATACAGTGTGGTCCCTCCCAACAGCCGGGCCGGGTAGTGTGCGTAGGAATGTGGTCCGTCTTCAGTGGAGGGGCAATGATGCGTGTCCTCCAAGGTCTAAAGTTGTGGAGCTCCTGCTGAGGATGGGCTTCAGTGCGATTGACATCTATGCCTTGATACATCCCTATTCCACACCTAATTTTGATGTCAGCTTTGTTCGGCCAGAGGGGCTGGAGCTCTTCTGGTCGAACTATGAGTTGGCAAAAAATGAGCCCGGCTGGCGAGACTTTGCCGTTCAGGTGGTGTCTCGCCAAAACCAAGTCAAGAAAGTGACCGTGATGACTTGTAACGAGTCACTTTCTTGTTATGACATCATGACGTGGCTTAGCCGGTATGGAGAGGTGGTAGAAATGCCAAAGAAAAACCGTGACGAGTTTGGTATCTGGTCAGGGGCCTGGACGTTTATGGTAAAACTTAAGCGTTCAGGTGGTACGGTTGCCCACATACCATCATCTGCCTTCCTGGGTAGGGATCGTATCCTGGTCTTCTACCAGGGGCAACCGAAGCTCTGCCACAAGTGCGGCGACCCCACACACTTCAGCGCAAACTGCACTGTGCAGACGTGTGCACTGTGTGGGGATATCGGCCATCTTGCTGCATCTTGTGTGGAGATTAGGTGTCACCTGTGTGGTGACTTCGGTCACCCATTCAGCCGTTGTCCTCGCTCCTTCGCTAATGCAGTCGTGACCCCGGTGGGAGAAAGCCGTGAGGCTGATTCTGCTGGGGAAGAGACTAGCAGGGGTGAAGGAGCTGAGGGGCCAAGGAAGAAAATCAATAAAAAGACGCCTGCCCAGCTAAGGCGTCTAGACAAGCGCAGACAGGATAGGGAGCTGGGCGAGCCTCGTACTACTGGGGCGGCCCCTGTTCTGGATGCCAGTCTTGCTGCTGAGGCCCCGAGGGATGATGAGTTGGATGAGGAGGTCAGGAGGATCCACAGGGAGGAAAGTGCCACTGCCTCAGAGTCCTCCCATTATGAAAGTATGGATGAGGATAATAGGCAGTGGCTAGAGGACAAGCGTAAGCTCGGCACCAAAAAGAAGAGAAAGAAGGGAGATAAAACATCTTCTCCCGCTCTGACCAAGGTACCTAAGGAAGGAAAAACCGACTCCCCTCTGGTTGGTCTTTCTAACCGGTTCCAAGCCCTTGAAAACATCTCTTCCTCTGAGGAGGAAGCTGAGGGTGAGGTTCTGGCTTCGGCGCGGCTCACAGGGGACGCCGAGTCTCCTCCTTCTGGGAATTTAAGATCCTTGGAGGGAGGGACTGGCCCAGAGTCCGGAGACGAGGACCAAAAAAATAAAAAACACGTGGGAATGGATACTTCATTGTCATTAAAGAGGGGGAAGGATTCCTCCTCTGAGGCAGAGGATAAGGGGAGTGGGAAAAAGAAAGCCATCTAACTCAATCACCAATGATGGCGGTACCCACTCCGTTGACGCTGGCGTCCATTAATGTCGCCAGCATAAAGTCAAATACAGCTAGATTTGCGGCCTTTGATTTTCTCAGCCGGGTTGAAGCTGACATTTTCTTTTTGCAAGAGACCAGGCTGCCAAACATGGCAGATGTGTTTAAAGCTAAGAGGGAGTGGAGACTCGGGCCCTCCTATTGGTCTCTTGCGGCCGAGCCGTATAGCGGAGTGGCGGTCCTTTTTACCGCACCGGTGGAATGCCGACAGGTTATTGAGTTAGAAATGGGGAGGTGCCTGATCTTAGATGTCCTCATGAAGGGACAAGAGCTCCGGCTCATTAACATCTATGGTCCCCAATCTAAGTGGGACCGGAAGGGTCTCTTTATGAGGAACAAGCCCTACCTTTTTACAAGTCGGCAGGTTGTCTTTGGAGGGGACTTCAATGCTGTCACGAGGCCCCGAGATAGAGGAGGTTCCAGAGACAATCTGACTTATGATAGCGTCGCCCTTAATAGTATAGCTAGTGAGGCTCGCCTGGTGGATGTCCACATTCGGCAGACCCCAGGCCACGAGGGGTTCACCTATCATAGAGGTAACTGTAGGTCCAGAATAGATAGGTTTTATTTAAAGGAGGAAGCTGTCTCTTCAGCAGTGTCTGTTGTTGAGGTGGAGTTCTCCGACCACTGTTTAATTTTGTTTTCTCTGAATGTTACAGAGACCCTCCGGATGGGAAGAGGCTTTTGGAGGCTCAATTCATCTCTCTTGGAAGAAGCGGAGATAAGACAGTACTTTGAGGATTTTCTTCAGCGCCAGGTACCATTACTGGATCTTTGTAGTAGTAAGTCAGAGTGGTGGGAGATGTTCAAGGAAAGGGTGGCGAGATTCTTCCGCCAGCTCTTGAGCCTCAGGAGTCTGAGCAGGTACCGCCTGTATCAGGGTCTGAGGAGGAAACTCGAGCATCTTGTCTCAACTGGAGGTAGCCGCGAGGAGATCTCCAGAGTGAAATCTTTGCTTATGAGGTGTCAGTACGATAGACACGCATCTTTGGTTTTTGAGAGGGATTACGGGAAGTACCGCTCGCCCGACCCTTACAGAAACTGCAAGATGTCAGTGAATAGTAAAGTGGTTACAGGACTGGTCGACACTACAGGGTCCCTGAGGCGATCCAGATCAGGGATCCTGGAGGTTGTCAGATCCTTCTACTCGCACCTCTTGGGGAAGAGTGATCTTGATTGGGATGAGATGTCGGCTTTCCTGGCTGAAGCTGTCCCCGAACCAGGGGTAGACCCCTCTCTTGACGTTTTGACAGAAATGATCAGGGAAGAGGAAGTTCAGTTGGCGATTGAAGGGCTTGCCCCCCAAAAATCGCCTGGTCCAGATGGCTTAACATCTGAATTCTATAAGACCTTTAAGGACGTTTTGGTTCCCCTCTTGACTGAGGTATTCAATGAGTGTCTTTCCTCGGGCACTCTGCCGAAGTCAATGAGGAGGTCTGCTCTGATCATCTTGTCAAAGGGTAAGGACCCGTCTTGCATTGAGAACTGGCGTCCCATAGCGCTTCTCAATGCAGACAGGAAGGTTCTGGCAAAGGTGCTGTTTAATCGGCTGGTGAAATTTGCACCCCGACTCCTTTCGGGGGCCCAGCATTGCTCTGTTCCAGGCCGCAGCACATTTAGTGCTGTGCTCTGTGTCCGAGAGGCAGTGGAGCAGGGTAGGGCTGGTCACTGGAAGGGGTACATGCTGTCACTGGACCAGGCAAAAGCGTTTGATCGGGTTAATCATGAGTACCTCTGGTCCGTCCTTCTGAGATATGGCCTGCCGGGGGGGTTTGTTGATTGGCTTAAGACCTTGTACAGTGGGGCAGAGAGTTTCCCGCTTGTGAATGGTTGGATTGGCAGCTCTTTTGATGTTGGGTCCGGTGTTCGCCAGGGTTGTCCCTTGAGCCCGCTGCTGTACGTGTTTGCGATTGACCCTCTTCTTAGGAGGGTGGAGCGTGGACCGTTGGCCGGGATTGGGATGGACCAGGCAGCACCGGAAGCCACTCTGAGGGTGGTGGCGTATGCTGATGATGTCACTGTGTTTGTTTCCTCTCATGAGGAGGCAGGGTGGCTGATGTCAGAGGTAGATCGCTACTCGGAGGCATCCGGGTCCAAAATCAACCGGGATAAGTGTGAGAGTCTCTGGCTGGGAGGAGGAGATCCTGGTTTTGATCTCCCGCACACCCTTCCAGGACCCTAAGTCTCTGCAAAAGTCCTTGGCATCGAATTTGGCCAGGGGGATTACCCCAAACAAAATTGGGACAGCAGGCTAGAGATCGCCACTCAGAAGGTGAACCAATGGAAGGGTTGGTCTTTGACCCTAAGGGAAAGGGTAAACCTGATCAAAACTTACCTGCTCCCTTTACTGATTTATCTGGGCAGTGTATGCATCTTGCCGGAATCTCTCTGGACTCGGGTCTACAGTTTGTTCTTCCAACTGTTATGGGGGAATAGACTGAACCTGGTCAAGAGGGAGGTTACTTACCGTACGAGGAGACTAGGAGGGTTGGGTATGGTCAACCCTGTGGTATTCCTTGTGGATACCTTCATTAAGATCAATATCGCAAACCTCTGGAAAGAGAGGGCTCCTCCGTGGGTATTCTCCTGTAGGGGATGGTTTCAGCCTTTCTTCCAGGAATGGGAGACAGGAGGGCAAGTGAAGGATCTTCGCACACCGCATGGACATCTTCCGGCTTACGCTACCTTGGTTCTGAAGGTAATTCGTCGGTGGGGTCTGGGAATGTGGGAGATCAGGACTCTGCCAAGGAAACTCCTTGACAATAGGGTTCTGTTGACCCATTTCCAGAGGCCTCTGGCGCTCAGGGACCGCCCAAGTCGGGATCTTGGGGTGGGTCTGCATCTTTTGAATTCTATCAGGATCCCCTCGAAGTTTTGGGACTTGGCTTGGCGCTGCTTCCATGGGAAACTGTGTGTGAGGGACAATCTGAAGTGTAGGAGCTCTGAGGACAGGAATTGTCCTCGGGAGCATTGTGGTACCTTGCTGGAAAGCATGGACCACTTCCTGCTTCATTGTCCCTTCAACACAGAGGTGTACAACAGGGTGGGCGCCTTCATTGGCTGGTCTCGGCTGGCCGGTCTCTCCTATGCGGAATGGGCCTATGGAGCATTCGGAGACCTTGGTGGTCGGGACCGCTGCACCTTATTTCTAGTTAGCGCAGTGGTTAGGTATCACACGTGGAACGCACGGTGCTTAGTATCGACGCAACGAAAAATCCTCCCAGTGGAAGATGTGTTTAGGACCATACTTGGTGACCTGGTGAAGGTGCGCTCGCTGGAGTATGGGAGATTGGGCGCACGGAGGGCCGCTCTCCTCTGGAGGGGCTTTTCTTTTAGTGTGCCCTAGTCTGGTCATCTCCTTTCCTGGTGGTGGGCTGATGCTGACACTGTAGATTTTTGTTTTGTTTGATCATTATACAGTGATGTAGGGCTGCAGGCGCCGAACTTGGGCTTCGTGATTTGTAATTATTGTGGTGTGTGCTGCTGTATATAATGTATATATTGTATATAGGGATATAGAATTGGGTGTAGGTGTTAGGTTGGGTGGTGGGAAAAGGGGGAGGTGGGATTATCTTGTGGGACTATAGGACACTGGGTTGTTTGGAGGAAAACTGGCACTGCCTGATCTGGCCTATGGACGTTGGACCTGGACTGAGGCATGAGACGCAGGACCAGCTCTCAGGTCAGTGCGGGGGGTTGGGAATGAAGGATAGCTTAGTATTGTATATATTTGTGTAATTTGTAGTTATTTTATTTAAAACTAAAAAAAAAAAAAAAAAAAAGTTCATGTATATAGTTTTTGTTTGCCATTGTTTATTTTATTTGTTAT
This sequence comes from Ranitomeya imitator, assembly GCF_032444005.1. NCBI lineage: Eukaryota > Metazoa > Chordata > Amphibia > Anura > Dendrobatidae > Ranitomeya > Ranitomeya imitator. The sequence continues at coordinate 23,622,233 of NC_091290.1, forward strand.
TATTATTTTGTTTGGTGACCGGACCAGAAGGTCAAAGTAGTTATTCTGTATATACTGTATAATATGTGTGAGAGGAGAGAATGAGCGGCTGGACCAGTGTTCAGTATACTGTTTATTTTCTGGCTAATATTTTTGTTATGTTTTCTGCTATTATTATTGTTATGTTTTTCATTTTTATAATAAAAGATCTACAGGATGTAACTCAGGATCAGTAATGTAATGTATGTACACAGTGACGGCACCAGCAGAATAGTGAGTGCAGCTCTGGGGTATAATACAGGAGGTAACTCAGGGTCAGTAATGTAATGTACATACACAGTGACTGCACCAGCAGAATAGTGAGTGCAGCTCCGGAGTATAATACAGGATGTAAATCAGGATCAGTAATGTAATGTATGTACACAGTGACTGCACCAGCAGAATAATGAGTGCAGCTCTGGGGTATAATACAGAAAGTAACTCAGGATCAGTAATGTAATGTATGTACACAGTGACTGCACCAGCAGAATAGTGAGTGCAGCTCTGGGGTATAATGCAGGATGTAACTCAGGATCAGTAATGCAATGTATGTACACAGTGACTGCACCAGCAGAATAGTGAGTGCAGCTCCGGAGTATAATACAGCATGTAACTCAGGATCAGTAATGCAATGTATGTAAACGGTGACTGCACCAGCAGAATAGTGAGTGCAGCTCCGGAGTATAATACAGGATGTAACTCAGGATCAGTAATGTAATGTATGTACACAGTGACTGCACCAGCAGAATAGTGAGTGCAGCTCTGGGGTATAATACAGGATGTACCAACCTCCAGAGTGGACATGGTTCTTGATCTGTGGATTGAAGGTGAAAAAGCAGAGGAGCGGAGCAGATTAATATATATTTTTATGGAAAATGATTAGGTTTATAGTTTATCCATTTACATCCCTTCCCTTTCAATACTTAGGAGCTGTCTATCACTGATTTGCACCATCCACTGGACTACTAAGCATAGAAGGAGAAAGGATTAAATGAATTAAATCCAGGTTATACTGAATCTTTTCCCACATCCTTCCTTGCTGCTTACAGAAAGGAATACACGTGTATTGTAATATGTTTCCTTTACATAAGGACCAAAGAGATTAAATACAATCCCTATCTTAATAAAAATAAATATGTGTTAGGAATTGCTATTTAACCACTATCCATATACGAGTAGTGAATCCATTTTCAAGTAAAGCCCTTCATGCCCCAGTGATAACTGGAGTTTTCGTTAATTGCTAGACTGGTTTCCCTGCAGATTGGTTTTGGTTAATGACCTAACAGCCCCATAATATGAGGCTTCCTCCACTATAGGAAGCTGTATATAACCATCGGTAGAAACCTAACGTCCTCTACAGGCTAAACCCAGAAATAGTATTTGTGCTAGACCAGAGGTCTACGGCGGTTACCCCAAAACTGATAACACAGAAGTTGTGCATGTCATCAACCTGAGGTTGCGTTGCCAGCCAGGGGTGCAGCCTCAAGCATCCAAGTCCCAAAGCAAAAATATTAATAATCTACTATATAATTGTCTACGGGTCACTTCCGTCTGTCTGTCTGTCCTTCTGTCACGGTTATTCGTTCGCTGATTGGTCTTGGCAGCTGCCGATTAGTCCCTCCCCATGCTCCCCTGCACTCACTGCCCGGCGCCCGCTCCGTAATCCCCTCCGCTCACACAGGGTTAATGGCACTCCGTTACCGCTGTTATTAACACGGAGTGTCCCCAACTATTTACTATTGATGCTGCCTATGCAGCATCAATAGTAAAAATATGTCATGTTAAAAATAATAATAATAAAAAAAACCTGCTATACTCACCCTCCGCGTCCTTTACCGCTCCTCGCCACGCTCCCGGGACGGCGACGTCATCATAGGTCCTGCTCACACCAGCCCTGGGACCACTGGAAGCTGCCGCTTGCAATGGAGCGGTCTCGGGACCGTGGCGATGAGCGGGAAAGGCGGCAGATGGTGAGTATAGCAGGACTTCCAACGGTCCTTCGGAATGTGAGTATATGTTTTTTTTTAAGTCTCTATACTACGTGGCTCTGTGCTGGGCAATATACTACGTGACTGGGCAATATACCACGTGGCTGGGCAATATACTACGTTGCTGGGCAATATACTACGTGACTGGGCAATATACTACGTGACTGGGCAATATACTACGTGGCTGGGCAATATACTACGTGGCTGGGCAATATACTACGTGGCTGGGCAATATACTACGTGGCTGGGCAATATACTACGTGACTGGGCAATATACTACGTGGCTGGGCAATATACTACGTGGCTGGGCAATATACTACGTGACTGGGCAATATACTACGTGGGTGGGCAATATACTACGTGACTGGGCAATATACTACGTGACTGGGCAATATACTACGTGGCTGGGCAATATACTACGTGGCTGGGCAATATACTACGTGACTGGGCAATATACTACGTGGCTGGGCAATATACCTTGTGGACATGCATATTCTAGAATACCCGATGCGTTAGAATCGGGCCACCATCTAGTATAACTATAATAGTACATTTAGTACTAAAACTTCCAACGGTCCTTCGGAATGTGAGTATATATATTTTTTTTTTTTTTAAGTCTCTATACTACGTGCTCTGTGCTGGGCAATATACTACGTGACTGGGCAATATACTACGTGGCTGGGCAATATACTACGTTGCTGGGCAATATACTACGTGGCTGGGCAATATACTACGTGGCTGGGCAATATACTACGTGGCTGGGCAATATACTACGTGGCTGGGCAATATACTACGTGGCTGGGCAATATACTACGTGGCTGGGCAATATACTACGTGACTGGGTAATATACTACGTGGCTGGGAAATATACTACGTGACTGGGCAATATACTACGTGGCTGGGCAATATACTACGTGGCTGGGCAATATACTACGTGGCTGGGCAATATACTACGTGGCTGGGCAATATACTACGTGACTGGGCAATATACGTGACTGGGCAATATACTACGTGACTGGGCAATATACTACGTGGCTGGGCAATATACTACGTGGCTGGGCAATATACTACGTGGCTGGGCAATATACTACGTGGCTGGGCAATATACTACGTGACTGGGCAATATACTACGTGGGTGGGCAATATACTACGTGACTGGGCAATATACTACGTGACTGGGCAATATACTACGTGGCTGGGCAATATACTACGTGGCTGGGCAATATACTACGTGGCTGGGCAATATACTACGTGGCTGGGCAATATACTACGTGGCTGGGCAATATACTACGTGACTGGGCAATATACTACGTGGCTGGGCAATATACTACGTCGCTGGGCAATATACTACGTGGCTGGGCAATATACCTTGTGGACATGCATATTCTAGAATACCCGATGCGTTAGAATCGGGCCACCATCTAGTATAACTATAATAGTACATTTAGTACTAAAACTTCCAACGGTCCTTCGGAATGTGAGTATATATATTTTTTTTTTTTTAAGTCTCTATACTACGTGCTCTGTGCTGGGCAATATACTACGTGACTGGGCAATATACTACGTGGCTGGGCAATATACTACGTTGCTGGGCAATATACTACGTGGCTGGGCAATATACTACGTGGCTGGGCAATATACTACGTGGCTGGGCAATATACTACGTGGCTGGGCAATATACTACGTGGCTGGGCAATATACTACGTGGCTGGGCAATATACTACGTGACTGGGTAATATACTACGTGGCTGGGAAATATACTACGTGACTGGGCAATATACTACGTGGCTGGGCAATATACTACGTGGCTGGGCAATATACTACGTGGCTGGGCAATATACTACGTGGCTGGGCAATATACTACGTGACTGGGCAATATACGTGACTGGGCAATATACTACGTGACTGGGCAATATACTACGTGGCTGGGCAATATACTACGTGGCTGGGCAATATACTACGTGGCTGGGCAATATACTACGTGGCTGGGCAATATACTACGTGACTGGGCAATATACTACGTGGGTGGGCAATATACTACGTGACTGGGCAATATACTACGTGACTGGGCAATATACTACGTGGCTGGGCAATATACTACGTGGCTGGGCAATATACTACGTGGCTGGGCAATATACTACGTGGCTGGGCAATATACTACGTGGCTGGGCAATATACTACGTGACTGGGCAATATACTACGTGGCTGGGCAATATACTACGTCGCTGGGCAATATACTACGTGGCTGGGCAATATACCTTGTGGACATGCATATTCTAGAATACCCGATGCGTTAGAATCGGGCCACCATCTAGTATAACTATAATAGTACATTTAGTACTAAAAGGATACTACAGTGGTTGTCCAGGAAGCAGGTCATCAGTATCAGCTGTTAACAAGTCTTGATGGCTGGAAGCAGACAGTGTATGGAGCTGGGACACCACAGATCCACTCACTATGTATTGGCCGTTGTCGATTACTGCAGCTCAACTCCCATGTAAAAGGGTTATTCCCATTTTCATAGATGGACATTTTTGGATTGAGCTTCTGAAAACAAGTATTTTTTGTAATTTACTGCTTGTTAAAATTTGCAGCCGTTCTTGAGATATTAACACTTTTCTTTAGTTTACAGCTCGTTGCCTAGGAGACTGACCACCGCTGCTGTCTAGCTTATAAACTGTGTGCTAAAGCTAGTCGGGATTAGGAGGTAACTGGGCACTGTAGCGATCTTAGTCAACTTCAAAACAGTGCTTACAGTTTTAACAGGAAAGAGCTTGTCAGCACAGCGCATGTTTTTGCTGTCTAGCAGCAGTGGCCGGTCTCCAAGACAACCAGCTAAAGAAAAGAAAAGTGTTAATGTCTCAAGAACGGATGCAAATTTTAAAAAGCAGTAAATTGCAAAAGTGCTTGGATTTACAAGTACTATCCGACAATAGCCATTTATGAAGAAAGGGAAGAGCCCTTTAAGTGAATGTGATGGGAGCTGGACAGAGACAGGAAGCAATCTGGAGATTTATCACTGCCCTGGGAAGGAACAATAAAGCATCAATGACCCTTGAAATTAAGCTCCAGCCACAGTATGTGCAGCTTTGATGTAGAAGATGTGAGGGGCCCCTGCAGATGTAGGAAGAGACCTGTCTGGGAGACCCCACTACACAAGGACGCTCAGGAATCTCCCACTGCCCCAATGAGCGATGTGCAGAACCGGAGATAATACTCTGTGAATAACTACCGTATGACAAGTTCCCTCTAAGGAAAATCCCTTTAAGAGGGTTTGCAATTACAAGGCCAACACACATTTGTCATGCACTTTTCTTATTAACCACAGTTCTGCAACTTTCTCATATAATTGGTTTCAATTTTTACTTTTTTTTTTAATAATCTTTGCTTGCTGTCAGTGAATGGAACCAATTGCAAGCTGAAACCGTGTACAAATCAAATACTATTCACAGCTGAGGTTTCGTTACAACTGCAGGAAGACTAGACAACCTTGGCCTTCAGGCTGGAGAACCATCAGTACAAGGATAAATTGGTGGTGATGATGGGTTTAGGTCACTGAAGATTGTGCAATTGTAACAAACCCCCAGATTTAAAGTATTAAAGTCATATAGAGTTTCAGCCTCCGGATGTCAACAAGAACGTCTCCATCCGAAGACAGCGGAAAAATTGTCTCCAGTCACCGACAGCAAGCAGAGATCTTAAACTAATGTGGATGATCCAAAAAAGAAAAAAAAAAACTTTAAAAAAAAAAAAAAAGCATGCAATTTATGGCGTTTTTACAAGCCCAAAAAAAGTGATTTTTTTTCCTTACTTTTTTTTATAAAGTCTATAAAATAAAGGCATGACAAAATGTCTTCCCTGTGTGTGAGGTTTTTCTTTTTTTTTTTTTTAAAAAAAAGGGCCACATCGGATGGCAGTGATTTTTGTAGATAAAAAAGAAAGCACCAGAAAACAATGCAAAAAATAAAAGCCATAAAAACTGTGAGAAGCGGCCATCCAGCCTACAGGTCCTCATAAATCAGCCGGCCCGTGACAGCTGCTGATGAAAACAAGTAGCAGCACATTTTATCAGGGGCAGCAGTCACACACCCAGCCCACTAGGGGGAGACACGGACTTGTAAATGGTTTTATTTTTGCTTTTCACTAATCACTGAATGCACCTGAAAAACTCCCAGAGCATAGATCAAATGCCCCCCCCCACCACCCCCCGAGGGTATGTGCACACGGCAGGATTTCTTGCAGAAATTTTCCGTACAAAAACCAGACATTTCTGCCAGAAATCCGCATGCGTGTTGTTTTTGCGTTATTTTGTGCGTTTTTTTTCCCCAAATGCATAGAATTGCGGGAAAAACGCAGAAAATCAGCCAAAATAATGAACAGGCTCATTTTTTTACCGCAATGCGTTTTTTTCGCGGAAAAAGACGCATCCATGTGCACAAAACATGCAGAATGCATTCTAAATGATAGAATGCATAATGTATGCGTTTTTAATGAGTTTTTATAGCGTTTTTAGCGTTAAAAAATGCGAAAAAACCTGACCGTGTGCACATAGCCTGAAGGGGCCTAAAAACCATCCTGGCTGGTATTTGCAAAAAAAAAATTGAGGCATCTATTGTGAATTACTTGCACTTTTATAGAAAAGAATGAAAATAAAAATAAAAAAAATACATAAAAATTGACATTCTTTATTTTGCAGCTACAGGTTACCATTAATTCACACATCGAGCCAAAAATAAATGCTGGATAGGAAGCAAAATAGTGGGAGGGTGCACTAGTGAAATGACACTTAGGAATGCACATATATGAGGCCTGCAGTCCTATGTAAGGCTAGGGCTGCACACGTGGACTCAAATCCCAGAGAAGTCGCACAATTGTGCTGCAATGCAATTTCTTGAATTGAACAGGTCGCAGATAGTGTGCACCACAGTCTATGAAGGCAAAGTTACATGGGACTTACAACCATTGCCATCTTTATGTCTTCCAATACACAGTGCTGAGTCGCCCCGGCCTAAAACCTTTGAGAACTAGTTACAAGCACAATGCCGAAATCACAAGATACCCAAGAGGAAGGGTGTGAGCAGCCGCTGGCCGTCAGTCCTTCCTCCATAGATACCAATACAGATGGATAACAGGCAAGACGTGTTGTGTACTGTGCACACAGGATTTCAGTGCGTGCGTATTACGGTAAAGGATTGTGCTGCGACTGATGATGTACACAATAAGATTATAGACGAACATGTCACAACTTCAATGCCTGATAAGGCCACAAGCTTTGACATGTCCTCATTCCCTGATGTGCCTAAAAATAAACCGGCCAACGATAAAAGAGAATATAAGCACCCAATACACATTAGATAAACGATAGCTGAGCACACCAATTTAATCGGCTGATCTTTCTGTGTGGGAAGATAAGCCGCTGCCACTAGAGTCTCTCACATAAAAAGGCAAAGCCATAGAAAAACACAGCACTGCTAGGGAAGAGCCATAGAAGAACAGAGGAGCACTTGGGCAGTGCCATACAAGAAAACGGGCGCACTCGGGCAGTGCCAAACAAGAACACTGGCGCACTCTGGCAGAGCCATAGAAGAACAAAGGAGCACTCGGGCAGTGTCATACAAGAACAGTGCCATACAAGAACACGGGCGCACTCGGGCAGTGTCATACAAGAACACGGGCGCACTTGGGCAGAGCTATAGAAGAACAAAAGGAGCACTTTGGCAGTGCCATACAAGAACACGGGCGCACTCGGGCAGTGCCACAGAAGAACACAGGAGCACTCAGGAAGTGAAATAAAAGAACAGAGGAGCACTCGGGAAGTGCCATAGAAGAACAGAGGAGCACAGGGGAAGTACCATAGAAGAACACAGGAGCACTCGGGAAGTGCCATAGAAGAACACAGAAGCACTCGGGCTGTGCCATAGAAGAACACAGAAGCACTTGGCAAGTACCATAGAAGAACAGAGGAGCACTCTGGAAGTGCCATAGAAGAACACAGGAGCACTCAGGAAGTGAAATAAAAGAATAGAGGAGCATTCGGGAAGTGCCAAAGAAGAACACAGGAGCACTCAGGAAGTGAAATAAAAGAATAGAGGAGCACTCGGGAAGTGCCATAGAAGAACACAGGAGCACTCGGGAAGTGCCATAGAAGAACACAGGAGCACTCGGGAAGTGCCATAGAAGAACACAGAAGCACTCGGGCTGTGCTATAGAAGAACACAGAAGCACTTGGCAAGTACCATAGAAGAACAGAGGAGCACTCGGGAAGTGCCATAGAAGAACACAGGAGCACTCAGGAAGTGAAATAAAAGAATAGAGGAGCATTCGGGAAGTGCCATAGAAGAACACAGGAGCACTCGGGAAGTGCCATAGAAGAACAGAGGAGCACTCAGGAAGTGAAATAAAAACACAGGAGCACTCGGCAAGTGCCATAGAAGAACACAGGAGCACTCGGCAAGTGCCATAGAAGAACACACGAGCACTCGGGAAGTGCTGTAGAAAAAACACACGAGCACTCGGGAAGTGAAATAAAAGAATAGAGGAGCATTCGGGAAGGGCCGTAGAAGAACAGAGGAGCACTTGGGAAGTGCCATAGAAGAACAGAGGAGCACTCAGGAAGTGAAATAAAAACACAGGAGCACTCGGCAAGTGCCATAGAAGAACACAGGAGCACTCGGCAAGTGCCATAGAAGAACACACGAGCACTCGGGAAGTGCTGTAGAAAAAACACACGAGCACTCGGGAAGTGCTGTAGAAAAACACACGAGCACTTATGCAGTGCAGCGCTTGGGCTGAGCTTTCCTGCGTGGGAGAATAACTGTCAGACGAGCAGCATTCGTTCAGGCGACAGCTGTGTAATTTGTATGGGGCTGACAAGTGCTGAACTCAGCTTTTTTTTCCCAGCAGCCTCACAGAATGGAGCAGCCGCCCGGCGTCCACCCTACCAATCCATTTTATAAAGTTCCCCAATCTGATGATTGGTTTGAGTCACCACCAATTAGAAAGTTATCACCTACCAAGTGGATACTTGATAACCTTAAATGTATGGTGCCCAGCTTGGAATATTGACCAAATCTTTTACTATTGGTTAATGATTGCAATTATTCGAATGACTGTTGTCAATGTATCTTCTTACTCTGGAACCAATAAAGTTTATGATATTAAGAAAGAAAAAGTTAGATGCCAACCAATATGTCTGCCATTAGAGCTTTTCCAGAAAGGTAAATCTGCCCAATCATGCAAAGCTTCCTGCCTCTTACTGCAGGAGGAAGAGGTCTATGTATAACAGTCACAGCATTAGCCGGTTCCCATTCCGGACAATTGGGGTACGTTCACAAAAGTTTTTGTGTGGATTTTTGGAGCGGATCCACTTTGAAAGCTACAAAAAAAAAGAAACTTTGTGTGAACATACCCTTGAAAGATTTATACACGTAAAGCACAGACCAAAATGGTGCAAATAAATTTTATGCACCTGGCACATTGAAGCGACAGCCCCCCTGTCTCCATCACGTACCTTTCTCAGTCACAGCCGCAGGAGGATTCACTGGTTTGGCTTTGTCGTAGTTATTAAAACTTTGACTGCGCCTGTTCCCACCGACCGGCCCCCGGGTTTTGGCCTCGCTGCCTGCAGCCGACGTCCTGTTGCTGGGACCTGGGAGCCTTAAAAGATAAAAAAAAAAAGAATAAAAACATCAGAAGGAGGAAAAGAAGGTTGAATAATCAGCAGCCTGAAACACACGTCCCCTCGCAGTGGGTGATCGTGTCAAGAGGGAAACTTTATCTAAAAAATATAAAGTCACCAATTAGACATAAAACGGTTCATGGACCTCACTGCAAGAGGAGACACCAGACGGGCAGGAGCCTGGGAAATGGGATTATACAGGTACGGAGCGGATCAGGGGTTAATGCTGCCCATAGACCTTGAAACAGCTTTCAGATTAACAACGTTTCATCAATGAATAATTCAATTTTCCAACCTTACAACACATTCTCTGCATCAGTTCTGAGCTGCTTTCAAGATCTCTGCTTGCTGCCAGAGAATGGAAGTGGCCTGTCTGAATATTTCTTATAGTGGACTGATACATTTACCTGTGCTGATACACTGTAGCAAACAACAAGGACACAAAAGATGTGTGCTGCTGATGTATATACCTGACAGAGGGTTGTCTAGACTGAATACAATTGTAACAAACCCTCAGCTCTGTAGAAGGTAGGTGCAACACAATGTTCTCCTTTACTGACAAAAGAAATAAAAACTTGCACAATGAAGGACGAGAGCCCCATCATCCTCCAACCGAAGTAAGAGGAGATTCCTCCCCCATGGCTCAACCAACAGCTGAAATCACAGCTCCGCTACTAATATACTGTACATGGGACTTTCTGCTGATCTTCGCCATCTATTCAGGAGGTTTTAATCATTATTTTTGGCAGGGATCCAAAACAGACAGGCCATGCACACCTTTGCACAGAATTTGTTTTCTATTAGCTCCTTTGCTTCTAACGATAGAAAAAAAGTATCGCAGGTGAAGAGGAAATTGCAGGATAGAAGCTGTGCTGACAGCAGTACTCTGGATACACAAAGACCTCACATTCTATCCAGCCTATATTACTGGGAGAGACACTCCCAGAAAAGAATAATCCACAGCTTGGAGAATGGCATATCAGGGTTTTAGAAAATGAATGCAGGAAGTGAAGACTGCAGACTGACACTTTGTGCAACTAGTTAACTGAAGTTAACTGAAAATAGCACGGAGGCTCAATGGTTAGAAATATTGCTTTTCAGCGCTGGGGTCCTGGGTTCAAATCCCATCAAGGACAATATCTGCAAGGGGATTGTATGTTCTCCCCAAGTTCCCCCCAAGTTTCTGCAGCTCAGGCGTTGGGAAGGCTGAGTAACAGTGGTTTTCGCACTCGCTTTTCTATTTTTCATCCTACTAGGGTCCTGGTTTGTATGTTCTCCGCTCATGTAGATTCTTCTGGATTCTCCATTTTCCTACCATAGTCTATAATCTTCCTACAGGATTAAAGTGTGAGCTCTCAGGGCAAGGACCATTGTGAATGATTATAGCCTGTGTACAGGGCTGCAGAATATGTTGGTGCTACATACAGTACAGGTCTTAGATTGTGTATCGGTATTCCTCATTCCCCCGAGGACACGGCTGTCATATCATCCAGCCGCAGCCCTGCACATGTCAATCTGCATGTTCTCGCTGACGTGACGAGCTCTGCGCGGCGCGTTTGATGATCAGACATCTCACACTTAAACAATGATTTGTCTTTGTTGCATTTTGCCCAAAGGGACTAAAACTGAAAAAAATCTGAGTTTTTTTTTCTTTCTTTTTTTGCATGTGACAGTAAAAGTAAAGGCTCGGGATAAACATCTGCTTCTTAAGGAGGTTGTAAAATAGGGCGAACGGACTTTAATCTGCACAGCCAGGAGATTTTATGCTTTATTATCCAGAAAAGTGATGACCAAGAACACCAACGGCAATGGCATATTAATTAAAGGGATAATCCACTTGGAAGTACATCTACTGCTCCCTGTTATCAGCCATTCCATTGTTCTTGAATGGGATGAGTTATGAATTCAGAACACTCCCTGCCCCTGGGATCACTACCTTACCTTGTTTCAAATACGGTGAACCGTCAATACATATGCATACAAAGGTCTGACAACCGGCCCTACAACAAACCAGCATGCTTAATCCTAGAATAAATGGAAACCATCAGCATTACGGATAACCACCGGACCATGATGCTTTGCGCCAGGGATCAGAGTCAGATCCCTGTGAATCTGAGTGAAGAATCCTCATGACAGAGCCTCATGCAGACATACAATCCCTCATCTATATACAGACCATTTAACTGGATAGGTGATAAATGTTTCGATCTCTGGGGGTCCTACTGCTAAGACCCTCACATCTCTAGCAGGGGTCCCAAACCACCTGTTCATCCTCAATGCACATCAGCAGCGAAGACGAGTTTCAATGGAGTGGAGGTCGAGCAAGCAAGAGGAATTTTTGTTTGGGGGTCCTCTGTTCTAGTGATCGATAAGGGTCCACGCAGTCAGACCACTAGTAATTTGATATTTATCCATTCCCCTGAGGTTATCAGATCAATGTCAGCTGTGGGAACAGCCCTCATATTAATGCTGAATCTAAAGATAAGTTCTATGACCTTCCAACATATCCAGTTTTTCATATCATCATTATCAAAAACTCTGCTTTCTGGCAGTGAATGGAGACATTTTATCAAGAAACAGAACCTGAACGCCTGTTCTGATCAAGTCCTGATTACAGGACACTGTAAAAAAGAGAGAGGACTAACATTGTAAATGTGACGTCAGATGCTGCTGTCAAATTGGAATCTGCGGCAGATACCTGGCTAAACAATAGAGCGGAGCAAGAAGATTTGCAAAACCCTGGTTCTGCAGCCACAACAATCCTCTGTAACCTTTCTACTACCTGCCTACATCCAGGGGGTCTCTTCTGATTATTACACCACCCTTGTGACATAATGTCTATGTCATGACCTATGTTGCAGGGATCACTAATTAAAAGAGGTGCCAGGTAGAAGCTTTGGCCGTGGCCGCAGGAACCAGATCCTGCAAATTGTCTGCTCCACTCTGCTAAATAGGGGAGATACATGTTACAGATATGCACGTTACTCCCACAGTCATCGTTAGATCTGTCACTTACTTCACAGGTTACTGTTTAGTTTAGGTGTTTAAAAAGGCAAAAAAAAAATCCCACAAAGGTGAGTTCAGTGCACGGCAAGGTTATGGGACACTCGGCCAGGCAGTTAGTGTGTGTTATCTGCATCACTATCGCATTAGTGTGGTAGGAGGACTGCAGTACAGCGGCAAACATTCGGGATGTGGGGGGCACCCTACCGGGAGCATTTCCTCTGCCCAATGGAGAAGCGCAGAAACTTGATTTCACCTGGGGGGTCTCTGGAAGAAGAACTGTACAGTGGGATAAATTGGCAGAATCAGAGTCAGGGTATAAAAGAGAACTCTAACCTTAGGTGGGATCAATCTTATAGATAAACTGGATTCTAAGGGTACCGTCACACAGTGGCATTTTGATCGCTACGACGGCACGATTCGTGACGTTCCAGCGATATAGTTATGATCTCGCAGTGTCTGACACGCTCCTGCGATCAGGGACCCCGCTGAGAATCGTACGTCGTAGCAGATCGTTTGAAACTTTCTTTCATCGTCTAATGTCCCGCTGTGGCGGCATGATCGCATGGTGTAACAAAGGTGTGCACGATATTGTATACGATGTGCGCATAGTAACCAACGGCTTCTACATCGCACATACGTCATGAAATTATCGCTCCAGCGTTGTACATTGCAAAGTGTGACAGCAGTCTACGACGCTGGAGCGATATTTTTATGATGCTGGAGCGTCACGGATCGTGCCGTCGTAGCGATCAAAATGCCACTGTGTGACGGTACCCTAAGTCTTAGCAATGGACTATTAGGTCACGTTCACACACCGCAGGATTGATAAGCGAGCCATTTGGACAAAATGTGTACTGATACAATGGATGGCATGGGTCACACCATCTGAGAAAATCAGGTCCATTAAATTATCAAAGTGTGATTACATAATCAGAGTGTCAGCATAGTGTAATCAGAGGTTAATCAGCGTGTGATCAGTGTAATCAGAGTGTAATCTAAGTGTGACGAGTGTAATCAGAGCATAATCAGAGTGTGATCAGTGTAATCAGAGGTGTAATCAGAGTTTAAATCAAAGTGTGATCAGTGTAATCAGAGCATAATCAGAGTGTGCCGAGTGTGATCAGAGCCTAATCAGAGTGTGATCAGAGTGTGATCAGTGTGTGATCGGAGTATGATCAGTGTAATAAGAGGTGTAATCAGAGTTTAAATCAAAGTGTGATCAGTATAATCAGAGTGTGATCAGTGTGATGAGTGTAATCAGAGGTTAAATCAATATAATCAGAGTGTGCTGAGTGTGATCAGAAGATAATCAGAGAGTGATAAGTTTGTGATCAGAGTGTGATCAGTGTAATCAGAGTTTAAATCAAAGTGTGATCAGTTTAATCAGAGTTTAAATCAAAGTGAGATCAGTATAATCAGAGTTTAAATCAAAGTGTGATCAGTATAATCAGAGTGTGATCTGAATGTAATCGGAGTGTAAACGAAGTGTAATCGGAGTGTGCTGAGTTTCATCAGAGGTTTAATCAGAGTGTGATCCAAGTGTAATCAGAGTGTGATCAACATGTGATCAGAGGTTTGATTAGAGTGTAATGCGAGTGTGATCAAGGTGTAATCAGAGTATGAATAGAGTGTGATCAGTGTAATTAGAGTGTAATCAGATGTTTAATCAGAGTGTGATCAGAGTACGATCAGAGTGTGATCAGAGTGTGATCATACTTTGATCACACTCTGATCACAGAGTGTGATCACACTCGCATCACAGAGTGTGATCACACTCGCATTATGCTCAGACCAAACCTCTGATCACACTCTGATTACACTGATTATACTCTAGCCACACTTTGATTATGCCTCTGATTACACTGTGATTTCACTATGATTAAACCTCTGATTAAACATCTGATTACACTGATCAGACTCTCACCATACTCTGATTACACTTTGATCAGTGTAGTCAGAGGTGTAGTCAGCGGTGTAGTCAGAGTGTGATCCGATTCTCTCTCTGTGGAGAAGATTGAGAAAAAAATATCTCCATCTTCTCCATTGTGTCAGTCTGTAGAAATGAGACTGCACGCAGATATCATTCCAGTGTGATCCATTTTTTTTAATGGGCCCATTGACTTGCTTGGCGGAGTGCGATCAAATTGTGCATGCTGAGATTTTTTCCTCAGACAGCTTGGGCCAGAGGAAAAATCGGATAACTGCACGGCCCCATCTATATATATAATTGCCTAAGGGTTTTTCCGTCTGTCTGTCTGTCTGTCCTGGAAATCCCGTGTCTCTGATTGGTCGAGGCCATCGTCACCATGGCAACCATTATGGCATCATCATCACCATGGCAACCGTTATGACATCATCGTCGCCATGGCAACCATTATGACATCATCAGCACCATGGCAACCATTGTGAGATCATCATCGCCATGGCAACCATTATGACATCATCATCACCATGGCAACCATTATGACATCATCGCCATGGCAACCATTATGACATCACCATCGCAACCATTATGACATCATCATCACTATGGCAACCATTATGACATCATTATCACCATGGCAACCATTATGCCATCATCATCACCATGGCAACCTTTATGACATCATCATCACCATGGCAACCATTATAACATCAAAGGTTGCCTCGACCAATCAGCGACGGGCACAGTCTGCTGCGAATTCTGGAATCATCATTGTCCATATACTACGGGGACATGCATATTCTAGAATACCCGATGCGTTAGAATCCCGCGTCTCTGATTGGTCGAGGCACGGGCACAGCGACGATGATGTCATAAAGGACGTAGACATCTCACGTTTCTGATTCAGCGACGGGCACAGTATCGACGTAGATGTCATAATGGTTGCCATGGCGACGATGATGTCATAAAGGTTGCCTCGACCAATCAGCGACGGGCACAGTCTGACGCGAATTCTGGAATCATCATTGTCCACGGGGACATGCATATTCTAGAATACCCGATGCGTTAGAATCGTGCCACAATCTAGTAGAATAATTTTGGTCTGAGTGTGATCCAATGTCTTGTCAGATCACACTCTGAACAAAAATACAGTCGTCTGCACAAGCCGGAAAGCCACTACGGTTCATCCTTCCCTCCTCTGATTTTACAGGGGAGCAGTGTTTTCATTGCAAACCCGTACAGATGACTCTAATGGATGCACGGATCCACAGGTGGAACAGCTGAAAAAAATCAATAATAGGGACATCAGTGGGAGAGGTGAGGACTGGTCGGTGGGGAGACGCCACTGCCTGTAGGATATTACAGACTTTTGTGGATTTATTTGCACCACTTATTTATGCTCCAATATGGGAGATGATTAATAATTGCATATTATGTTAGAGGGGGACTTTAACAAGAATTAGAAGCCACGTCATTGCTCTAGGTTATGGGCAACATAATGCAATGCTTTAGCCACTAATTGTGGCTGAAATCCCTCATCTTCATAATATGCAGTTATTAGAAGTCATAGTCGTCTCTAAACATCTCCGAGGTCGGCTCCCCTAAGACCCTCCATTCCTTCAGAAGCTGATAAGGATGTATTTGTGTCCCCCACCCCGATTTAATGTTTGCACAAGATTTTTCCATTGAAAAACTTAAAAAGAAGAGGTTTTGTGTTACACAGAGGATTTTCCTCGGGCTAATCAGCTAATTGCACTATATTTCACTGCTACAAAGGGCCTTATTCTACATGATGTCACGAGAACCTGCCGGGGTGGAAGTCAGCGGGGTCGGCTGCAATTTATAGCTAATGTAAGGTTTGTGTAATGACACCATCCAAGGTATGCTCTAATATAGGGATCAACTTCACGCTAACAATCTGAGAAAATGGAAAAATGTAGGTTATTAGAGAGATACTCAGAATGTCTACAGACCCTGATGTATCTGAATATGAGGGGTCTATATATGGCATATAACTGAGATGGGGTCTCTATCAGCTAGGGTGGTATAATACACCTGAGGAGGGGTCTATCTGCCCGGGTGGTCTATCTGCCCGGTGAGAGCAGAGCATGTCCTGTGTTCCTTGTGGTGTCACCTTAGAACCATACGCTGAGCTTATACACTATTCCGTGAGGTTTTGACAAAGGCCCTGGTAGGGTTGAAACGTTACCTTATCTTAACACAAAAATTTTTTTTTGATTCTGCTGTGGTATTACCTAGACTTGTAAATAAACACTAATTTTGCAAAGCATTACATTGCTTGAGTGCGACTGTTTCCTTTTTACTACGGGTGGTATAATACACCTGAGGTACCAGAGTACGATAATAGACGTAAGGAGGTACATTATATCTATCTGCCCGGACAGTATAATACACCCAAGGAGGGGTCTATAACACCCCAGGAGGTATAACATACCTGAGGAGGGGTCGCTATCTGCCTGGGTAGTAAAATACACCTGAGGAGGGGTCGCTATCTGCCTGGGTAGTAAAATACACCTGAGGAGGGGTCTCTATCTGATCGAGTGGTATAATACACCTGAGGAGGGATCTATATCAGCTCGGGTGGTCTCTGAGGAAGGGTCTCTATCTGACCAGGTAATATAATACACATGAGGAGGGGTCTCCTTCTGCCCACATGGTGCTAGGCACCTGAGGAGGGGTCTCCTTCTGCCCACATGGTGCTAGGCACCTGAGGAGGGGTCTCCTTCTGCCCACATGGTGCTAGGCACCTGAGGAGGGGTCTCCTTCTGCCCACATGGTGCTAGGCACCTGAGGAGGGGTCTCCTTCTGCCCACATGGTGCTAGGCACCTGAGGAGGGGTCTCCTTCTGCCCACATGGTGCTAGGCACCTGAGGAGGGGTCTCCTTCTGCCCACATGGTGCTAGGCACCTGAGGAGGGGTCTCCTTCTGCCCACATGGTGCTAGGCACCTGAGGAGGGGTCTCCTTCTGCCCACATGGTGCTAGGCACCTGAGGAGGGGTCTCCTTCTGCCCACATGGTGCTAGGCACCTGAGGAGGGGTCTCCTTCTGCCCACATGGTGCTAGGCACCTGAGGAGGGGTCTCCTTCTGCCCACAAGGTGCTAGGCACCTGAGGAGGGGTCTCCTTCTGCCCACATGGTGCTAGGCACCTGAGGAGGGGTCTCCTTCTGCCCACATGGTGCTAGGCACCTGAGGAGGGGTCTCCTTCTGCCCACATGGTGCTAGGCACCTGAGGAGGGGTCTCCTTCTGCCCACATGGTGCTAGGCACCTGAGGAGGGGTCTCCTTCTGCCCACATGGTGCTAGGCACCTGAGGAGGGGTCTCCTTCTGCCCACATGGTGCTAGGCACCTGAGGAGGGGTCTCCTTCTGCCCACATGGTGCTAGGCACCTGAGGAGGGGTCTCCTTCTGCCCACATGGTGCTAGGCACCTGAGGAAGGGTCTCCTTCTGCCCACATGGTGCTAGGCACCTGAGGAGGGGTCTCCTTCTGCCCACATGGTGCTAGGCACCTGAGGAGGGGTCTCCTTCTGCCCACATGGTGCTAGGCACCTGAGGAGGGGTCTCCTTCTGCCCACATGGTGCTAGGCACCTGAGGAGGGGTCTCCTTCTGCCCACATGGTGCTAGGCACCTGAGGAGGGGTCTCCTTCTGCCCACATGGTGCTAGGCACCTGAGGAGGGGTCTCCTTCTGCCCACATGGTGCTAGGCACCTGAGGAGGGGTCTCCTTCTGCCCACATGGTGCTAGGCACCTGAGGAGGGGTCTCCTTCTGCCCACATGGTGCTAGGCACCTGAGGAGGGGTCTCCTTCTGCCCACATGGTGCTAGGCACCTGAGGAGGGGTCTCCTTCTGCCCACATGGTGCTAGGCACCTGAGGAGGGGTCTCCTTCTGCCCACATGGTGCTAGGCACCTGAGGAGGGGTCTCCTTCTGCCCACATGGTGCTAGGCACCTGAGGAGGGGTCTCCTTCTGCCCACATGGTGCTAGGCACCTGAGGAGGGGTCTCCTTCTGCCCACATGGTGCTAGGCACCTGAGGAGGGGTCTCCTTCTGCCCACATGGTGCTAGGCACCTGAGGAGGGGTCTCCTTCTGCCCACATGGTGCTAGGCACCTGAGGAGGGGTCTCCTTCTGCCCACATGGTGCTAGGCACCTGAGGAGGGGTCTCCTTCTGCCCACATGGTGCTAGGCACCTGAGGAGGGGTCTCCTTCTGCCCACATGGTGCTAGGCACCTGAGGAGGGGTCTCCTTCTGCCCACATGGTGCTAGGCACCTGAGGAGGGGTCTCCTTCTGCCCACATGGTGCTAGGCACCTGAGGAGGGGTCTCCTTCTGCCCACATGGTGCTAGGCACCTGAGGAGGGGTCTCCTTCTGCCCACATGGTGCTAGGCACCTGAGGAGGGGTCTCCTTCTGCCCACATGGTGCTAGGCACCTGAGGAGGGGTCTCCTTCTGCCCACATGGTGCTAGGCACCTGAGGAGGGGTCTCCTTCTGCCCACATGGTGCTAGGCACCTGAGGAGGGGTCTCCTTCTGCCCACATGGTGCTAGGCACCTGAGGAGGGGTCTCCTTCTGCCCACATGGTGCTAGGCACCTGAGGAGGGGTCTCCTTCTGCCCACATGGTGCTAGGCACCTGAGGAGGGGTCTCCTTCTGCCCACATGGTGCTAGGCACCTGAGGAGGGGTCTCCTTCTGCCCACATGGTGCTAGGCACCTGAGGAGGGGTCTCCTTCTGCCCACATGGTGCTAGGCACCTGAGGAGGGGTCTCCTTCTGCCCACATGGTGCTAGGCACCTGAGGAGGGGTCTCCTTCTGCCCACATGGTGCTAGGCACCTGAGGAGGGGTCTCCTTCTGCCCACATGGTGCTAGGCACCTGAGGAGGGGTCTCCTTCTGCCCACATGGTGCTAGGCACCTGAGGAGGGGTCTCCTTCTGCCCACATGGTGCTAGGCACCTGAGGAGGGGTCTCCTTCTGCCCACATGGTGCTAGGCACCTGAGGAGGGGTCTCCTTCTGCCCACATGGTGCTAGGCACCTGAGGAGGGGTCTCCTTCTGCCCACATGGTGCTAGGCACCTGAGGAGGGGTCTCCTTCTGCCCACATGGTGCTAGGCACCTGAGGAGGGGTCTCCTTCTGCCCACATGGTGCTAGGCACCTGAGGAGGGGTCTCCTTCTGCCCACATGGTGCTAGGCACCTGAGGAGGGGTCTCCTTCTGCCCACATGGTGCTAGGCACCTGAGGAGGGGTCTCCTTCTGCCCACATGGTGCTAGGCACCTGAGGAGGGGTCTCCTTCTGCCCACATGGTGCTAGGCACCTGAGGAGGGGTCTCCTTCTGCCCACATGGTGCTAGGCACCTGAGGAGGGGTCTCCTTCTGCCCACATGGTGCTAGGCACCTGAGGAGGGGTCTCCTTCTGCCCACATGGTGCTAGGCACCTGAGGAGGGGTCTCCTTCTGCCCACATGGTGCTAGGCACCTGAGGAGGGGTCTCCTTCTGCCCACATGGTGCTAGGCACCTGAGGAAGGGTCTCCTTCTGCCCACATGGTGCTAGGCACCTGAGGAGGGGTCTCCTTCTGCCCACATGGTGCTAGGCACCTGAGGAGGGGTCTCCTTCTGCCCACATGGTGCTAGGCACCTGCGGAGGGGTCTCCTTCTGCCCACATGGTGCTAGGCACCTGAGGAGGGGTCTCCTTCTGCCCACATGGTGCTAGGCACCTGAGGAGGGGTCTCCTTCTGCCCACATGGTGCTAGGCACCTGAGGAGGGGTCTCCTTCTGCCCACATGGTGCTAGGCACCTGAGGAGGGGTCTCCTTCTGCCCACATGGTGCTAGGCACCTGAGGAGGGGTCTCCTTCTGCCCACATGGTGCTAGGCACCTGAGGAGGGGTCTCCTTCTGCCCACATGGTGCTAGGCACCTGAGGAGGGGTCTCCTTCTGCCCACATGGTGCTAGGCACCTGAGGAAGGGTCTCCTTCTGCCCACATGGTGCTAGGCACCTGAGGAGGGGTCTCCTTCTGCCCACATGGTGCTAGGCACCTGAGGAGGGGTCTCCTTCTGCCCACATGGTGCTAGGCACCTGAGGAGGGGTCTCCTTCTGCCCACATGGTGCTAGGCACCTGAGGAGGGGTCTCCTTCTGCCCACATGGTGCTAGGCACCTGAGGAGGGGTCTCCTTCTGCCCACATGGTGCTAGGCACCTGAGGAGGGGTCTCCTTCTGCCCACATGGTGCTAGGCACCTGAGGAGGGGTCTCCTTCTGCCCACATGGTGCTAGGCACCTGAGGAGGGGTCTCCTTCTGCCCACATGGTGCCATACTCCTGAGGAGGCGTCTCCTTCTGCCCACATGGTGCCATACTCCTGAGGAGGGGTCTCCTTCTGCCCACATGGTGCTATACACCGGGGTGAGGTGTCTACAGAGAAGTTGGCTCTGTGTAATGACATGAGGCCACATAAATACATTGCAGCAATTGTGCCGGGTACCTGGAGTGCATCTCTCCTTGTGCTTTACTCTGTGACTGCGGAGGTTGCTGCGGTTGTTGGCACTGGACTGGAGCGGGTGAATAGGGCTGGGCATGGGGGGTGCTGGAAGGATGATATGGCTGCTGGCACTGGTTTGGCGTTCCTGAATGTTGGAGTGCTGGAGCCGGCTGGTGATAACTCTGTTTCTGGGATTGCTGCTGTTGTTGCTTGAAACGCGACAGGCTGAAGAACAGGCCGAGGATGGCTTTTAAATTTCCATTCCTGATCTCTGTAAAAACATAAAAAGGTACAGAATAGTCAGTGGAGGCTCATTACAGCGAGTATTCCTGATACTGCGCCACTCCAATCATCTTGCTCCTACTACTCGGTATCTCTTCATTCTCCATATACAGGACTGCTACGTCTCACACTGTCTGCGGATCTACGTACTCGTGCCATGTCCTATACTCAGCACCTACGGGTGACTATGGGCATGTGTATGACGTGTACAGTGGGGGAAATAAGTATTTGACCCCTTGCTGATTTTGTAAGCTTGCCCACTGACAAAGACACGAACAGTCTATAATTTTAAGGGTAGGTTAATTTTAACATTAAGAGATAGAATATCAAAGATAAAATCCAGAAAATAACATTGTATAAATTATATAAATGTATTTGCATTTTGCAGTTAGAAATAAGTATTTGATCTATCTGGCAAACAAGACTTTATACTTGGTGGCAAAACCCTTGTTGGCAAGCACAGCAGTCAGACGTTTTTTGTAGTTGATGAGGATTGCGCACATGTCAGGAGGAATTTTTCGTCCACTCCTCTTTGCAGATCGTCTCTAAATCATTAAGGGGAGCAGCGTTTCCATTGCAAAACTGTTCGGATGATTCTATTGGATCCACGGGTGGAACAGCTGAAAAATCAAGCAACGATCGTACATGCAATTAAAGGGACATCCGAGAGAGGCGAGGACTGGTAAGTGGGGAGACGACTCTGCCTGTAGGATATTAGACTGTTTTGGATTTATTTGCACCACTTATTTATGCTCCAATTTGGGAGATGATTAAAGGTACCGTCACACTGGCCGTGATCGTTGGAAAGTCCTTGTGTGGTCGCTGGAGAGCTGTCACACAGACAGCTCTCCAGCGACCAACGATACCGAAGTCCCCGGGTAACCAGGGTAAACATCGGGTTACTAAGCGCCGGCCGTAAAGCAGAGCGGTGACGTCACCGCTGTGCTCTGCTTTACGGCCGGCCGGCGCTGACACAGGATGCAGGAGGAGTGCAGGGAAGCGGACGCCGGGGGACGTGACAGACACCGGAATGTGAGTATGTGTTTTTTTTTTTTACACATTTACAATGGTAACCAGGGTAAACATCGGGTTACTAAGCGCGGCCCTGTGCTTAGTAACCCGATGTTTACCCTGGTTACCAGTGAACACATCGCTGGATCGGCGTCACACACGCCGATTCAGCGATGTCAGCGGGTGATCCAGTGACGAAATATAGTTCTGGCCTTCTAGCTTCGACCAGCGATGTCACAGCAGGATCCTGATCGCTGCTGCGTGTCAAACACAACGATATCGCTAGCCAGGACGCTGCAACATCATGGATCGCTATCGTTGTAATGTTGTTCAGTGTGAAGGTACCTTAAGTAATTGCTTATTATGTAGGAGGGGGACTTTAACGAGAATTAGGGGCAACATCATTGCTCTAGGTTATGGGCAACTTAATACAATGCTTTAGCCACTAATTGTGACTGAAGTTCCCCATCTTCATAATATGGGAGGAGTGACAGAGAAAAAGTGGCTCATAGTTGGAGAAAGAAGTGTATTTCTCTGATAGGAAGATATAAGAAACTCTATAATATATCTTATGTATAAAACCAAGGTAAGTGACATGGGAAGACTAATTTAAGGGATTTGTTTTTGCTTATATAACAGTATGTTGCTGCCTTGGGGTAACCTTTGACTCTGATCTCTCCTTCAAACCACACATCGAAGCTCTTCCTACTTCCTGCCGACTCCAACTCAAACATGTCTCCCGGATCCGCACATTCCTCAGCCAAGACTCTGCAAAAACACTAGTGCATGCCCTCATCATCTCCCGCCTTGACTATTGCAACCTCCTGCATATTGGCCTCCCCTTTAAAACTCTTGCACCATTCCAATCTATCCTAAACTCTTGTATTTGTATTGTATTTGGTTTTGTTATGTATCCCCCTCCTGACATGTAAAGCGTGATGAAATAAATGGCGCTATAACAATAAATAATAATAATAACTTATGCACAGTATGATTAAAATCTCTTCCTGGGGCAAAATTAGCCCCATTAGATTACAGAAAGGAAACCTTGGTCTGACAGACAGCTTGGGGCAGGAAAGTGGAGTCACAAGAGACACTTGACCACAGACAGCTCCATTCAATGCCAGTAATAATAAAAAAAAAAGACTAAAAGAGGCGCCGCCTGCATCGTCAAGGGTATACATTACAAGTGTTAAAAGAGGAGCTGGAGGCCTGAAAAGGCGACACCCGGGGCACAAGACAAGAGGGTGAGACGCAAGCAAACAATGACTTATTAACAGGTGTGAGAAAAGAGATTCATCATCCCGTCACCCATCCTACCACCCTATAATACAACAGTTACCCTCTAACATCCCCTGGAAGTAGAAGTCACATAGGGAAATATTCCTTTCCCCTGGATTATTCCCAGATTCACAAGACTACAACTCCCAGTGGAGGCCATCAGATGAGGGTTCTCATCTCCATTCACACAATATCACCCAGAGATGCCCAAGAAGTCTATAAGATCTGCCGTCCAATCTTCCGAGGACATTAGATTTTACAAAGTCAATGGCTTGATGGCCCCTTCCATAATCCTGTACAAAAACACCAAAATATATATTTTCTCTAACACCAGGAGCCTTAAGATGCTCTTGTGCCTCCTGTGGCTCTGCAGCTGTAGTCAAGTCCCAGCATGCCATGATGGACTGGTGAATAGTGGGAGTTGTAGCTTCACAACAGCTGGAGTTGCAGTTAAATACAAGTGACATCTTCAAGGGAAGGTAATCACTCCTGTGAAGAACTTATAGGGTAGAACCGGCCCCCTGAACACACGTGGGGCCCCGCTTTTCACTACACCACACCGGGTACAATAAAGGGTCCTGGTAAATACTATGAGGATGGGAGCAATGTAGCAACCAGAAAATCTACAAACCCCAACAATTAGGTTGTCTGATTCAATGCCTCATCCCTTCTAAACCTCTGCTTGCTGTCAGTGAATATGTACATTCTTGTTTACCAATAACCTGTCCCTGCCTCACTGCTGAGGATTTGCTACAATTGTATCCAGTCTAGTCCGTTTTATATTACCCAATAAACTCTGAGCGGATACATTTAGCCTGCGTTGCTGCACTGTAACGAGCACAGAAGAGAGATTTGTGCATTCTAGCAACAAAATATTGTGGCAGCTGGAGGCAACTGCAGCAAAGCCTCAGCTGTGAAACATGTTCATCCTTCATAAAGACAATGCAATCAAGCAGAGATCTTGAAAATAGCTCAAAAACTGAAAAAAAGAATAGCAAAACTAAACACTTGCGCTTAGATCTTTGAGGTTTGCTTGTCTCAAGAACAGACAGAAGAGCTATGATGTTGTCTTGGGAGATTTTTGGTTTTTTTGGGGGGAGGGAGGGAAGGGGTACCTGGTGCAATTTTAGGGTATTGATTTTAAAGTGTCAGCCGTATAGAAACAAAGAATATTATTACAGTATATAAAAGCTATAAAAAATAATCGCCCAGAAATCCTACCCTCACAGCTGTACGAGGCCGGCGACCCCACCCACAATCCATCGCGCTTCACAAGTTCCTGGACGCGTTACCCGATACGGGGTCGGCTGCAGTTTTCCGGTGCCCGTGCTCCATGCCGACATTTATTTTTGTGTGTACAACTGGTACAACAACTTCTCGCTGTATTTCCAGCCCCGCACTTGTGTCACAGAAATAGTGTGACATCAGATCCACCACCTATTTCTGGATTCCGGAGCCGCAGAGACAAAGGGAACATTCATCTTGGGGGTGAAATAACGTGACATCTCTCTTCTCAAGCTTAAATCCGTAAATTAAGAGTTTGGGGAAGGACAATCGTCGCTCGGCGGCTTTATTTGCTTTGTCAATCCACATTGTGACAGCTATAATCCCGGAGTTAATGAATGGAAGGTATCTCGCTCTGGGGAAGGGGGATTTAGGGTGACATGACGAACCTCGACTTGATAAAATGTTATGTTTTCCAAGTTTGTAAGACTTTGCTGTAACTATTAAGATTTCTGGTATTTTCTTTTATTTGAGAAGATCTGCAGCAAATTATTATTATTGGATGTAATAAATGCAAAAAATATTCCTGTGGGCACTTGCTGCATGAAGGAAATCACATCTCAGGACTAAGGTGCTCAGCATCTGTCAGGGAAGAGTCCAGAGACCCCCATAGACATCACCTGGCCAGCTGGTCCAGACTAAATCCGCAGGCTCACTTGAACACTTGTCAAGCTCAAAAAAAGCTGATGCAACAAACAAGGACATATTTGCACCTAAAACCCAAAATTTGGTGAAAACTATACTTTTTAGCATAATTTACACTACTACTACGACTACATCGTCACCTAGTTGCATCAACTTTTCAGCAAAAAAAAAAAAAGAAGTGTTGTGCGTGACCCAAAGCAAAGTCAGGGTCTTCCCCAAAGCACTGAGCCACTACAATGCCCAGCACCGTATGACTGCTCATCAGCAGCAACATCATCATCATGAGGGACATGTCCCACGAGAAGGGCCGATGTTACAGTGTGTCAGGTACACAGACATCATGTAGAAGAATTTCCTCCTGTGCACTCACCCTCTGATGACAAGCCTTGTATGTTAATTCCTTTAGCAGCCAGGAAGCTCAGGCAGGCATCAATGTTCTCAATCTAAAGAAAATACAAAGTGACAGAGTAAACACCATGATCTGACAGCTGGACTCACAGTGACGGAGGAATGCGAGGATGAAGAGATGAATAAGGTGCTCAGTATCAATCTGTACCCTGTATACATGAACACTGCGTAGCACCACTCCTCCTACCCGGTATATATACACTGCGCAGCACCACTCCTCCTACCCGGTATATACACTGCACCACTCCTCCTACCCGGTATATACACTGCACCACTCCTCCTACCCGGTATATATACACTGCGTAGCACCACTCCTCCTACCCGGTATATATACACTGCGCAGCACCACTCCTCCTACCCGGTATATAACACTGCGCAGCACCACTCCTCCTACCCGGTATATACACTGCGCAGCACCACTCCTCCTACCCGGTATACAGTAAAGACCAATAGTTTGGACACACCTTCTCATTTAAAGATTTTTCTGTATTTTCATGACTATGAAAATTGTACATTCACGCTGAAGGCATCAAAACTATGAATTAACACATGTGGAATTATATACTTAACAAAAAAGTGTGAAACAACTGAAATTTTGTCTTATATTCTAGGTTCTTCAAAGTAGCCACCTTTTGCTTTGATGACTGCTTTGCACACTCTTGGCATTCTCTTGATGAGCTTCAAGAGGGAGTCACCGGGAATGGTCTTCCAACAATCTTGAAGGAGTTCCCAGAGATGCTTAGCACTTGTTGGTTCTTTTGCCTTCACTCTGCGGTCCAGCTCACCCCAAACCATCTCGATTGGGTTCAGGTCTGGTGACTGTGGAGGCCAGGTCATCTGGCGTAGCACCCCATCACTCTCCTTCTTGGACAAATAGCCCTTACACAGCCTGGAGGTGTGTTTGGGGTCATTGTCCTGTTGAAAAATAAATGATGGTCCAACTAAACGCAAACCGGATGGAATAGCATGCCGCTGCAAGATGCTGTGGTAGCCATGCTGGTTCAGTATGCCTTCAATTTTGAATAAATCCCCAACAGTGTCACCAGCAAAGCACCCCCACACCATCACACCTCCTCCTCCATGCTTCACGGTGGGATCCAGGCATGTAGAGTCCATCCGTTCACCTTTTCTGCGTCGCACAAAGACACAGTGGTTGGAACCAAATATCTCAAATTTGGACTCATCAGACCAAAGCACAGATTTCCACTGGTCTAATGTCCATTCCTTGTGTTCTTTAGCCCAAACAAGTCTCTTCTGCTTGTTGCCTGTCCTTAGCAGTGGTTTCCTAGCAGCTATTTTACCATGAAGGCCTGCTGCACAAAGTCTCCTCTTAACAGTTGTTGTAGAGATGTGTCTGCTGCTAGAACTCTGTGTGACATTGACCTGGTCTCTAATCTGAGCTGCTGTTAACCTGCGATTTCTGAGGCTGGTGACTCGGATAAACTTATCCTCAGAAGCAGAGGTGACTCTTGGTCTTCCTTTCCTGGGGCAGTCCTCATGTGAGGAAGTTTCTTTGTAGCGCTTGATGGTTTTTGGCACTGCACTTTCGAAGTTTTCCCAATTTTTTGGACTGACTGACCTTCATTTCTTAAAGTAATGATGGCCACTCGTTTTTCTTTACTTAGCTGCTTTTTTCTTGCCATAATACAAATTATAACAGTCTATTTAGTAGGACTATCAGCTGTGTATCCACCAGACTTCTGCACAACACGACTGATGGTCCCAACCCCATTTATAAGGCAAGAAATCCCACTTATTAAACCTGATAGGGCACACCTGTGAAGTGAAAACCATTCCCGGTGACTACCTCTTGAAGCTCATCAAGAGAATGCCAAAAGTGTGCAAAGCAGTCATCAAAGCAAAAGGTGGCTACTTTCAAGAACCTAGAATATAAGACATACTTTCAGTTGTTTCACACTTTTTTGTTAAGTATATAATTCCACATGTGTTAATTCATAGTTTTGATGCCTTCGGTGTGAATGTACAATTTTCATAGTCATGAAAATACAGAAAATCTTTAAATGAGGTGTGTCCAAACTTTTGGTCTGTACTGTACAGTGCACAGTACCACTCCTCCTGTCCTGTATACTGGGTGTAATCCTCAGTATCTGTATTATTCTGTATATACACTGCACAGTACCATTCCTCCTGTCCTGTATACTGGGTGTAATCCTCAGTACCTTTATTATTCTGTATATATACACTGCACAGTACCGCTCCTCCTGTCCTGTATACTGGGTGTAATCCTCAGTATCTGTATTATTCTGTGTATATACACTGCACAGTACCACTCCTCCTGTCCTGTATACTGGGTGTAATCCTCAGTACCTTTATTATTCTGTATATATACACTGCACAGTACCACTCCTCCTGTCCTGTATACTGGGTGTAATTCTCAGTATCTGTATTATTCTGTATATATACACTGCACAGTACCACTCCTCCTGTCCTGTATACTGGGTGTAACTCTCAGTATCTGTATTATTCTGTATATATACACTGCACAGTACCGCTCCTCCTGTCCTGTATACTGGGTGTAACTCTCAGTATCTGTATTATTCTGTATATATACACTGCACAGTACCACTCCTCCTGTCCTGTATACTGGGTGTAATTCATATATATTTATACACACATATATACATACACATATACACTGCTCAGATCTTATATACTTCTGGCCGCATTCAGATTATGGTATACATAGACAATAGGTAGAAAGAAGCTGGATTATTGCAAACATTGCACGGCTACGTTCTGAGGTGCATGGTAATTTTTTCCACAGGGAATAACAGAAGTCACAGTTTAGCCGCAACCGTTCACACAAACTGGCGCTAACCGCCCCGAGGGAAGACTCGGTGATTAATATTAATGGTTTCCAGCAGATGCTGGCAAGTACCTGGTGAGATGGTAGCTACAGGCAGGAGCGGGAGGAGACGTTACCAGCGTACACAAGGCAAATGAGCAACAATGACAAGTATAATACAGAGCAGATTCAGTGTAAGGCTGCGTGCACACGATCAGGAATAGCAGCATTTTGGGCTCAGTGAAAATACTCTGTGTCCAAAATGCTACTGTTCCTGATGGTGGGCACGTAGCCTAAAGCAGGATCGGGGGAGTTATTCCAGCTATGTGAGGACTGCAGGAGTGGAACAGACTGTTGTGGCATTGAGTGGTCATGTCAGGGATTCATGGCATGCCACAAATTGTGTTATCACAGGAGGCTCCTCTCCAAAATAGATCTGCCACAACTGTCCCCAGGAGAGGAGTGAGGAATGTAAGACAAGTGTCAAACTGGAGGACTGATACAGTGGCAACAAGACACAGGAAAAGTAAGTTCTCCAAGAAAGAAGACGTAAGGCCGGGTGTCCACGATCAGGAAGTTGCAGCAATTTGCATGCAGCCTATTTTTACTGAGTCCAAAACACTGCGTTCTATTGAATGCAGGTAAATCCGCATGTGTTCACTGAACCATGCGGATCTATCGCATTCAATACATTCTACTGATGTAATTCCTGTTGCAGAGAGTAGCATCTCTGCAAGAGAAATTGGCATTTCACATGTCCCAGACCCAGACACATCTAAGGAAGCCCCCGGTCTGGGACCTATGAAATACAGGCTTTCCACCTTCTTCAACCTACTCAAGGATACCTCTGGAACAATACCTTCCACACTTAACAAATCGCACCTCCAGCGAAGAAAAATCCCTGCCTAGAAGAGAATACCTACTAAGTGCAAGCGTCGTGAAAAAGACCTAGTTGGCCGAAACGCGTTGACATTCAAAGGTTGCTCTTATTTTTTGAACTTTAATAGAAGACATCTTGTTTGCATTCAAAAGGAGTGTGCAATTGATATTTATTCCACATGTTACATTTCAAGAGCACTAGGAGAAACTACAGTACAGTAGCTTCTTCTAGATTTAGGAGGTGGTGATTTTCCAGGCAGGTGCACATTCCCATATGATCCCACACATATGAATAAGGGTTTCTTTCCAAACCCACTCCCAAGCAACCAGTAAAAAAATGGATGGGGATGCTATCTATTTTCAAGGCGTTAGCTTTGGACTTGTGCCACAGGAAGATACATCAGCGTGTATGCTATGTTCACACCACAGTTTTTGCATGCAGTATCTAACGGTCATATTTTTAAACACTATTTGTAAAACTGATTGAATGTGTGGTAGAGGAAAGCTGAGCCCCTCTGAATGACGCCAATCTTTGTGCAGACCCCCGGCAGGTCCAGATTGGTAAAACACCAGTGCAGCTTCATCCCAAGCTGCAGAATGAATATTTGAAAGCGGATGGTTTGCGTCATTTACCCTAGAGGAGAACTCTATTAAATAGCCAAAATCAATGACTAAAAAGACACAGGAATCCCGGCGCAGCTCTATGAATTAACCTTATATTACACTCTTCATAGCAACAATAATTGATTATTACAGCAGCTGCGTGGAGCCCTGGCAGCTGTCAATCATCAGCACTCACCATTTGGGACCTGTTCTTGGGGCAGCCATTGATGTCTTCAATCTTCTCATTTGCTGAAGAACAGAAGAAACAAAAACCACAATGAAATCAGCAGCGAAAGGTCCGGAGAGGTACAGATCCGCAGTACAACAACCCAACGTGTGAATCACACACAGCCGTACAGAGAGGTGGGGGGTTTCACAAGAGCCGGGCCCACCCTAGACAGCTGAAGAAAGGGCATCCAGGGAAGAGACAACTGTGCTTGGCTATGAAACCTCAGGAATCATCTGCTAATCCATCAGAGGAGACACCGGAGCCGTCAGTGTATAGGGCTGGAGTGAGAAAACTGGGTGCAAGGTGCAAACACTAACAGCCCAGACATTCGGGGCCTGCTAATTCACACCAGGCCCTGTCCCCAGAAACTTACAATCAAATCCTCCATGTCACTAAAAGTCAGCCATAGACATTAACATTGATCAAAATGGACAATTTCAACCAAAACGACTGTTCTAGCCGACAGATCACCATTGTCTGGAAGAAAGTCAGCTGTGTTCACAATATTCAACCGAAGGGGACTCAAGAAAGTCTCAAAAAAGTTCCCAGAAAAATCGTTCATCAACAGGTGTCATTTTATTATTATTATTATTATACATTTTTATAGCGCCATTTATTCCATGGCGCTTTACATGTGAATACGGGGCAAATATAGACAAATACATTAAACATGAGCAGATAACAAGGCACACGAGTACATAAGGAGGGAGGACCCTGCCCGCGAGGGCTCACAGTCTGCAGGGCATTTACGGGATTGTTCACTACCCTTATATTGAGGACTTGATCCTTAGGATAGGTCATCATTATCAGATAGGTGGGGGTCCGACACACAACGCCCCCACTAAACTGCTGTCATCAGCTCTGAAGGTGGCAGGAACAGCACAGTTCTGCACACTGTGTAGTGGTCGCCGGCGGGTGCTGCAGATCAGCTTCTAGTCTCTTCAATGGGAGCAACATGCAGTACCCCAGAGCGGCCACTAAGCTGTGCTCCGTTCACATCCGGTCACTATGGAGGGATAACAGCTGATCAGAGGGGGCGCTAGGATAAATCTGTGGGGGTTTGACACCTAAGGAGGAGTCCTTAATATAAAAGTAGTGAACGGTCCCTTTAAATATATATGGCAAGTGAAAATACCTCCAATGGCCAATATGAACTAACGTACATGTATATCAGTGCTTTTATTTTAAAACAATTTGTACATGTATGTTGGCATTTTTTATGTCTTATAGAGGTAGAGAAGCCTATGAAAAAAATGTCAGAAAAATTGTTAAAACACGCATTCTGGACAAAACCCCCCATCAAAATAACAAAAAACAAAACCATAAATGCATAAAAACCCAAGTGCTGTACTCCACAATCTCAGAGTATAAATGGAGCAGTGGTGCGCACGCTCGGCCAGCCATCCATTTTTATGGGACATGTTAGAGCTAGATCATTGGGGTCCCAGCAATCAGATACCAGAACTTCATTACTAATCCCACTGTAAAATAACGTTTTTACATATGGAAGTACTTCTCCATGCAGAGTGAACCAGCCGCCCAAGTGCATTGACACGCCCCAGTGCACCCCCAGCCTGATTGGCGTATGGTATCTACATTAGATTTCTCATGCCTGGCACATCGGACCTCTTTATTAGGGGACGAGCATCTATACAGACATACCGATGGTCCATATGTAAAACGTGCTGACAGACCATCAATGGGGTCTCAAAGGTGGAGACTAATTGGGCAGAAAATTAACCGAGGAGTGACGAAAATGTGGAGGAGACCGTGAAGCAACATTGACAGCTCATCTGTATAGGTGTTTCGCTGTCACTGGCCTGGTAAGCCGATCAGCAGTCTTCAGGGATCTAGGAAGGACATGCTGTGACTTATAGTACCTCCTCCATAGACAATAAGAGGAATGTCTGGAAAAGTAATGCAAACTACCACTTGGAATAGTTAAGTATCCTGTACTTCTGCAGGCGTTCCATTCAGCTCCTCGCACTCACGATGGACGCACGATCCCAGCCGGGAAGGCTCCCACACCTTCTTACTGTCCATGGCCTACAATCCCGGGATGGGTCGTGGTTTACACAGGATATTTTACAGTATTGTCCTCCTAACAACCTCCCAAGTAGTCAGCGATGACACACAGGATGAATCCGTCCCTGCACACTTCACAGCCGGCTGTGATCCCGCACCACACACAGAGCCGTCCGCAAACAGACGGATACAGGACCCCAGTGTGAGGACAAGTCAAAACGGAGCTGGAATGCCGGTATAGTGTTCATTACACAGGAAGAAACCTGCACGGCCCCGACCAAGACGTCTGAGGAGCGAGAGGAGAACAAGCTGTGTACACCGATACACCCCCTTATGTGTGAGGTTACGTACCAATATGGAGGGTCTCCAGAAGCCGCACCACACCGGTCCACGAGTGGTGTCCAGAAATGCAGCTTGACTGAACTAAAGCGAATAACCCTGAGCTGCAATACCGGACATGACCATGAACAGGTGTGGCGCTGTTTTCATAGAATGCAGCCATGTTTTTTTTCATTCTGAACCACCCCTCAATCTGTTTGGGGTGCCACAACCTACTAATGGGAAGGTGCCATTTCCACATGGTTGCTTTATACACTGCTTTTTTCAGAACATCTTTTGCTGTGCTTTCTTTTGCATTTTTTTGTGTGGCCGGGCGCATTTACTTCTATAGCGCAATATAAGACGCCCTGTACATAAGGTGTTTTGTGGCATTTTTGGGGTCAGTGTTAGAGATGAGCGTATAGATTCTCAGGACCAACAACCACATGAGTTGTCCGTGGCTGCCGAACAGGAGCCCTGCAAACTGCCTCCTGCCTGCCGGCATCCGGCGAGAGGCGAAGGGGACGCCAGCAGGTAGGAGATGCGGCTCCTGTTCGTCAGACACGGAATAATGATGTGGTCACTGGTCCTTTTATTTTCTTAAAGCACATGAGTATTGATTTTTTTTCTGGAGATTCCCCCCACAGGTTTCTATACAGGACTTGAAAAATCTCCCCAAAAATACATTGATACAACTATAAATTAAAAAAACACTAAAAGGCTCGGGAGAAAAACTCTGATTTAGGAGTGGAAAAAACATCGGACAGCACAGTGTGCAGCTCAGACACCCCACCGCCTCTTGTAGAAGTCTTGGTAAATGGGGCTGGAAATTCTCAGACCCCAGAGGTGAACGACAGCCCCCCTGTCACACCGAGGACTGATGTCACTCACCCACAACTTGGATGATGTCCGCCAGCAACACTCCATCCGTCACATCTTGCTGCAGGTCTTTAATCAGACGCTTGTGCCCAGATTTTGCCAGGTAGTGGTTTGCCCAGTCCGTGTAAATCTGAAAGAAGAGAGAAACACTTGAGTGAGGCTCGGATACGTCTCCCCCCGATTATGCAGACAGGACCCAGAAGAGTGAGGGCCATTAACATTCAGGAGAGGCTTCTAATCTACATTCGCTCTCCAGTACCAAGTGCTTGTCTTCTCGGGGGCTCGCGGACATTGCAGCTCTGGATGAGCGCGGCTCTACCATCCTCGGCCGGCGGGGCCTGCAGGACATTGTTGGGGAGATTAGCAGCTCTGTATAGTGCGAACGTGTTTGTTTTCAAACTCCCCAATCACCACATTGGCCGCTGCTGTGACCCCACACGCTGAGCCCCCCACACTGATCCGGCAGCACAAAGCCTGACTGCTCCTGCCAGCAGCTGCCCCTCCACCGGCAGGTACAGGAAGCATGGCAGGTCCTGGCCCATAATGGAGGGTTATACTGTCACCTTACCTATCTGACGATGGTCCTTTATAGTAATAGTAGCCCCATCATAGCTCAGCTAAGCACGCATAGTGATCCCTAGGAAGCAGTAATAAGGGGTCTTACATCCTCCTAGACGTCAGGAGACATTTCTGGTGTTCTCAGGGAAAAGCTTGTGGGGGCCGCACCAGGAATGTGCCAGGGTCCGGCCATCCTTCTCTACAGTCACTGATTGTGCAAATATTTACCCACTAAACACAATTACACCCTGACAGGGCGGCAAGGGACGGTTTATGGTTGGCGTAAAGCTGGCTGTAAATAGGAAAGTGACGCAGCCTCTGTACACACATCACACACATAGAAGACCACCATTACTGTAGCCAAGGCGGAGGTAAAGCCCACCGTGTACCAGGCCTGTGATACAATATACATTGCCTGCGTCAGAGTATACAGATATATATCAAGAATCCATACAATACCCATGCCTGCTACTACAGGTCACAGCTCCCACAAGACTGACACCCTCCCCTACTGAAATACTTTGTGCTGCTGAGACACTGCAAACCTCGACTACGGTCTGTGATCTCCCACTATTCTTCACATGAAAGTGATGATTGTGTAAGTCTTTCCCTCAACACAGCCCGCTCTCCTGAAATACTCTGCGCTGCTAATGAACCTGCTACTTTGATCAGACCCTGATCTCTTATTTGTCTCAATTCACACGTCACATCACCTGCCGCCCTGCCATTCCCAACATCATAACAAGTGTGACCAGCTCACTGCCCTCCATGCTCTTCTCCTGAAATACTCTGTGCTGTTAGTAAACCTGCCCTTTAGGTCATTAATCTCTAATCTCCTCATCTCTATTCACATCATATCGCCATCACATGCCGACCTCATCAACGTCATAACATGAGTGGACAGCATACTGCCCTTAAATCTTCTCCTGAAATACTCTGTGCTGCTTTTTTGACCATTAATCCCAATAACCTCCTATTCATCTCCCTTCCTCTATTCGCATCGTGTCCCCGACACACGCCACCCTGTCGTTCTTACACACTTCTTCTGAAACGCTCTGTGCTGCTGGGAACCCTGCTCCTTCCACTATATAAATCTTAATCTGTGTTTTCCCCATTTCCGCCCTCCGTCCATGTTATTTGCAGGCAACTACTACATGCATAGCAGAGCTAACATTGCTCACACCTGACCGCTGAGCAATGACTACTATGATAAAGGCATGAATCATGTCGGTCTCTAACCCTGAAGATAAAAGCGATGTAGGATGAAAGCGACACACTACCAGACGTGTGTCAGCTCCGGCAGCAGGTAATGCAGCCGCCCGGTATACCACCTGCCAGGAAAGCCCAAAAATGAGTCACGATCATTCACCTTGTCTAGAGTAGGAATCGCAGGCGCTTCATTGTTTCACTTTACGGTGCGCTGTAGCTTTAAGGCGTGTGTATATATTTTCAGGGAGTGATGTCATATAATGTCGCCGGAGTCACGGGTGACAATACACGGATGGCAGCAGTGATGGTCTACGGTCATTATACAGTGACTGATCTCCCCCTCCAAAAAAAAAAAAGCTCCTAAAAAGTGTCATGTTCCTGTAACAAATCCTCACAGCATGAAAACACATTCTCCTGGCGACAGTCATCGTGTGCAGCGTGGTCTGACTCAGGCTCTGATGATTCAGCCCCCATGTCAGGACCCCCATGCCCTGTACAGGGGGCGCAGCCCGCTCCTCTATTGTCAGCTGACAGGGCCTGTCACAACGCTCAGCCCCATGAATACGAATGACGGATCCACAGCCCATTGTGGGGAAGGGGAAAGGTCACGGAGCGGCGGCCACTTCCAAGAAATCACGTCAGTAATGACCTTATGGGCTAATGGCCAAATTGTGCCGCTCTATATGAAGCCTGGCGCGCAGGCAACGGAGAGCTTGTGTCACGTACGGATGTAGCAGAGCCGAGCTCCTTGTGGGCGCACAATAAGCACATGTGTTTGTAAAGATGGATTAACATGTACTAAATGTCCCCAAATTACAAGAATCATTACAGTAACATTCTGCTAATCTGGCATCCAATAATCTAGAACCTCAGGCTCCAGTGTTGAGATATTAAGCAGATTTTCTGTCCCTCTTTTGTGGCCACACTTTGAATCCAGAAACAGCGCCATTCTTGCCCATAGGCCGTGCCTGGCAAAAAAAAAAAGCGTTTTATTCACCCTCCCCGGGTTTAGCACTGAGTCTCCGCTGCCGCGCTGGCTTCACTTCAATAGCACTGCAGCCAATCACTGAGCTCGGCGGCTCTGCCACAGTTGACAGAGTTGAGCTCACGGATTGGCTGCAATGCAATCAATGTGAAATCAGCGCTGCAGACAATAATATGCACCAGGAGCAGGTAACTCAGCGCTGGACCCGGGGAGGATGAGTAAAGCTTTTTTTTATGTTTAAAACTGCAGCTAGGAGACAGGTGTTTTTCGGAAACAAGAAAACCCCTTCCTTTCACGCAAATGCCCCTGCCCATAATGCAGTTTTTTTTACGAATAAAACATGTATGCATTATAGTCTACATGTCCAGGTTTTGGGCGATTTGGGTGCTTGAGCCTACTATAAAAAAAAAAAGATCTTTGTTTTTGTTCCAAATCACAGGTCAAACTTGCAAATGCAAGTCAATGGATCTGTGGAGAAAAAAAACAAAAACCTTCCAGCGCTCAGATGCCATTCATGTGATATATAA
This sequence comes from Ranitomeya imitator, assembly GCF_032444005.1. Taxonomy (NCBI): domain Eukaryota; kingdom Metazoa; phylum Chordata; class Amphibia; order Anura; family Dendrobatidae; genus Ranitomeya; species Ranitomeya imitator. The sequence goes on from NC_091290.1 coordinate 23,659,264, forward strand.
GTGCTGGCTGTTTTTTCACTATTTATTAATCAATGAGAATATTGGAAATTTTCTTATGCAAATGTGAAAAAACAGATGCCAAACTGATGATTTAAATAATTTAAAATCGGCACGCGAATCCCCTGCTATTCTACAGCAAAAAGTCAAAAAGAAGTGGAACTGGGCAGGATGGCGGGACCTTTTAGTTCGTTGCCATTTAAGAATCTAAGAATCTCGCCTTTAGGTATCGTTCCCAAAAAAAGAGCCAGGAAAATATCGGCTAATACATCACCTTTCCTACCCAAAAGGCGCGATACCCGCGGAAGAGTCATCAGTAACCCACTCTTCTTTTGACAGGGCTGTCGAGCTCATGCGCGCAGCTGGGCCCGGTGCCCTGCTGGCAAAAATCCGACATAGAGTCAGCCTTCCGCCTTTTGCCCGTTCACCCGGAATGTTTTAATTTATTAGGCTGTGAGGTGGACAGGCTATTTTACTTCGATATGTGCCTACCAATGGGCTGCTCCATTTCCTGTCATTACTTCGAGCTTTTCAGCACCTTTCTAGACTGGGTATTACGATACGAAACCGCTAGCAACTCAACGATTCACTACCTCGACGATTTTTTGTTCGCCGGTCCCGGGAACTCCAGACTCTACTCCTTTCTTCTCCAAAAGTTTAAGTTTTCAGCCGGAAAATTCGGAGTACCACTCTCACCGGATAAAACAGTCGGCCTTTGTAACGTTTTGCCTTTTCGCGGTATTGAAATAAACACCAATGCAATGGTGTTTCGATTACTAGCTGATAAACTGCAAAAAACTCTGCAAATGGTTAAAAAATTGCTATGAAGCAAAAAAAAAAAAAAAAAAAAAAAAAAAAAGCCGACTATCACTAGCAATCAAGGGCATAGCCCAGCCGAGCCACAGAATTAGGCTAAGCCGCTCCCTGAAGGCAGACTTGCTGGTCTGGAGGACATTCCTGGAGGCCTACAATGGGCATACATGCGTTATGGCGCAGGAGACGCCAAGCAAAGATTTAGGCCTAGCGATTGGTTGAAATATTACAGATGGTTTTGCGGCAATCTACAAAGACCAGTGGTGCAAAGGCCAATGGCCTAAACTATGGACCACGGCCGCATAGGCCGTGACCCAGCACTGGTGGAAATTCTGGCAATCGATGTGCGCGGTATAAATCAATAATGAATTAATGCCGAACGAGGCAGTTACTTGAATTGATGCCGAAAAAGGCGGTTACTACAACTATGACGAATCACTAATAAATCAACGCCAAACGAGGTTTTTACGGCAAATGAGAATAAACTACACTGAAGCATGAGTTCCTCCATCAATGGGAGTCACTCTGCCAGAATCAGACAGCGGTGAGTGTTTTCATTTTGGCAAACTCAAGGGTCCTGGGCTCATCGGACGGTGGAACGAGGGTCCCTGAGGTGGACTCTGAGAACGGTGGAATATGGTTTCATAATGCGGACAAGGACCAGTGGTGCAAAGGCCAATGGCCTGAACTACGAACCACGGCGTGACCCATCACTGGAAGAAATCTGGGCAATAGTAACATCAATCGAGCTATGGGGTGCCCAATTGGAAAATATGAGCATCAGAATTACAACCCAACAGCTGAGAACAGCAAAAGCCCTAAACAGCATGTCCTCTTCTTCTCAGCCAGCACTCGCGCTGTTGCGCCGCCTAGCACTATCGTGCGTAAAACACAACATCTGTTGCCGTGCCAGATTTACAGCGAATATAGATGATAAAATTGTTAACTTTCTGTTATCTTCCGATTGGCATGCTTTCAAAGTTTTCCTTCCTTCAGCCATCGGTCCTACAGTCCTCTAGGCCACGGTGGCCAAGCACTGATTCCCTTAATCCGTGCTTCAGTGACATCGGCTACTTGTCTACAGGTCTACGGTAAGGTGTGGGAGGAGTGGTGCTCGCTAACTTAACGAAGACCAGTCAATAGGTGCGACCGGGTGTTAGTAGTACTCTTAGAACGGCTCAGGCGTAGAGGTGAGTCAGGGAAATTAGTGCAGCGTCATCTATCGGGAATAGCTTTCTTCTTTCTGCTGCTGGGGTGGGTGCACGTAAACAAATATTTTTCATCAAGCAAGCCGTTAAGGGCTGGGAAAAGCGTCAACCTAGCCAGGAAGGCCGTCGCCTACTTTCTTTAAGGCCACCGCATGGCATAATTTGCAATATCTTCATCAGCGCGCAAGTCGCAATACGAGGCCACGCTAATATCTGCAGCGTTCGCAATCGCCTTCTTCGGGGCACTTCGCATCAGGGAATTAGTTCCGCAGTCAAAAAGCAGCATCAGTTGGCGGGTAAATCAATGAAGACCTCGTCATAAGCAGCGAAGCTCTGCGCATTAGAGTACGGAGATCCAAATGCGACCCCACCGGGAGGGGGACATGGGTATTGGTCAAGGCATCAGGCGGCCCTATATGCTCTCTAGAAATAGTCGATCACTATACGGTAGTAAGACGTACGGGTAGCTAGAGCGGGGGTATCGGAAGCCGAGGCGCAGAGAATGGGCTGCTGGAAATCTGCATGCTTTGTCAGATACATAAGACCAGACCTGCTTTAACAATTTTTGTCTCTTACAGGTAGCGTTAAGCCCACAGTTTGGGTAGTGGAGCATTCTTTTTGTCTACTGGGCGTACGAAAGAGCCAAACTACGGCCGGGCGGAACAACATTTGGCTTCCCGAAGTTGGACGTCAACGGTAGAGGCATAAGAGGGCTCCGGTGGTGTCAGATCTTCCCGGAGAGGGTCGACATCGCCAAGAGGGCCAAGGGGCTGGTGGTTCTGGTGCTATGTGCTGGAGGCAATGATTTGGGCAAGCAGAAAGGGGGCCGAGCGGTACACAGTAATGTCAACAGACATCGAGCGGTTTGTTTAGTACCAGATATGGTGGTGGTGTGGTACGAGATAATTCCTCGAGCGGTTTGGCACGGAGCCGAGGACGTGAAAGCCATCGAAAAATCAAGAAAAAGGATTAACACAAAGATGTCGAAGATTGTGAGAGAGAATTACAGCATTGTGGTTCACCACCAGGAGCTAGAAGGGAACAATTTAGCTTTACTAAGACCGGACGGCATCCACTTCACGGACATCGGGCTCGACATATTCTTGACGACAGGTTTGCAGGATGGGATTGAACAGGCTCTAATGCTGCTGTGTGGGGGTCGGAGTCCTGTGTAGGTCATACACATGATCCTCCGTGGCGGTAGGTAGAGGGGGGCAAAGGTTCGTAACCTCTCATCGGCTTGCTGGCCCAGCGGTCGTCGGCTGGGGGCCTTCAGCAATGAGTGCGTCGCGATGTGTAATTGCCCTTCTCTACTTTGCAAACAATAAACTGTGACCGACCTGTTCAACCCATCCAGGTTTGTTGGTGTCTTATTACGGAATGGTGGGACGGGGGAAGGCACTGGTTACGACACACGGGTGTCTGCAGTCTGGTAGGCACGGCACTGTATAAGGAATGTGTCTCTGACTGCAGAGCCCCTAAGGGATAGCTAGAGGGGAAATCTGTGCAGTGCCCAATTCCCCCCTCCCACTACTTCCCCAGGTGAGGTCATGATTGGGACGCCCAGCGGACCAACCGGGGAGAAGAGGTGAGTCAGGCCACACCCTCAGGGGTTAAATTCTAGCGACGGGACCAGGTTCTCCCTCTTTCTCCCCGGCTGACCCTTGGAAGCTGTTGACGACAGAGTCCCCCTCACGGATGTGAATCAGGTTATTAGCACCTCGCAGATCTAATTTGGTAAATATCCTTGCTCCCCGTAGCCTATCAAAAAGCTCAGAAATCAGGGGCAGCGGGTACTTATGTATAAACAGCTGTTATGTAAAAATGTATAATAATAATAATGATGAAAAACACACGGACAAAACGGAATAAAGCTGGATCCATGACATTGATGACAGAAGAAAAAAAAAAAAAAAGAGGCCTGACATATAGGTCTGGACAGAAAGCACATGAGCAAGAAAAAGGTTTGTGTGGATAAGCCTATAGCAGTGATCTCCAACATGTGGCTCTCTGGGCATGCTGGGAGTTGTTGCTTCACAACAACTGGAGAGCCACAGTTTGGAGACAAGAACAGTCAAAAGGCACAAAAAATGCACTAAACTGAACAAAAACCTTGACAACAATGCCATCAGTCAAGATATGTCTACAGAAGATATTATGATACTTGTAGTCCTACATAAAGTAGGTAATGACAGACAAGACGCACGGATAACACAGAGCTTACTCTTTTATAATGGTTGAAGGAACTTTTACTTCCATTCCGTTCAGGGAGCCAGAACCTCAGGCTAGCTGGCATGGTCGGGCACAGGAGACCGCCTGCTTCTCGGGGGAGCCCTCGCTCAGATACTGAGGTCTTCCAGTGGGTCAGGGTAATTTTAGCCCTATGCTGTGAGCAATCAGATCCCGTTACACTTCAGGGTCCTGGGATTAGACTGAGTGGGCAGTTTTCCCTCCCTGATGTTCTCTCTGCCGTCTGCTGATGAGTGACACAACTTTTCCTATAGCATTCATGTGTCTGCAAGAGTGTGCAATCCGTAGGATGGAGGTCGTCGCCATTTACCGGCCTCCTGTGCACCAACCATGGAGCCCTCTACACGTTAGTTCAGATTTTGCAGCAAGGCCAGTGATTGCCCCATAAATGGTAGGCAAGTCTGAAGGTACCTTTACACTAAACGACTTACCAACGATCACGACCAGCTATACGACCTGGCCGTGATCGTTGGTAAGTCGTTGTGTGGTCGCTGGGGAGCTGTCACACAGACAGCTCTCTCCAGCGACCAACGATCAGGGGAACGACTTCGGCATCGTTGAAACTGTCTTCAACGATGCCGAAGTCCCCGGGTAACCAGGGTAAACATCGGGTTACTAAGCGCAGGGCCATGCTTAGTAACCCGATATTTACCCTGGTTACCATTGTAAAAGTAAAAAAAAACCAAAAAAATAAACAGTACATACTCACATTCCGATGTCTGTCACGTCCCCCGGCGTCAGCTTCCCGCACTGACTGTGTCAGCGCCGGCCGTAAAGCAGTGCACAGTGGTGACATCACCGATGTTTACCCTGGTTACAAGTGAACACACACGCCGATCCAGCGATGACAGCGGGTAATCAGCGACCAAAAAAAGGTCCTGATCATTCCCCAGCGACCAACGATCTCCCAGTAGGGGCTTGATCGTTGGTCGCTGTCACACATAACGATTTTGTTAACGATATCGTTGCTACGTCACAAAAAGCGTGACGTTGCAACGATATCGTTAACGAAATCGTTATGTGTGAAGGTACCTGGAGTCTCACCTTACATGCCACGATGCCATCAGTTCACCAGTATAGAAACTTAGTGCTTGTATTAGTTCTATGGCAGGTTCACACAAAAATGTGTCTAAAATTTTTTTTCACGCACCTATAGACTTAAATGGGAGATACTGATCTGAATTATGGAGGAAAATCATGCATGCTGCCATGTTTTTCATTGATCAATAAAAAAACAAAACACTCATCTGCACGGCCCCATTGAATAACATTGTTCCGAGTGCTGTCCGTTTTTTTTTTCTTTTCATGGACTGCACGTGGACCGAGAATATGGTGGCGTGAACGAGCCCTAAGACAGATCTGTGTGATTTTTTTTTTTTTTAGTCTTTACTGACTTCCAGAGGAAAGAAAAAATAATAGGCAAGCACATAAAGGCATCACATCAGGCTTGCCATTATTTTTCCTTTTTTGTTTTAGAATATGTAGCACATAGATTGCAAACAATAAAGGTAACAAACAAACATCCGATGTAAGGCCATTATGTACGGCCATGTTCAGATGCTGATTTTCAAGAAAAGCTGCAGTTTTCTACTATAGAGATGCAGTGTGGACCACTGGCAATCTACACATACTGAACCATGTGAGCGCACACATCCAAAAATAAAATACCACGTTATGTACCCTGTAAGGGCTCCCGCAGAAGAGAGGATGTCCGGTCCCAGTGCGATCCAACATAACATCGGATCAGGCTTGGACCAATGTTATTCTATGGGGCCGTGCACATGTCTGATATTTTCCTTGGACAGAGCCGATCGCAGTATGTCCGAGTTTGATCTGATATTCGGACTGCACTTGGCCAAGCAAGTCAGTGAGTGCGAGATAAACATGGGACTGCACTTGGATGACATCTGAGTGCAGTCCAATTTCCACGGATGGACACAATGGAGAAGATGGAGTCTTTTTTTCTATCACCTGAGAGAATAATATCATACTCTGATCAGAGAGTGATTAGCATAATTAGCCTGATTCTCAGGGATGAGAAAACATACTGTGGGTTGTAGCCATTGCAATCTCTATTTACACCTACAGCATCACTTTTTTTGCATTTTTTTCTAGCCCTAGTAAATTGCAGCTAAGAGTTTGCTACAATGTATCAGGACAGGTAAAATGTATCTGTCTGGATCCCAGCAGTTGTGTATATTGGATACAATTGTAGCAATTTATCAGCTGTGCGAAGAAAACCTCCAGAACTGATATAGGAAGAGAATGATTTCCTCGCCCGGTTCCGGCAGGTCGCAGCTCTCGCTCTTTACACGATTGACCTTATTACAAACGTCTCATACAATTACACGTGAATCCCACCAATGAAGAAAACCGCTTGGGTTTCTTCACAACAATTAGGCGATTCCATTTTGAGACCTGTTAAACGTAATGTAATAAGCCGCTGATTTGCCATCTGTTCAACAGATGTATTGCTTATTACGGTCTGTCTGCGAGCGTGGTTATCGCAATCTAGCTTGTTCTGCAGGGATCTTCAAGGTGAGAGCAAACAGGAGCTAGTGCCAAAGATGAAAACGGCCAACGTCTGATAATCCGGAGTCCGAGACATTGTGCCAGATTATCAGAGATATGCAAAGAATGGTAGCAGCGTCATTATGGTTTTGGATCACTGTGTCCTCAGTATATGGTCCGAGTGTCCTCACTACATGGTCAGTGCGTCCGTTTTTACCATCAGTGCGTTAATGTGTCCGTTCTTGCCATCAGTGAGTAATCAATGTCCATTTTTACCAGTGTGTTATTAGTGTGTCCTTTTTTACCCCCAGGGTGTTATTATTGTGTCCGTTTTTACCATCAGTATACGTTTTTACCATCAGCGTGTTATTAGTGTGTGTCTGTTTTTACCATAAGTATGTTATTAGTGTGTGTCCGTTTTTACCATCTGTGTGTCTGATTTTACCATCAGTGTGTTATTATTCTGTCCGTTTTTACCATCCGTGTGTCATCAGTGTGTCCATTTGTAACATCACTGTGTTATTAGTGTGTCCGTTTTTACCATCAGTGTGTCCGTTTTTACCATCACTGTATCCATTTTTACCAGAGCGTCAGTGTGTTATTAGTGTGTCTGTTTTTACCATCAGGGTGTTATTATTGTGTCCGTTTTTACCATCAATGTGACGGTTTTTACCATCAGAGTGTTATTATAGTGTCCATTTTACCCTCAGTGTGTCATCAGTGTCCGTTTTTACCCTCAGTGTGTCAGTTTTTACCATTGGTGTGTTATCAGTGTATCCGTTTTTACCATCGGTGTGTCATCAGTGTGTCATCGGATGGATAAAGAAATAAGCGAATTACAAAGCTTCTCCTATGCTTTGCAATGTTAAACACGTAATGCACACGGATAGTACACAGATGCCATCTGTGTGCTGCACGTGCTTTTCACAGACCCATAGACTTGTATTGGCTCTTTTCATCCATGATACGGGAAAAAAACGGACATGTGAACAGCTGCATAGATTACAATGGATACGTGTAACACGAAAGTCTGAAGGATGTGTTTCTATTGTCTGATGGAGGTTGATTAAAAGCCTGTTTAAATAGGCCGAGCGCACTTCCCATAGGTACAAAATGAACATTAATAAAAGGTTCTATGCGCAGAGAATATAATTTGTTCCGACAGCACGGGGCAATGTGATAACAAGAGCGTCAATTTTTAAGCAAGAAGAAAAATAATTTCACCAAGCGAACAAGCGTTTTGATCATTCGTCAGATGTTCATACCTGTCTACACCTGGCCTATTTTCTACTACATCTTTACATTGGCCAGGAATGCTCATCACACTTAGGGCTCATTTCCACTTGAGAGAAAAAAAACAGTCGGATTTACGGACTGAAAAAACGGAGGTAAACAATGCGAGAGTCATGCGATTTTTTATCGCAACATCCGTATGCAATGCGATTTTAACATGAGCTTTTATATACATCAGTTCTCTGACATTTGCACATCGTTTTACAACATTATATTCTTCAAAACACACACATTCTATCTATATATATATATATATATATATATATCAGTGAGACACACATTATATATATATATATATATATATATATATATATATATATATATATATATATACATACACACACACTAGATTGTGGCCCGATTCTAACGCATCGGGTATTCTAGAATATGCATGACCCCGTAGTATATGGACAATGATGATTCCAGAATTCGCGGCACTCTGTTCCTGTCGCTGATTGGTCGAGGCAACCTTTATGACATCATCGTCGCCATGGCAACCATTATGACATCTACGTCGATACTGTGCCCGTCGCTGAATCAGAAACGTGAGATGTCTACGTCCTTTATGACATCATCGTCGCTGTGCCCGTTGCTGATTGGTCGAGGCCTGGCGGCCTCGACCAATCAGACGCGGAATTTCCACGTCCTTTATGACATCATCGTCGCTGTGCTCGTCGCTGATTGATTGGTCGAGGCCTGGCGGCCTCGACCAATCAGAGACGCGGGATTTCTACGTCGATGCTGTGCCGGTCTCTGATTGGTCGAGGCCTGACGGCCTCGACCAATCAGAGAGCCGGGATTTCCAGGACAGACAGACAGACAGACGGAAAAACCCTTAGACAATTATATATATAGATATATATATCTATATATATTTTTTTTTTAATACATAATACTGGGGGTAGATGTTTTAGCTGGGGGGGGGCAATAACCATGGTCCCTCTCCAGGCTATTAATATCTGCCCTCAGTCACTGGCTTTACCACTCTGACATGGAGAAAATTGCGCGGGAGCCCACGCCAGTTTTTTTCCATGATTTAACGCTTTATTTTAACACCTAGAGCCCCCAAATTTTACACACAGACACTTCTTACATTATTAATGAGGAATACAAAAATAATAAGGGATATGAGATGGTTTACTGTATGTAAACCAGGTCTCATATCCTGTCGGGTTTGATAAGGAGATAGCAAAAGCCGGCAATTGAATTACCGGCTTTTCTGCTATCTAGCTCTGTATCTACTATATAATTGTCTAAGGGTCACTTCCATCTTTCTGTCTGTCACGGATATTCATTGGTCGCGGCCTCTGTCCGTCATGGAATCCAAGTCGCTGATTGGTCGCGGCAAACCAGCCACGACCAATCAACGACGGGCACAGACCGGAAGAAAATGGCCGCTCCTTCCTCCCCGCAGTCAGTGCCTGGAGCTCGCATACTCCCCTCCGGTCACCGCTCACACAGGGTTAATGCCGGCGGTAACGGACCGCGTTATGCCACGGGTAACGCACTCCATTACCGCCGCTATTAACCCTGTGTTCTCAACTTTTTACTATTGATGCTGCGAGACCGCTAAGTCATCTGGCTAATTTCGCAATGCATCCTGGGAACGGAAGATGGCGGCAGCCTCGCATCGGGACAGCTTCGCTGGATTGGATCCTGGCGGATGAGTATAGCACTATTTTTTTTTTTTAACAGGGATATGGTGCCCACACTGCTATATACTAAGTGGGCTGTATTATATACCGCGTGGCTGCTATATACTACCTGGCCAGTGTTACATACTATGTGGGCTGTGTTATGTACTGCGTGGGCTGTGCTAGATATTACGTGGCCACTGTTATATACTGTGTGGGCAGTGTGATATACTACGGGACTGGACAATATACTATGTGACTGGGCAATATACTACGTGGCTCTGTGCTGTATACTATGTCGCCGGGCAATATACTATGTGGCTCTGTGCTGTATACTACGTCGCTGGGCAATATACTAAGTCCCTGGGCAATATACTACGTCCCTGGGCAATGTACTACGTCACTGGGCAATATACTACGTGGCTGGGCAATGTACTACGTCGCTGGGCAATATATACTACATGGCTGGGCAATATACTACGTGGACGGACATGCATATTCTAGAATACCCGATGCGTTAGAATCGGGCCACCATCTAGTATATATATCCTGTAGAAGGACGTAGATCTGGGGATTTATTATGATGGAATATAGGCTGAACTGGATGGACAAATGTCTTTTTTCGGCCTTACTAACTATGTTACTATGTATATACAGTGGGGCAAAAAAGTATTTAGTCAGTCAGCAATAGTGCAAGTTCCACCACTTAAAAAGATGAGAGGCGTCTGTAATTTACATCATAGGTAGACCTCAACTATGGGAGACAAACTGAGAAAAAAAAATCCAGAAAATCACATTGTCTGTTTTTTTAACATTTTATTTGCATATTATGGTGGAAAATAAGTATTTGGTCAGAAACAAAATTTCATCTCAATACTTTGTAATATATCCTTTGTTGGCAATGACAGAGGTCAAATGTTTTCTGTAAGTCTTCACAAGGTTGCCACACACTGTTGTTGGTATGTTGGCCCATTCCTCCATGCAGATCTCCTCTAGAGCAGTGATGTTTTTGGCTTTTCGCTTGGCAACACGGACTTTCAACTCCCTCCAAAGGTTTTCTATAGGGTTGAGATCTGGAGACTGGCTAGGCCACTCCAGGACCTTGAAATGCTTCTTACGAAGCCACTCCTTCGTTGCCCTGGCGGTGTGCTTTGGATCATTGTCATGTTGAAAGACCCAGCCACGTTTCATCTTCAATGCCCTTGCTGATGGAAGGAGGTTTGCACTCAAAATCTCACGATACATGGCCCCATTCATTCTTTCATGTACCTGGATCAGTCGTCCTGGCCCCTTTGCAGAGAAACAGCCCCAAAGCATGATGTTTCCACCACCATGCTTTACAGTAGGTATGGTGTTTGATGGATGCAACTCAGTATTCTTTTTCCTCCAAACACGACAAGTTGTGTTTCTACCAAACAGTTCCAGTTTGGTTTCATCAGACCATAGGACATTCTCCCAAAACTCCTCTGGATCATCCAAATGCTCTCTAGCAAACTTCAGACGGGCCCGGACATGTACTGGCTTAAGCAGTGGGACACGTCTGGCACTGCAGGATCTGAGTCCATGGTGGCGTAGTGTGTTACTTATAGTAGGCCTTGTTACATTGGTCCCAGCTCTCTGCAGTTCATTCACTAGGTCCCCCCGCATGGTTCTGGGATTTTTGCTCACCGTTCTTGTGATCATTCTGACCCCACGGGGTGGGATTTTGCGTGGAGCCCCAGATCGAGGGAGATTATCAGTGGTCTTGTATGTCTTCCATTTTCTAATTATTGCTCCCACTGTTGATTTCTTCACTCCAAGCTGGTTGGCTATTGCAGATTCAGTCTTCCCAGCCTGGTGCAGGGCTACAATTTTGTTTCTGGTGTCCTTTGACAGCTCTTTGGTCTTCACCATAGTGGAGTTTGGAGTCAGACTGTTTGAGGGTGTGCACAGGTGTCTTTTTATACTGATAACAAGTTTAAACAGGTGCCATTACTACAGGTAATGAGTGGAGGAAAGAGGAGACTCTTAAAGAAGAAGTTACAGGTCTGTGAGAGCCAGAAATCTTGATTGTTTGTTTCTGACCAAATACTTATTTTCCACCATAATATGCAAATAAAATGTTAAAAAAACAGACAATGTGATTTTCTGGATTTTTTTTTCTCAGTTTGTCTCCCATAGTTGAGGTCTACCTATGATGTAAATTACAGACGCCTCTCATCTTTTTAAGTGGTGGAACTTGCACTATTGCTGACTGACTAAATACTTTTTTGCCCCACTGTACATACGTGTCTCACTGATACTGATTATTTTTATATATATATATATATATATATATATATATATATATATATATATATATATATATATATATATATATATATATATATATATAAATAATCAGTGAGACACGTATGTATGTATGTACATATATCTACCTATACTATGTGTAGACATTTATTTTATCTATTGTACTCTAACCTGTCAGTGTGATTTTACTGTACACCGCACTGAATTGCCAGCTTTTCAAAGGACACCGATGCGTAAAAATCGGACAGCACTTGCAAGGTCCGAGTGCTGTCCGATTTTTCTCGCACCCATTGACTTACATTGCCGAGTCTCGTCCGAGAATCGCAGCATGCTGCGATTTTTGTCTCAGTCCGATTTCAGCTGAGGAAAAAAAAAAAAAAAATTGCAGATGAGATGTCACCCATTGAATAACATTGGTCCTAGTGCAATCCGATTTTTTATCGGATTGCACTCGTCCGTTTTTCTCGCAAGTGGAAATGAGCCCTAATCGACCTGCAGTAATGCACCATCAGATCGGATTCATACGTCAGTGCCAGGCCCGAACCCAACAGCCTCACATATGTATCGGGATAGGAGTCCAGGGACCAGTCCATACTTTGACCATGAATCATAGGTGTGTGAATTAGGCCTGCGGGGATGTATGTTCAACTGAATAAGAAAAATAAATGCATTTTTTGTAGAGTTTTTTTAATGCATTTTTTGTATATATGGTAGGTCATTTTTCTCTGCTTCCATTGATTCAGTGATAAATGGGCACATGAGCATCAGAACTGGACCATGGAGCAGTGGAGGAGAGTCTCCTGGTCTGATCATGTGGACGGCTGGGTTCTGGTGCGTTACTTACGCAGGGAATACATGGCACAAGGCTGCACTATGGGAAGAATAAGATAAAAGGTGGAGGTAATATCATGCTCTGGGCAATGCTTGGTCTTGGCATTATGTGGATGTGGAAAAACAAGTATGATCGGAGAGAATGAGGCTTTAACCTGCTCAGATGCAGACATGTTGCCTCTCGGACCCACTCTGAGCCCCCTCTGGTGCCACATATTCTGCTCCAGTTACATCTAATGATACAAACATGGACTGAGCGAATATAGGAACAAAAAGGTTATTGCAGCGAAGACGTGAAATGATCCCCCTCTTGTAAAAGGAAACAGGAATAAGGTGAATTCCTGAGCAAACACCCTAAGAGGCCTCTAAAACCCTTGTGCTAACTCTGGAAGTAGCCGGCGGTAGCTGAAGGAGAAGTGGTCGGGAGTAGTTAAAATGAGCAGTCTTTAGTCACATCTGACTGATCAAAGGCGCCCTTGTTTCAAAGCCCATTGCTGACACTAAAGATCCTTATCAAACCTGGGCTGCAAGGTTGGGCTGGGGAGAAGACCCCAACAGGAAGGAGCAGGAGATCTCCAGGACCCTTTCACCCAGTGAGGCCTGATTACAAGTGATCTCTCCACTAATCCTCAGACCACTTCAAAGGGAAGTTTTGGGCTGGAGCTCAGGACATTGTTGTGGGATTAGTACAAGTTCATGTCTAAACTCGCTCGTATCAAAATGTACTTTATATTAAAATCATCAAACGCCAAAACTCTAATGTGCAGCCACCCAGAAGCGCTACATCCGGAAAAGGTATTCTAGGGCCATGACGGTACCACATCGCTGGATCTCCGCTATTAAGCTGGTTTAGACTCCAGCCAGGGCAATCCTGTAGCCAGCCTTACATTCTAGTGGCCCAGCAATATGGACGTTCATAGACTCCTTTCTAAGCCATGTTGGCCACCTGGCTTCAGGGTAGTCAAAGGAAATGACCCACATTTTACGTATGGCCATCCTGGCAGACTAAGCATAAATTGGAGATTGAACTTTCCGCTCTATTACTTATTATTTGGGGAGTGGGACTTTGGAAACAAGTTGAATACTTGTAACGAGTTATCCAGGACGGCGGGGTCCTCACTTGTACAATGGGGTCTAGTCACAACGTCTGATAACAGTTCTTTTTAAACTCTTTTGCTGAAATTACACTGTAACTTTTATGATGTAATAAAGCAGCTCCTGAGTGTTACCCAGACAGCAACTATGACCGGCGATATCCCCTTATCTCTATGGCTTCCTCTTCAGCAGTTTTTTTATGATCTATTTGAATTACTTGTGCTAAAGGTTCTCGGAGGAACTGGACGTTTTCAAGAGATCAGCCGATTATGGGCCGCATGGTGGCTCAGTGGTTAGCAATGTAGCTTTGCAATGCTGGGGTCCTGGGTTAAAAACATGTCCAAGGATAAGATCTACTAGGAGTTTGTATGTTCTTCCATGTTTGCGTGGGTTTCCTCCGGGTTCTCCAGCTTCCTCCCACACTCCAAAGACATACTGATAGGGATTCTAGATTGTGAGCCCCAATGAGGACAGTGATGATAATGTCTGTAGAGCGCGGTGGAATTAATGGTGCTGTATACCACAAGTAAAATGTTTACATTTTAGGATATGTATGGTGGAGTCATGATTCTCTCATCCCCAACCTCAGATGTCAGGAGAAAGATGAATCAGGCTTGTTCGACAAATAATCAAGAAAGGTCACTGAATATTTGCTTCATATGGGCCTCCAGGACATCCTTACTACTAATAAACAGGTCATAAGTGCAAAGGGCAGCGATATGAGGACACTTGGGGTACATGATGTGACACCGACACCTGGGGTACATGATGTGACACCGACACCTGGGGTACATGATGTGACACCGACACCTGGGGTACATCATGTGACACCGACACCTGGGGTACATCATGTGACACCGACACCTGGGGTACATCATGTGACACCGACACCTGGGGTACATCATGTGACACCGACACCTGGGGTACATCATGTGACACCGACACCTGGGGTACATCATGTGACACCGACACCTGGGGTACATCATGTGACACCGACACCTGGGGTACATCATGTGACACCGACACCTGGGGTACATCATGTGACACCGACACCTGGGGTACATCATGTGACACCGACACCTGGGGTACATCATGTGACACCGACACCTGGGGTACATCATGTGACACCGACACCTGGGGTACATCATGTGACACCGACACCTGGGGTACATCATGTGACACCGACACCTGGGGTACATCATGTGACACCGACACCTGGGGTACATCATGTGACACCGACACCTGGGGTACATCATGTGACACCGACACCTGGGGTACATCATGTGACACCGACACCTGGGGTACATCATATGACACCTGGGGTACATCATGTGACACCTGGGGTACATCATGTGACACCTGGGGTACATCATGTGACACAGACACCTGGGGTACATCATGTGACACCGACACCTGGGGTACATCATGTGACACAGACACCTGGGGTACATGATGTGACACAGACACCTGGGGTACATCATGTGACACAGACACCTGGGGTACATCATGTGACACCGACACCTGGGGTACATCATGTGACACCGACACCTGGGGTACATGATGTAACACCGACACCTGGGGTACATGATGTAACACCGACACCTGGGGTACATGATGTAACACCGACACCTGGGGTACATGATATGACACCCACACCTGGGGTACATGATGTGACACCGACACCTGGGGTACATGATATGACACCCACACTTGGGGTACATGATCTGACACTTGGGGTACATCATGTGACACTGACACTTGGGCATGGACAATGACAGCTGAAGGCCCCCGTACAAATTAGATAAATGTTGGCCAAGCATGCCTATTTCCGGTGAATCAGCCGACAATCCGATGTGTATTTCAGCCTATAAATTTCCCTGGACAGATGATTGGAGGACCCAGTTCCTTATGTTTTCTGGACAGATAAACCGATGCCATAGGTGTCTTTGAGCAATTTTCTAGCCTAATGAACATACAAAAATGTCCATTGAAAACACAAGACTGCTCAATCGAACCAATTGTTCAGGTATATTGGGCATTCGGAAGAAGCAGCTTCATAAACATGATCCAAACCAGTGACTGCACCCACTAAATGCTGGTTTGGGGTGCTGCTCTATCCATTAGTGAGAGGCCGCATAGCAGACCCCTTGTCCCCTACAGGAGTAAGAGGCCATGCACTTTTAGCTCCTCGTTTTGCACCCATTAAATCCACACTACACATTTTTCTAATTTCCGAGGGTCGAGCATCAATTAAACTAAAATCAGCAAATCTATTTTGGCCTCTTGTACAGGAAATAATAATAATAAAAAAAAAACTCTACAAGAACTAAATGGGCATCTCAAGGCCACTTACGACGAACTTAATCTGTGCACACGGCACAACAAAAGAGCCGCCTGCGCCATTGTCAGATGCAATTTAATTAATTTTACAAAGCCCAGCTGCCTCCGCAGTGCGGCCCTTCAGCGAGGCCTCCTACGTGGAGCTAAAAACCAAAGTGTTTGAGCCATCAAAAAATGTGCCCAGAGTATTTTTAAGTCCATAATCCTGTAGCAAAGAAATTCCCGGAAGTCACTCTCTGACTTGTGAGGGATTTCACACAGATTAGTCTAAAAACTGAAAAGTAAGCAGAATGAGTTGAGGGGGAAAAATAGCAAATACTTTCAATTCTAGAGACAAGGAGGCATAATAAAGCGAGTTAGTATTATTTCCAATACGTCTGAGCAGGAACCACGCCTAAAACGTTTGGAAACCTTCCATAGACGCAGCTGATGAGCAGCTCGCAAATATGTCACGGTCAAGACTGCAGCACCATCTGCAGGTATGGTGCACTTGCCCTATACATCCGGAGACCCATCGAAACGTCACCAGCGCCACTCACCCACTGATGAGGAAGTGAACGGAGGCAGCGGACGACTAGGTTTGCAGAAGGTTCGCTATGCAATATTGGCAGAAAAGTGATGGATGGGAGATGTTCCTTCTGGGAACCTGAGATTTTCAATATGTGCTCTCCTTTATCCAGATCTGATAGTATGCGTATAGTTCTGGGTGACACAACAGCATTAAGTCTTCATGCCCCATTATTTTATTTTTTTTACCCCGTCACAGATGTATGACACCAATAGTCATCCATCTCACAGACTAAAATGAAATGTGCCATTACAAAATTACCCATTTACTTAAAACGAGATATTTCTTCATATTTTGTGTGGATTTTTGGATGATTTTTATTTTACTTTATTTTCCACATTACTATCTATATGAATAAAAAAAAAGGCTGAAATCCTGCAGTTTTCACTCCGAGCTGAGTCTCGTAATGGACTGATTCCTCCTGTCTGTACAGATCACTTCTCGGCAGTCAGCCCATTATCAACACAGGCACGTGCCCACAATATTCTCACATGGAAGGGAACTAACATCTCCCGAACGCCCCCATAATCATGTATAGGAAATAAAGAACTCTTATTATGGTAAACATTCCAGGTGATACATTTCCTTTATAAATGTTTATCTGTAGTCAGTCCTAAGTTCTCAGCCCTGTGGAATCTACTTTTAGCCCGATGTGTCCCACCAGGGTTTCATGTCTCCATTTGTCAGTAAGTTGTGGAATATACACATAATGTAAATCCTCATCTGTCAGAGGTGTAAATTCTGCACATGGTTTTCATTCTGTTGGTAAATTCTGTCCGATTTGTGTGAATGAAGCATAAATATAAGGGTATAATAGGACAGTAGGACTTCCTATGACACCCCATGTGCCGATCATTACCTTCCAGGGGTGTTAGCCCAGAAGGCGCAGGGAGATAAGGGTATTACCGAAACATGTGAAATAGGAAGGAGAGGCCGCATGTAAATCACAGCAAGTATCCTGTTCACGACCATAAACCTCGAGACGTTTCCAGCAGGATCAAGTCTTAATTCCTTTACGGTTTAATGTGATCGTTGCTTTCCCGTCCAATGCAAAGAGCTGATCCGGGATATCAGAAAACGTTACCACTCAGGATGTATTAATATTTACACCATATTTCCTGCAGTCGGTCTGGTATGTATGAGGCTTTTTGGTCGGACATTTTTCCCATAAATAAAAAGTTCTTAGTAATTCTAATATCTTCAAATTTCCTGTTCTGTCTACTTTAATCAAAAAACAATTCATCTTTTTTTTTCATAACTCTTCATATCTTGATCACATGTAATTAACAAAATTTGTCAATGTGGGTCAACCATCTTTATTTATGGTGACCTTCTGGCTCTCTCCCAAAAGATGATGGCAACAACTAACTCGGCTAAGATAATATTGAAGACCGTCCCCTGAGGAACTGACCTCAATGATTGAAGTGCACAGCTCAGGATCTGGGTGAACAGAGCTCCTGTCTGAGCGCACTTGGACCGGCGTACAGAGTCTTTGCCTTTCTATTGCATCTGTACTCTGAGCCGTGTGCACTTTTGCTACCCCATCTGAGAGCAACATAATGTAGGGGCAGAGACCCTATTCCCGGCAGCATGTCATTCACTCGGCTGCTTGTCGTAGTTTTGATAAAATCACAGTTTCATCTGTTGTAGATCTAGCAGTTTTCTGATTGCTGAACGCTGTATCACCCTGATCACGCCGATTGGCAGCATTCTGTGTCCACTGTGCATAGGCAGAAAGCTGCTAATGTGTTGGGGGCGGGGTTATGAATATGGAGGACTACATGATACCTTGTCTTTAGTGATAACCTCCTGCTGATAAAACAGCAAGCAGCCCAATAAGTTATACATCACTGGAATCAGGGACTCTTCCTCTACATAATGCTGGTCTCAAATTACATAGCAAAACCTGGTGAAATATTCCCTTTAAGGAAATGTAATATGTCTACCACCTGCAGTACCACCTTTCACCACTAAATAAAGAAAATAAATATCCATAGACATAACAGAAATAGCGCCCCCACTGTATTTGACATGGTGTTAAAATTACTCAAAAGGAGTGAAGTTCAATGAGGAATATCTGATGTAAGGAATAACCCTCAGAAGGGTCAGCTATCGACTATGGCCTAAACCAAGAACATGAATCAGGACCCCTTTAAGACGGCATCCAGAAACTTCCCATCAGTAAGGGGAACTCCAGTCACAGGAGTAACACAACTGTGATAGTGGCCGCCATAAAACTTTTCACCTTGGCTACTATCACTTGTCATAATGCGATCGTTGTTGTGTTTTTATCAGCTATGAAGTCATTATTCCAGTATGCGAGAAACTGACACAAGTGTGAAGTCCACTCCGAAGATGATGGGAGTATTCTACCTCGGTGTGTCACGCTGACTCTACATCTTTTCTATAGCTAAGAAGACTAGAATAATAGAGGGCAGACATTGATGAATTAAAGGGTCTCTCTGCACGGACTGCAGTGTCACAACACTGTACATATTGCGTCCTATCTGCACGGCTGCTTTATTGATTAACCTGCGACAATCCATGCTGGAGCAGCAGCAATGCCCATATGGTTGTAGTAGACACTATGTGATCTCAGCTGGGATGAGCAACTACATAAAACTCCACTAGAGACAAACAAATCCGGGAAAATCACATTTTCTATTATAAAACAATAATCCAGCATTTCAGTCTTGATTGTCCTGGGCCATGTTCACACGTAGCGCATATGCTGCATTTTTCTGTGCAGAAAATCAGCTCTATTTAACAGATCAAGCAAAATGGATGTGATTAAATAGAAACTCCTGACCCCTGTGTATATAAAGACGCCGCTGAACTGTGAATTTTTTTTGGGGGGGGATGTTTTTATCGGGGAACTTGAAAAAAATAAAAAACCTAAGGAACAAACACAGTTGTGTTTTTAAGTGTAGAATCAAATCTTTTCTGTAATAAAAAAAATATATTCAAACCCACAGCGTCAAATCTGCACTACAGGTGAAAACGCAGCAATAATTAGAGTAGGTGATTGCAGATTTTGGTGCATAAAATGTAGATTAAAAAAAACATCAGAAAAAGAGCAAAAC
Organism: Ranitomeya imitator; assembly: GCF_032444005.1. Classification (NCBI taxonomy): domain Eukaryota; kingdom Metazoa; phylum Chordata; class Amphibia; order Anura; family Dendrobatidae; genus Ranitomeya; species Ranitomeya imitator. The sequence continues at coordinate 23,679,176 of NC_091290.1, forward strand.
ATTTTTAGCAAAGAGGGATTTGGGCAGCTATATGGGAGCTTTGATGCTTGAAAAAGGAGAGCATTGTCTGCCAGTAAGTACCCCTCATTATCCTCAGCACATTATATACAATTTATAGTCACGGTATTAATATCATTTTATTATTTTCCAGCATATTGTACATATACTCTCCTTTTTCAAGCATCAAAGCTCCCATATAGCTGCCCAAATCGGCAAATATTCTATAACAAGTGAGTACGGTACATCATATCTTATTCCCTTCTATATATAATTTTTGTATATACCTATTCAATTTGGCATTTTTTAGGTCTGTTGTACCCTCCATTTCATGTAGTTAGCGCGGAGATTATATCCTATTCTTTTTTAGTCCACTCATCCTTTGCAGGTATACGCACAGAGCCTGCTTATATCTCCAGCGGCTTCTGCATTTCCACTTCACCCCTGTCGTTAGTGGTAAGCGCCAGTGGTATCTTTCTGTTTTGTGCATTATTAAGAGCTTTTGGACTGCAAAGGGCCCATATAATGTTCTTATTTAACATTCTCCAAACAAGAAACACAAGAAACCATCTAGGCTACAGCAAATTATTATTACATATCTTGCAATATTTGCTACTCATTAAGGCACGCCATCAATAAAGAAGGGGAAAAAAAAACGAACAAGTGTGTATGTGTCTTCCTGTTATACCAGTACCGTTTCTTCTAGGCAATTACGGTAAGTAACCTAGTATAATATGAGAATGAAAACTTGAGTTTAACTCAAAACTTGCAACTATAACAAAAAGTTCAGTCCAACTTTGCTGCCAGGATCAACTCCATATTGATATTCATTGTATCATGATATGCATAACTACATACACATAAGCAAATGTATTTATCTTCATAATGTGTAGCTGTCTATCCCATACACCCACCTAATGTAGACATTTTCCACCATCTACACCTTTATCCACAAGTAGAGATTGTAAGATATAAAGAGTTCCAAAAGTCACAAATTCTACAAAATTTTAATGGACATCTTCTATTTTGATAGACTGTTTTTTTTTCTTATAGGATTATTGAATTAACTAATGTAATCCATGATTGTAATGCAGGTTATGAGTTACCCATCCAGCCCTTTGCCAGTAAGTTCCTGGCTAAGAACAGAGTTTTTCTATAAAAAAAAAAAATAAATAAAATAAATAAAAATAATATATATATATATATTATAGTCCTAAATATCTTCGTCCAATTCCCTGACCAAACAGATTAGTGGATCAAATGGAATCGGAATAGATATTAACCCCTTCATGACCCAGCCTATTTTGACCTTAAAGACCTTGCCGTTTTTTGCAATTCTGACCAGTGTCCCTTTATGAGGTAATAACTCAGGAACGCTTCAACGGATCCTAGCGGTTCTGAGATTGTTTTTTCGTGACATATTGGGCTTCATGTTAGTGGTAAATTTAGGCCAATAAATTCTGCGTTTATTTGTGATAAAAACGGAAATTTGGCGAAAATTTTGAAAATTTCGCAATTTTCACATTTTTAATTTTTATTCTGTTAAACCAGAGAGATATGTGACACAAAATAGTTAATAAATAACATTTCCCACATGTTTACTTTACATCAGCACAATTTTGGAAACAAAATTTTTTTTTTGTTAGGAAGTTATAAGGGTTAAAATTTGACCAGCGATTTGTCATTTTTACAACGAAATTTACAAAACCATTTTTTTTAGGGACCACCTCACATTTGAAGTCAGTTTGAGGGGTCTATATGGCTGAAAATACCCAAAAGTGACACCATTCTAAAAACTGCACCCCTCAAGGTACTCAAAACCACATTCAAGAAGTTTATTAACCCTTCAGGTGCTTCACAGCAGCAGAAGCAACATGGAAGGAAAAAATGAACATTTAACTTTTTAGTCACAAAAATTATCTTTTAGCAACAATTTTTTTATTTTCCCAATGGTAAAAGGAGAAACTGAACCACGAAAGTTGTTGTACAATTTGTCCTGAGTACGCTGATACCTCATATGTGGGGGTAAACCACTGTTTGGGCACACGGCAGGGCTTGGAAGGGAAGGAGCGCCATTTGACTTTTTGAATCAAAAATTGGCTCCACTCTTTAGCGGACACCATGTCACGTTTGGAGAGCCCCCGTGTGCCTTCAAATTGGAGCTCCCCCACAAGTGACCCCATTTTGGAAACTAGACGCCCCAAGGAACTTATCTAGATGCATAGTGAGCACTTTGAACCCCCAGGTGCTTCACAAATTAATCCGTAAAAATGAAAAAGTACTTTTTTTTCACAAAAAAATTCTTTTAGCCTCAATTTTTTCATTTTCACGTGGGCAACAGGATAAAATGGATCCTAAAATGTGTTGGGCAATTTCTCCTGAGTACACCAATACCTCACATGTGGGGGTAAACCACTGTTTGGGCACATGGTAAGGCTCGGAAGGGAAGGAGCGCCATTTGACTTTTTGAATGAAAAATTATTTCCATCGTTAGCGGACACCATGTCGCGTTTGGAGAGCTCCTGTGTGCCTAAACATTGGCGCTCCCCCACAAGTGACCCCATTTTGGAAACTAGACCCCCCAAGGAACTTATTTAAATGCCTAGTGAGCACTTTCAACTCTCAGGTGCTTCACAAATTGATCTGTAAAAATGAAAAAGTACTTTTTTTTTCACAAAAAAATTCTTTTCGCCTCAATTTTTTCATTTTCACATGGGCAGTAGGGTAAAATGGATCATAAAATTTGTTGGGCAATTTCTCCCAAGTACGTCGATACCTCATATGTGGGGGTAAACCACTGTTTGGGCACTCGGCAGGGCTCGGAAGGGAAGGCGCGCCATTTGACTTTTTGAATGGAAAATTAGCTCCAATTGTTAGCGGACACCATGTCGCGTTTGGAGAGCCCCTGTGTGCCTAAACATTGGAGCTCCCCCACAAGTGACCCCATTTTGGAAACTAGACCCCCCAAGGAACTTATCTAGATGCATATTGAGCACTTTAAACCCCCAGGTGCTTCACAGAAGTTTATAACGCAGAGCCATGAAAATAAAAAATAATTTTTCTTTCCTCAAAAATGATTTTTTAGCCTGGAATTTCCTATTTTGCCAAGGATAATAGGAGAAATTGGACCCCAAATATTGTTGTCCTGTTTGTCCTGAGTACGCAGATACCCCATATGTGGGGGTAAACCACTGTTTGGGCGCACGGCAGGGCTCGGAAGGGATGGCACGCCATTTGGCTTTTTAAATGGAAAATTAGCTCCAATCATTAGCGGACACCATGTCACGTTTGGAGAGCCCCTGTGTGCCTAAACATTGGAGATCCCCCAGAAATGACACCATTTTGGAAACTAGACCCCCAAAGGAACTAATCTAGATGTGTGGTGAGGACTTTGAACCCCCAAGTGCTTCACAGAAGTTTATAACGCAGAGCCATGAAAAAAAAAAAAAATTATTTTCTCAAAAATGATCTTTTAGCCTGCAATTTTTTATTTTCCCAAGGGTAACAGGAGAAATTTGACCCCAAAAGTTGTTGTCCAGTTTCTCCTGAGTACGGTGATACCCCATATGTGGGGGTAAACTACTGTTTGGGCACATGCCGGGGCTTGGAATTGAAGTAGTGACGTTTTGAAATGCAGACTTTGATGGAATGCTCTGTGGGCGTCACGTTGCGTTTGCAGAGCCCCTGATGTGCCTAAACAGTAGAAACCCCCCACAAGTGACCCCATTTTGGAAACTAGACCCCGAAAGGAACTTATCTAGATGTGTGGTGAGCACTTTGAACCCCCAAGTGCTTCATAGAAGTTTATAATGCAGAGCCGTGAAAATAATAAATACGTTTTCTTTCCTCAAAAATAATTATTTAGCCCAGAATTTTTTAATTTTCCCAAGGGTAACAGGAGAAATTTGACCCCAATATTTGTTGTCCAGTTTCTCCTGAGTACGGTGATACCCCATATGTGGGGGTAAACTACTGTTTGGGCACATGCCGGGGCTTGGAATTGAAGTAGTGACGTTTTGAAATTCAGACTTTGATGGAATGCTCTGCGGGCGTCACGTTGCGTTTGCAGAGCCCCTGATGTGCCTAAACAGTAGAAACCCCCCACAAGTGACCCCATTTTGGAAACTAGACCCCGAAAGGAACTTATCTAGATGTGTGGTGAGCACTTTGAACCCCCAAGTGCTTCATAGAAGTTTATAATGCAGAGCCGTGAAAATAATAAATACGTTTTCTTTCCTCAAAAATAATTATTTAGCCCAGAATTTTTTATTTTCCCAAGGGTTACAGGAGAAATTGGACCCCAAAAGTTGTTGTCCAGTTTCTCCTGAGTACGCTGATACCCCATGAGTGGGGGTAAACCACTGTTTGGGCACACGTCGGGGCTCAGAAGGGAAGTAGTGACTTTTGAAATGCAGACTTTGATGGAATGGTCTGCGGGTGTCACGTTGCGTTTGCAGAGCCCCTGGTGTGCCTAAACAGTAGAAACCCCCACAAGTGACCCCATTTTAGAAATTAGACCCCCCAAGGAACTTATCTAGATATGTGGTGAGCACTTTGAACCCCCAAGTGCTTCACAGATGTTTACAACGCAGAGCCGTGAAAATAAAAAATCATTTTTCTTTCCTCAAAAATTATGTTTTAGCAAGCATTTTTTTTGATTCACAAGGGTAACAGGAGAAATTGGACCCCAGTAATTGTTGTGCAGTTTGTCCTGAGTATGCTGGTACTCCATATGTGGGGGTAAACCACTGTTTGGGCACACGTCAGGGCTCGGAAGTGAGGGAGCACCATTTGACTTTTTGAATACGAGATTGGCTGGAATCAATGGTGGCGCCATGTTGCGTTTGGAGACCCCTGATGTGCCTAAACAGTGGTAACCCCTCAATTCTACCTCCAACACTAACCCCAACACACCCCTAACCCTAATCCCAACTGTAGCCATAACCCTAAACACAACCCTAACCGCAACACACCCCTAACCACAACCCTAACCCCAACACACCCCTAACCATAACCACAACCCTAATTCCAACCCTAACCCTAAGGCTATGTGCCCACGTTGCGGATTCGTGTGAGATATTTTCGCACCATTTTTGAAAAATCCGCGGGTAAAAGGCACTGCGTTTTACCTGCGGATTTTCCGCGGATTTCCAGTGTTTTTTGTGCGGATTTCACCTGCGGATTCCTATTGAGGAACAGGTGTAAAACGCTGCGGAATCCGCACAAAGAATTGACATGCTGTGGAAAATACAATGCAGCGTTTCCGCGTGGTATTTTCTGCACCATGGGCATAGCGGATTTGGTTTTTCATATGTTTACATGGTACTGTAAACCTGATTGAACACTGCTGTGGATCCGCAGCCAAATCCGCACCGTGTGCACATAGCCTAATTCTAAAGGTATGTGCACACGCTGCGGAAAACGCTGCGGATCCGCAGCAGTTTCCCATGAGTTTACAGTTCAATGTAAACCTACGGGAAACAAAAATCGCTGTGCCCATGCTGCGGAAAAACTGCACGGAAACGCAGCGGTTTACATTCCGCAGCATGTCACTTCTTTGTGCGGATTCCGCAGCGGTTTTACAACTGCTCAAATAGAAAATCGCAGTTGTAAAACCGCAGTGAAATGCGCAGAAAAACCGCGGTAAATCCGCCATAAATCCGCAGCGGTTTAGCACTGCGGATTTATCAAATCCGCAGCGGAAAAATCCGCAGAGGACCAGAATACGTGTGCACATACCGAAACCCTAACCCTAGCCCTAACCCTAACCCTAACCCTAGCCCTAACCCTACCCCTACCCCTAACCTTAACCCTAACCCTACCCCTAACCCTACCCCTAACCCTAACCCTATTCTAACATTAGTGGAAAAAAAAAATTTCTTTATTTTTTTATTGTCCCTACCTATGGGGGTGACAAAGGGGGGGTAGTCATTTATTATTTTTTTTATTTTGATCACTGAGATAGATTATATCTCAGTGATCAAAATGCACTTTGGAACGAATCTGCCGGCCGGCAGATTCGGCGGGCGCACTGCGCATGCGCCCGCCATTTTGGAAGATGGCGGCGCCCAGGGAGAAGACGGACGGGACCCCGGCTGGATTGGTAAGTATGATGGGGGGGGGGGGGACCACGGGGGGGGATCGGAGCACGGCGGGGGGAATCGGAGCGCGGGAGGGGTGGAACGGAGCACGGGGGGTGTGGAACGGAGCACGGGGGGGCTGGAATGGAGCACGGGGGGGGGTGGAACGGAGCACCGGGGGGGTGGATCGGAGTGCAGGGGGGGTGATTGGAGCACGGGGGGAGCGGACAAGAGCACGGGGGGGAGCGGAGCACTGGACGGAGGGGAGCCGGAGCAGTGTACCGGCCAGATCGGAGGGCTGGGGGGGCGATCGGTGGGGTGGGGTGGGGGCACACTAGTATTTCCAGCCATGGCCGATGATATTTCAGCATCGGCCATGGCTGGATTGTAATATTTCACCCGTTATAATAGGTGAAATATTACAAATCGCTCTGATTGGCAGTTTCACTTTCAACAGCCAATCAGAGCGATCGTAGCCACGAGGGGGTGAAGCCACCCCCCCTGGGCTAAACTACCACTCCCCCTGTCCCTGCAGATCGGGTGAAATGGGAGTTAACCCTTTCACCCGATCTGCAGGGACGCGATCTTTCCATGACGCCGCATAGGCGTCATGGGTCGGAATGGCACCGACTTTCATGACGCCTACGTGGCGTCATGGGTCGGGAAGGGGTTAATGAGGATAATAGAGTAGTCACTTCGCGAAAAGCCCAAATCATCTACTATATAATTGTCTGAGGGTCACTTCCGTCTTTCTGTCTGTCACGGATATTCATTGGTCGCGGCCTCTGTCTGTCAAGGAAATCCAAGTCGCTGATTGGTCGCGGAAAAAAAGCCACGGCCAATCAGCGACGGGCACAGTCCGGAAGAAAATGGCCGCTCCTTCCTCCCCAGTCACTGCCCGGCGCTCGCATACTCCCCTCCAGCCACTGCTAACACAGGGTTAATGCCAGCGGTAACAAACCGCGTTATGCCGCGAGTAACGCACTCTGTTACCGCCGCTATTAACCCTGTGTGTCCCCAACTTTTTACTATTGATGCTGCCTATGCGGCATCAATAGTAAAAAATCTAATGTTAAAAATAATAAAAAAACAAAAAACCTGCTATACTCCCCCTCCGTTGTCCGCAGAGCCAGCCGCCATCTTCAGTTCCCGGTGATGCATTGTGAAATTACCCAGAAGACTTAGCGGCCTCGCGAGACCGCTAAGTCATCTGGGTAATTTCACAATGCATCCTGGGACCGGAAGATGGCGGCAGCCACGCGCTACAAGGGGCCCTCGGATCCGAAGGGGAGTATGTTTATTTTTTAACCTGTGACATGCGTGGCTGGGCAATATACTGCGTAGCTGGGCAATATACTACGTGGCTGGGCAATATACTACGTGACTGGACAATATACTACGTGACTGGGCAATATACTACGTGACTGGGCAATATACTACGTGACTGGGCAATATACTACGTGACTGGGCAATATACTACGTGACTGGGCAACATACTACGTGGCTGGGCAATATACTACGTGGCTGGGCAATATACTACGTCGCTGGGCAACATACTACGTGGCTGGGCAATATACTACGTAGCTGGGCAATATACTACGTGGCTGGGCAATATACTACGTAGCTGGGCAATATACTACGTAGCTGGGCAATATACTACGTGGCTGGGCAATAAACTACGTGACTGGGCAATATACTACGTGACTGGGCAACATACTACGTGACTGGGCAACATACTACGTGGCTGGGCAACATACTACGTGGCTGGGCAATATACTACGTCACTGGGCAACATACTACGTGGCTGGGCAATATACTACGTAGCTGGGCAATATACTACGTGGCTGGGCAATATACTACGTGGCTGGGCAATATACTACGTGGCTGGGCAATATACTACGTGACTGGGCAATATACTACGTGACTGGGCAATATACTACGTGACTGGGCAATATACTACGTGGCTGGGCAATATACTACGTGGCTGGACAATATACTACGTGACTGGGCAATATACTGCGTGGGCAATATACTATGTGACTGGGCAATATACTATGTGGCTGGGCAATATACTACGTGACTGGGCAATGTACTACGTGGCTGGGCAATATACTACGTGACTGGGCAATATACTACGTGACTGACTGGGCAATATACTACGTGACTGACTGGGCAATATACTACGTGACTGACTGGGCAATATACTACGTGACTGACTGGGCAATATACTACGTGACTGGGCAATATACTACGTGACTGACTGGGCAATATACTACGTGACTGGGCAATATACTACGTGACTGGGCAATATACTACGTGACTGGGCAATATACTACGTGACTGACTGGGCAATATACTACGTGACTGGGCAATATACTACGTGACTGACTGGGCAATATACTACGTGACTGGGAAATATACTACGTCACTGGGCAATATACTACGTGGCTGGGCAATATACTACGTGACTGGGCAATATACTACGTAGCTCGGCAATATACTACGTGACTGGGCAATATACTACGTGACTGGGCAATATACTACGTAGCTCGGCAATATACTACGTGGCTGTGCAATATACTACGTGACTGGGCAATATACTACGTAGCTCGGCAATATACTACGTGGCTGTGCAATATACTACGTGACTGGGCAATATACTACGTAGCTCGGCAATATACTACGTGGCTGTGCAATATACTACGTGACTGGGCAATATACTACGTAGCTCGGCAATATACTACGTGGCTGTGCAATATACTACGTGACTGGGCAATATACTACGTGACTGGGCAATATACTACGTGGCTGGGCAATATACTACGTGGACATGCATATTCTAGAATACCCGATGCGTTAGAATCGGGCCACCATCTAGTATGTACAATAAGTCTGAAATTTGGGGTACGACACCGCAGACATTCCGGAGTAGGAGACCGCCCCAGTCGGGATAACTGGAGAGGGGTAAGAGATCACTGATGAATAATATGGAGTTGAATCATTTTGTTATTGGCGGAGGGGGAAATAAAAGTAGGAGACTCCCATCCCTCATCTTGAACACTAGGAATCAATAGTCTCCATTTATCTCTCACCATCAGTGGATTTAGATTCTAGTCTGTTGACAGTAAATATGTATATGAATTGGATATAAGACCTTGCGGACCTTGAGACTTAAGGCCCCGTCACACATAGCGAGATCGCTAGCGAGATCGCTGCTGAGTCACAAGTTTTGTGACGCAACAGCGATCTCAGTAGCGATCTCGCTATGTGTAACACGTACCAGCGATCAGGCCCCTGCTGTGAGATCGCTGGTCGTGTCGGAATGGCCTGGACCATTTTTTGATCGTTGAGGTCCCGCTGACATCGCTGAATCGGCGTGTGTGACGCCGATTCAGCGATGTCTTCGCTGGTAACCAGGGTAAACATCGGGTAACTAAGCGCAGGGCCGCGCTTAGTAACCCGATGTTTACCCTGGTTACCATCGTTAAAGTAAAAAACAAACAAACGCTACATACTTACCTACCGCTGTCTGTCCCCGGCGCTCTGCTTCTCTGGTCTGGCTGTGAGCGCCGGGCAGCTGGAAAGCAGAGCGGTGACGTCACCGCTCTGCTTTCCGGCCGCTGTGCTCACAGCCAGACCAGAGAAGCAGAGCGCCGGGGACAGACAGCGGTAGGTAAGTATGTAGCGTTTGTTTTTTTTTACTTTAACGATGGTAACCAGGGTAAACATCGGGTTACTAAGCGCGGCCCTGCGCTTAGTTACCCGATGTTTACCCTGGTTACCGGGGACCTCGGGATCGTTGGTCGCTGGAGAGCTGTCTGTGTGACAGCTCTCCAGCGATCAAACAGCGACGCTGCAGCGATCCGGATCGTTGTCGGTATCGCTGCAGCGTCGCTATGTGTGACGGGGCCTTTAGGCTATGTGCACACGTTCAGGAATTCATGCAGAAAATTCCTGAGAATTCCGGACATTTTCTGCATGAAATCCGCAAGAAAACCGCATGCGTTTTTGCCGCGATTTTGACACGTTTTTTTCCGGACACTTCCCAATGCATTTTGGAGTGGGAAATCCGCAAAAAAACCGCAAAAAGATAGAGCATGTCCGGATTTTCTGCGGTATGCGTTTTTTATGCGGAAAAAAACGCATCATGTGCACAAAACATGCGGAATTCATTCTAAATGATGGGATGCTTATTGTATGCGTTTTTTTTGCGGTTTTATAGCGTTTTTATCGGGAAAAACCGCGAAAAAACCGCAACGTGTGAACACAGCTTTAAGAATACCTATTAGGGGAAATGTTGATATTGATCGGTTCCTGCAGATTTGGCCAATTGGAGTCGTCCTGAGCTGAAGATACCTAAAGAATTGGGACCTCAGAAACAGGAATTTAAGTTGTATTTGCTCAAATGACATTATATTCTCTTCGTAAATATCCTTGAACAAGCAGACATTATCAGCGTTCCAGAAATGGGCTGGTGGATGTTCCGTTAATGTCAAGAAATATGAATTTCCCCATATCGCCATTTCAGCTATGACCAGGGCCGTATTTGGTATTCATGCTGCCCTAGGTACTCTAAGCCGAGACCCCCCCCTATTGATACGTCCCTTTAGATAGAAAACACCAGACTAATGTGGACCAAAGTCGCTGGCATCACCGGGTACGGAGGACAGTCTAAAGCGCCTGCAGACAAGTGTATGACAAATCACCGGAGTTTCATCCAGAAAACTCAGACGATTTTTTTTTTTTTTTTACTAATTTTCATCTGATTTTGTCCGTATTTTATGTCCGTGTTCAAAAAATGTTCATCTGAACAGGCCTATTGCATAACATTGGTCAGTCTGCTGTTTGTGATCTGACCATCCACTGTGAGTATTAAAATCCAAGAGTCCTGTGGAGTTCTGATCAATCATGCTATTTTTTACCGATCCCCGTAAATAATCTGATCGCTGTCACCCGTCCTCGGGTGCGCCGTGACAAATACGGCCCTGGCTATGCCGGGAGTAAAGCCAACTCCATTCTTGGTCTCTCTCCACACTGAACGTGCAAGTTTCAGTACAGCGAACAGTTTACGAGCAGTAGATTTATACAATTCCAAAACACCTATTAAAAAGTCAGCACCAGCCGCCCGTGCCCAATGATGCTCTGAGTTTGGTAACAGAGTCAGGCATCCAGCTACGGAGTGCCTGAAGTTGACCCGCCAAAAAATACACACAAAAAAAAAATCCGTCCCCATATTTTATGGTCTCTGGAGAGTGGTTAATTTAAGTTTGGGGCTGGTACCACCCCATATAAAAGTGGACATTAAGGAATTAGGACATGTAAAGAAAGAATAACCCCCTTTTATAGGTTTGCATGACTAATATGCCATATAACCGGTCTACAGAAGTCATAGATGAGTTTTATGAAGCATCCAGGACAGGTGATACATTGTATCTACCGGACTAGTTGTATTACTATTATATAATGAGGTCGGGGGTCTCACTGCACAACACGTAGGGTGCTATTCTGAGACGGAGCGGTACAGACATGCCCCTAGGTCGCTCACACCTTTGTAATACTTCCCTCTCCTTAGGAACACAGAGATTACAGCCGGAGGAATGACCCGGGTCACTTGGCCTCCTTTCTATAGTTACATTGTGGCTCCGCTGATGTAATAGTGAGCTCCAGTGATTCATACCATGTAGATAAAGGGATTTACAATGCTGTATGAAAGTCCCTGTCAGTTCAGCTGTTCAACGGATCAGATTTATAGAAATCCATAGAGAACCAGTTCATCAACTTCTGCTGGAAATCCCGACGCCTCCATAACACATAGTAATAGCACAGCCTGGATGGTGAGACACAGGGATAATACCTCGTCTCCGCATGGGCCACACTTCAGATACATCATAGCATTGACAGGGAGGATATTTCCTTATAAAATTGGTTTAGAAACAACAATTCCAAATACCCCATTAATGAACTTTGAGTTATCAGAGAGTGGTCCTCTGTTAAGAGATCCTCAACTTTTGAGTAGAGAGCGGATACAAAGTCTCTCACTTTTCAGTACCTGCCTCATCCAGCATTCATTGAGCATTGTGCAATACTACATTTCTCCTGCGGAGGCACTGCAGAGAAATTAAACACTTACTGCCAGATGATTGCTGGAGGTCATTGTGATCAGCTGATTATTAAGGGACCCTTCTAAGGTCACGTTAAGTATCAGTATTTGTAATCCTAAATCAGGAGGGGAACAATGAGAGGAAAAAGAGTCACCACTTCTGCATTTATCACCCACTCCTGGTTGTGCCTTACAAATACTGATGTAAAATAGTGGCCAAATACTGAACGTGTGAAAGTGACCAAACAATTAGGCTATGTGCACACGTAGAATGGTCCTCTGCGGATTTTTCCGCAGCGGATTTGATAAATCCACAGTGCAAAAACGCTGCGGATTTACTGCGGTTTTTGTGCGGATTCTACTGCGGTTTTACACCTGCAGTTTTCTATTGTAGCAGGTGTAAAACCGCTGCGGATTCCGCACAAAGAATTGACATGCTACATAATATAAACCGCTGCGTTTCCGCGCTTTTTTTTCTGCAGCATGTGCACAGCGGATTTAGTTTCCCATAGGTTTACACTGTACTGTAAACTCATGGGAAACTGCTGCGGATTCGCAGCAAAATTCGCAGCGTGTGCACATAGCCTTAGGTTTTGTCCAAAGTAGAAGATCTCTTAAGAGATGCTGTAGATTGTTAGCAGCCAGTTTGATATCTTTGGGGTGTATTCACATATGAAATTCTATATCAGTCTTTGTGCTTCACATTTCACAGCAATTACAAACAATGTGGCCCAAAAAAGGGTCAATAAAACAAGTTGCCACAACTTCCAGAGACTCTAATATAAAATACAAAAAATAGGCATCAAAGCAAACCTGATGTCACTGATCACCGGGCTCAAGGGATTTGTCTAGCCCCGTTCTTAGAATACATGTCACCTTAACCCTGCTGTTCTGTTGGTCAAAAATGACCAACTTTGAACTTCAATATTCTTTAAAATATTCAAGATGCGGCTCTGAAACCCGTGGCCGACCGACCCATCCTCATTTAAGTCAATCAACCACAAGTTTCAGAACCGCATCTTGAACACCCCAAAAAATACCAAAGTTCAAAATAGGTCTCCCCAGACCGAACAGAACAGCAGGGTTAAGAGTACAAAACCTCCTAATCCACCCCCAATAAGGGCTCATACTCCCTTGCGAGCAAAACGGACGAGTCGAATCCGATACATAAAAAAAAAAAAATAGGATTGCACTCGGACCAATGTTATTCAATAGGCGACATCTCATTTGCTATTTTTTTTCTCAGCCGAAATCGGACTGAGAAAAAAATCTCAGCATGCTGCGAGTCTCGGACGAGACTCACTAATACAAGTCAATGGGTGCGAGAGAAAAAACGCACGCAATACGGACCATCCGTTTTCCATCCGTTTTTTACAGATACCTTACCATTCTGTGGCATAGAACAATGTAAATGGCCCTGTAAATGATTGCATAAAAATAGTTGCTGAGAAAAAAACCGCATTGAATACGGATGTAAAATGGATGGTGCGATTAAAAATCGCATGACAATCACATAGTTTGCATCCAATTTTTTCGGTCCAGATTACGGACCGTTTTTTTTCCTCGTAAATAGGTATGAGCCCTAAGACTGCAAATTGCGATGTTGTGTTACACACTATATGACCCCAAGAACTAACCTCGGGCCCCATCACTTCTGCCAGACTGCTATATGGATGGATTGTAATCACTGCCTTCTAGGAATGAATATTTAGACCACCACAGCGCGGGTCTCCATACCAGTGAATGGGGCTTACTATCTAAGGTTATGATCACACTTAGTAGATACAGGTGGAAAATCCACAGCGTTTCACAGTAGCAGCACTGTGGGTGAGATTTTCCTAAAAGTGGGCAGCACGGTGGCTCAGTGGTTAGCACTCCAGCCTTGCTGGGCTGGGGTCCCGTGTTCAAATCTATAAGGACAACATCTGCGAGTAGTTTGTGTGCTCTTCACATGTTTGTGTGGGTTTCCACCAATCTCCAAAGACAAACTGATAGGGAACTTATGTGACAAGGTCTGTAAAACTATGTAAAATTAATGGCGCTAAATGGGTAATTCACATCCGAGAAAATGGCTCCAATTATGCTAATCACACCCTGATCAGAGTTAGATCACAGAGGAATCCAATTTTCTTGGGATTGGAGAGAAAAAAGAAAAAAAAAAGTTCCTCCACCTTCTTGTTAATATATCAGTATGTGAAAACAGACCGCACTCAGATGTCATCAGAGTGCGGTCTGATTTTTTTCCACGGACCCAGAGCGTTAAATGGGCGGAGTCAAATCGTGCATGCTGTGATTCGTTCCAATGGAAAAATAAAATTGGACACGTGCACAGCCTCATAGAATAATATGGGGACAAGTACCATCCATCAAAACGACAGATAACACTTGCCGAAATTACGCAGCTGTCAGCATGAGCCTACAAGTGAGTAAAATGAAAAAAAATAATGATAAGTCATCCACAGGATGTGCAAAAATACTGCAAAATCCAAAAGAAAATTGACCTGTGATGTGGATTTTCATCCATTGTGATTCATCTACCTGTAACAATTGTAGACACTGCCGCAGTTATTGAAACGAATGTGCTGTAAAATCCCCAGCAGATAATGTGTCGCTTTCTAGACAAATAAAGTCAGGGGCGAAAAAGGTCCTAGATTACAATCCGCAAACCAAAGACACATAAAATACTGAAGGCATAAAATCCCCAGAATTACAGTAGTGTGTCCGGCACCTGTTTGTAGATCCCCCCCCGTAACAATGTAGATGACCCACCAGACTCCCAACCAGACAGAGGACGTATTAAGATTCAATCAGACATTGATTTATGTGAAATCTGCGATGATCGGAGCCGCAGTCATTCCAACATCTCTGGACTTCTTGCAATATGGACCTCTATGATGACCGAACACTGCGGGTTCAATGGCAAATTACCCAGTTCTGATCAGCTAATACAACTAAGGAGACCAGCAAAGGTTCTGCAGTGACAGTGGCACTACAACTCCCAGCATCACATTCAACCCGAGTGCTCTGCAGAGCTACAACTTCCACCTTCTGTTTCAAACTTTGTTATCAATCCTATAAAAATCACAAGAATGATTCCCCATAAACCGCAAAGACCAGATAGTGACCATGTAATGTAGTGAGAACAATGTGAGAATTCAGCAAATGGGTCCCACCAGACATAGGGTGACATGAAAAGGTCCTACCGGTGCTGGGCACGGAGCTGACGGTCGGGGGTCCTCCTACTTCCCTGCGCCCCATATAAGATCCGGTGGATTAGAGCTTCTTACCAGTTTCATTGTGCTGTTGTTCTGCTCCCATCGCCAAAGCATCACACTCCTCTCCCTGTCCTCAAAAGCACCTGCCGCCGAGAGGCTGGGGGTCTGGACATAGCTGCACCGGGTACCGGTCATTGTGCAAGACCGCCACTCTCATCTTCTGGCAAAGGGTCGGAGAGCAGCCATTAGCGATCAGATCCTGGAGCCCAAAAAACTTGCTTTATAACTCCACAAATACAAATACTGCAGCTCCTGAAGGAAGCTCGGAGGTAACAGCAGCTGGGACAGGGGGGAGTACTGCACCCTCCCCTCCCCCGGCCATTCCTGGCTCAATGGGCCGCTCATCATTACAATTAACTCCTACAGGGATAAGTGCATATTGGCTGCTCCTACAAGACCATCCGTTGTTTAGGAAGAAGTCGATGAAACCTTGTAATAAGAAGCCAATACGGAGCGCAGGGATCTATAATGGGAGACTAATAAGACATAGAAGCCTTGATCCTATAACCATAGAGGGCGACCGGCCTCATCCCAGATATTAACATGACACTTATTTCTCCGGGGGAGGGTGGGGAGACATAGGATGGTGGGGTTCTGCCAAGCCCACAGACATCAGATCCATCTATGGCCAGTGACAATTAATGTACGGTCATCTTCACCTTTTTTACTCCATGTAATGATGTAATACACATCATTAATAGGAGCACAACTCCTACTGAATTTGTTGCGTCTCACTCCAGCGCACCCTTCATCAAGGCTTGTGCCCAAAACGCCATTCTTGATGAATCAGGGTGTATAAGTTTTCTTAGGACTCTGTAGGATGGAGTACCACTGCCTACTACGCTTTTTCACACCTTTTCCTTATGTGAGATGGAGAACACCTCTGCAATGCAAATGGTAAATGGGCGGCATTTCCACACTGTTTGGCTATTGTATGTCCCGTGTACACTTTTGAGGCATGTTCATACGGAATATTTTATATTTTGGAGGTCTCAGGCGGTAGATATTGTCATCATGTTTCCCTTTGCGATTGTGCCTTCCTAATAGAGATGAAACATGGCATGGATAGCATAATCCATTAGATGTTATTAAGTTGAAGGTGTTCTACCAGCCTTACGGTGATGTGAGTGAATGCGCGTTTCTTTGCTAAAAAGACAAAATTACATCTCCCATAAATATTGGATGGGTGCAAACTCCAATATTAATCACTGACCACTGGCTCTAAAAGGTCTGGGAGCCATGCTTTGATCAGAGGAAGCCCATGTACTTCTCTGCCTCTGAATAAACAAATCCCAGCATTGGTGTCTGTATCCCAGAGGAAATTTCCTGTTTACGTAGTCAGTGCAGGAGGCCCCTACTTCAATGGAGGTTGAGTTGTCAGCTCTTGCTCACTTCTCCAGCTATAATTAGTTTCTCACTTCCCCAGTTCCAAGTAATCTCATATGTTCAATGCGAGGGTAATAAGTCTCCTCTCTGGAGAGGTCTGTACGGATTTTAATTTTTCTATAAGACAAGCACATTTGCAGCATATGTTTTGTTCTTTCTTGTAAACACTTGTTTACTGCAGTTTTTAACAAGATTTTTGCCACAGAAAAGCAATAAACACACATCCTATTGCGACACCCCATAGTAGGGGATACTCACAGTGAGGGTTTTCCTTATGTGGATTTTACTCCAAAACCGGACATAAAAACTGCTTCAGATACTTTTTAATGTAGATTTTGGAGCAGATCTCTGTGTAAGCAAAATTAAAAACCATCGAAAACTATTTGTTTCTACAAAATCGCACAAAAAATCGTTTTTTAGGAGGCGCGTTTAGGAAAACCGCTGAGTGAACTTACTATTAGCATTCTCTTTTTCCAATCTGATATATATATATTTTTGTCTCATCTTATCAAGCAAAGTTCACATAAGTATTTATTTACTTTACTAACTTATATAGCGCCAATAATTCCACAGCACTTTACAGACATTATCATCACTGTCCCCATTGGGGCTCACAATCTAGATTCCCTATCAGTATGTCTTTGGAGTGTGGAAGGAAACTGGAGAACCCGGAGGAAACCCACGCAAACACGGGGAGAACATAAACTCCTTGCAGATAATGTCCTTGGTGGGATTTGACCCCAGGACCGCAATGCTAACCACTGAAAAGTAGCCCTGACATAATGAATCTGACCACACAATGAACATGGATTCCCAGTTATGCTCTGTAGGTGGTAGCTTGTCACTTCTCAGCCATGCCATGAAGGGTTAATAGGTGGTCGGGGAGGACTGATAGGTCTGTGATGACACACTGCAGAATAACATTAGGAAGTTCTGGCACCCAGGCCTGTGGGTAAAGAGGAGCAGCTATTTGAAGTCAGGCAAGTTAGTGCTGGTGCAGTTCAGGGGTCACTCTGCAGATCATGGAGGGGGTGCAGTCAGTGGGAGGCTGGAAAGTAAGATGTATGGGATGAGGAGGGCTGGGGAGACAGACACAATACCCTGCTGACAAGCTCATGAATGAAAGAATACACTTCCCCAGATGCCTGGCACTCAGGATGGGAACTCACTGTTACTTCTCCTCCATTTATTCTACTTTCATTTACTCCTTAAATGAACAGGAACTGGGAAAGTAAAGCAGTGCTGCGGGGCCGGGAAACGGACCCCGAGAGAACGGGGACAGAGGATGATCAGATGTGATACCACCAGCTTCTGCAGCACCAGACCTTCAGCCAACAACCCCATTAATGATAATCTATAGCGCCCACCACAACCTACAGCACCCCCAAATAGTGTCTGACAAAAATGTCTGTGCCTTACTGTTCAGCAATATTAAAGAGGACCTGTCACCAGGTCATCAATGCCCAGTTTTTACTCTGCTTTTATTCCCACTACTCTCCCGGGTATTCTGCCTTCTTCTTTTTGTAAATCCGCCATACGGTTCCATAGATATGGGCCTTTTTAGGTAGCGCTAATTTTTATGGTCTGAGACAAAGATGAGTGGCTCACAGGATAATAAATGTAGACCAGTCTTAAGACACGCCCCTGAGGATCCTGGGAGCCACGCCCCCTTTTAAAAGGCCATAAAAATCACTAATAAATATGCTAAGAATGCTCATAACTCTGGAATTGCATGGCGGATTTAATAAAAGAAGAAAGCAGAATACTCAGGGGAGTAGTGGGAATAATAAAAAAGAGCAAAAACTGCCATCTTTTGACCTAGGAACTTGATGTTTTAAGTCTGACCCAAATGCCACAACTTCACTAGTTCGGGCCAGAAGCCCTGCGGCTGGTTCAGACACCAGATACTCAGCATGTGAATGTAAGACACGCGAAACCGGATTGAAAGCCCCAACATCGCCACTTCTCCTCCGTCAGACGTTCTCGTAGTAGTATATTTGGGTATGGGGGGGGGGGAATCTTTAAGTCTATGGTAAGAAAAGTTAAGTAAGGTTTATTTACTGTAAAATAAAAAGTTTTGCAACTTCCTAATATGATTTATGTTTCCATTTCTCACCATTTAAGATCTCTGTGAATGGAAACATTCATCTTTACATCTCGGGAATTGAGATCCGTCCTGATCCCATCCAACAGGTGCACATCTTGCACATAGATTTGGTATCAATTGCAGATAATAAGGGCAAATTTTCTCCCAAATTCCTCCCACTCATTGACAGCAAGTAGAGTACAAAAATGAGTCGGCTAAATAAAAAAATAAATAAACAGAAACAAAGTACCGTAAATGTTTAAGTTGAAAAACTTTTAATTCTATATTCATTAGGGTCTTATCTGAAACAATTCCCCCTCCGCCCCAGACAGTGCTGTGGAGGAAATGGGCCGCCCCTGACCTCAATGATGGCCCAAATCTGCATCTCATTTGGCCGCTGAGTATTGTCATTTAAATGCTAACATCCCTTTCTGACACCTCCGACAAAGAACAGGCTGAGGTCATCACTTCCTCACCCCCTACCAGACTTTCAAGACATTCTTAAGCCTTTTCTTGTCCTGTTGCCCTTGGAGAATTATTTAGGGTAGGTTGTTCCCTGACTGAGTGGGTGCAGTGGGTATATAACCCTTTCTGTAGTCAATGTATTGATAAAAACACTCAATATACTCTGCTCACAAAATAAAACCATCGCTATATAGAAAAACTCACAACAAGCAGGGCTGTCACCAGGGTAGTTTTAGGTCTCCAATATAAAGCGCAGGGTCACATCCAAATTTATGACATTACGGATCTGATCCTTCTGTAATTTCTACTTTCACAAGCAACCACTGTGGTGTCAGCTGAAGTAAAACTGAAAAAAAAAAAACACACCGTATACAAACTGCCTGTACACGAAGTGTAGAAAAGTAAGTGCCCCCTCCAGGAGCTTTTCTCACCTCCCAATCCCCATAGACATTAATATGGAGTCGCCCCTCTGCGGATATAACAGCTCCCGCTCTTGTGGGAAGGATTTCCATAGGATTTTGGAGGGGTCTGTGGGACTTTTTGCCCCTTCATCCAGAGGAGCGTTTCGGGGGTTAGACCCTGATGTTGGGGAGAGGCCGGGATCATAATCTCCAGTCTAGTTGTTGGATGGTTGAGGTCCGGGCTCTGTGCGTCCGCTCCTGTTTTTCCACCAAACCCCCCCCCCCCCCCCCCCCCCCCCCATGTCTGTATGGACCTTATGCACTGGGCACAGTAATGGGGAACAGAAAAGCGTCTTCCCCAAACTCTTCCCACAAAGCTGAAATAAGCTATAAATGTCCTCAATGTCTTGTGCTGAAGAATAAGATTTACATTCACTGGAACTAAGAGGCCGAGCTCTGATAACAGCCCGTAGCATTATCCTCCTCCACCATCCAAACAGCGGGCACAATGCAGTCAGGGGGTAACGTTCTCCTGGAATCACCAAACCCAGCCTCCTCCATCAGACGCAGATAGAGAAGTGCGATCCATCACTGCTCAGAACACGTCTCCTCCAGAGTCCAGCGGTGGCGGCTTTACACCACTCCATCCGAAGCTCTGCATTGTGCTTGGTGATGTGAGGCTGCATGAAGCTGCTCTCCAGTGTTTGTGCTGATGTTAATACCAGAGGAGGTCTGGACTGTAGAGTTATGGGGTCAGCAGAGTGGTGGTGACTTTTTTGCCCTCTGCTCTGTAGCGTTATGGGGTCTCCACTTCTTGGCTGAGATCTTGTGGTTCCTTCAACTTCGCAATAACATGAATATACAGGTATCAGTATAACATCTACCGATATGTCCAATGGTAGATAAAAGATTCCCCTAATCTGGGTGAGTGCAAGGCACTATTTATCTTGATCTTCTGGCTCTACAAGCAGAATGCAAGAAGTAACAGTGAAGACTGACACACGGACAGTGCGGTAGGTGCGGGAAGCACGGGGAAGGTTACTCAGTTGGAAAGTCTAGATTTCTATGTCGCTCAACCTCCATGGAAGTAGATGATATCCCGAATCTGATGGTTTCCATTAGGCCACGTTCACACTAGCAGTATGTGGTCAGTATTTTACATCAGGATTTGTAAGCCAAAACCAGGAGTGGAACAATCAGAGGAAAAGTATAATAGAAACATATGCACCACTTCTGCATTTATCACCCACTCCTGGTTTTGGCTTATAAATACTGATGTGAAATACTGACCAAATACTGAATGTGTGAACGTGGCCTTACTGGTAGTTTTTTTAATTTTGGAGCATGCTTTTCTCTCTCTGGATGTCTTACATTATGTCCTGTGGCGTTTTCTATTATACTGATCAGGAGTCATGGGTACGAGTGGCCCTTATGATGGGTCGTATGCTGCAGGCTGGTGTTTCCTGACGACCAGACAGGTCACGACTGCAGGGCCCCATTACCAGTGTCACCCCGCTGTAATGTGCGTGAATGTGTTTGTGCTCAGATGAACTGGGATAATGGACAATATGTTGTAAGAAGCCAAACGGCTGACAATGAATTAATAATCAGCAGTTGGCGACGCAAGGCGGCCATCTGCCTGAGCAAGCCAATTAGACCATAAAGAAACTGCAGGGTCTGATCTGGAGCGAGCATGGCCGGCGTGAAACAGTGGACCGTACACATCGCTCCCTACAACATGAGGATTATGGATGATTTGTGCACGGACCGTGTGGACCAATAAAAAAAACGCTACAGGGCCTTTATCATGGACACAAAACGCCAAGATTATTATGCACTTTGCTGGAGGACTCATTAAGTCGTTATCAGTCCAGTGCACCGGTGGATTCTGTAAATTCAGCTGCTGGTGGATTTAGGGGATGCCCTTTATTTTATGAGTTTGCCCGGCTCCCTGGGGTCAGATGCCCCCTCTTGTGTGTTCAGGGCTGAGTCATAGGATTGTCCCAGCTTATCTCTCTGGGATCCAGAATGACATCAGCAGCCACCAGCTATTCTGCTCTATTGAAAGAGCTGCCATTATTTGCTTATCTCGCTCCTCCCTTGGTCCAGGCACAGATAAAGCTGGAACTGGGCTGCTGATATTCTTGAAGGATCCTGCTCTTCTTCCTTTGTGTCTTGCACAGCAGGAGCCTCTGAGAAGACATTATCAGCTTCCAGTGGAGCCTGGAAAAGTTGAAACAGGACACACAATGGACACTGTCCAGAAATTGCTGATAAAGCCAATGGAGCAGAGTCATTCATGGGCCGAATGGTAAAAATTGAAGGCGGCCATACACATTGGATAGAAGTGGGCTGATGGTGGATGACCCTTCTGCCTTTGAAGTCCATATTGGCCATTAGAGTCATTCCTCATAGCCATAAATGACAAATGACACTGAAAAAAGACCAATCTAATATCATTCGTGAACTAGCAACCTCCATGACTTCTTTTCAGACTTTGGCCGTCTTTCATGGTTTGGCTGAAACAATCGTCTGATGTCAAATGTCACCCAACGTTAAAATAATCGGTTTTGATCAGCTACAGACTAATGTATATGGCCACCTTCACAAAGGGAGTGTTTGACCAACAGCAGAGATGGCCAAAAAGATTTGCAGGACCTTTGTCCTCATCTGAGCCAGTACTCCGTGGTGAGAAGGACGTCAGCATTGGAGTGTCCACAGGACCCTGGTGTGGTTGCCGCTCTGTACCAATGTAGACGCCGTACCAAGGTGCTACAACTCAACACTAGCCAACGGCAATTCCTCTCAACCGTCCAAACACATTTACGATGGGTTCAGCCAAAATAAGAGGGCAGAAAGTTGCTTCCAGACTCCTAGTTGCTTATCTTCCATGAAAACAAAGACTAGGGCATGTTGATATCCGACATGCCTGATTTTACTTTCTTTGCCAATGACTGGCTAAGTGGTCGGCCGATCCAGTCAAAATCAACAGGTTTGGCCAAAGTTCAGTTAATGTGGAAACTGGAGGTGATTACAGACTCATCGACAGCCACGGGACCTTCAATACGGTCATTGGAGAATTGAAAAAAAGGGTCTCTTCATTCCAGAAACAGTGCCACGTTTGTCCATGGGTTACGCCTGGTACTGCAGCTTCGCCCTTGGTTAAGGCCAAGAGGGATGTATTTTCTAAACGCAGACTGGCCGACCATCTGAAGTATGTGGGGTCCTCCTGACTCGTCTCTGACAGATCAAGTCACCGGAAAAAAAGATGTTACTTTCAAAGTGGCTTTCTCCCCTCTCACAAATGGAAACACTGCCTGGAGCAGCCATGCATTCAAGTGTATGGAGGAGTCTGGATAGATAGGTGACAGCTGCCGAGGGTCTGTGCAACTTTACCCAATGACAGCATGTAAATATCCGGTCCCACTGTATGGTCCTACATGGTATACCTCGAAATCAGAAGCAAAATGACTGAAACCTATGGATGGGAAAGCAACAATGTCCATGGACATATCCATGATGTCCTCCTTGCAAGGTACTGATGTGGACTATAAGATCACATAGTCATTGCACTGACAGACAACGCTCAAAATATCCACTTGTTAAGGGAATGTTCACATGGTTCATTTTCTGGCATGGAACAAAAAAGCAGCGTTTTACAGCACCAGCTAAGTTAATGAGGTTTCTGACACATTCTGCTTTTTTTCCTTGCAGCTTTAAAGCGTCTTAAGTATTTATATCCATTTCAATAAATGGGGAAAGAAATGCAAGTTAAAAAAAAGCATTAAAAACAGATGCAAAAAAATGCCGCAAAAATGGGTGTATTTACATAGTATCTGGTGCAAATACTAAACATGTGCATGTACCCAGAGGGTTAACAGGAATTGTCTATTTTCTGGTAAATCAGTAAGTACAGCAGATAAAGTCCCTGGGAAGTGAGATTAGACCTCACACCATCACATTAGGTTTCAATACTTGCAGACAAGATTCATTATGCGATTCATTAGGCACATTCAGCACCAACGCCTGGAAGGAAGGGACGCTATACTCACAGCCGTGAATCTGCTCCCATTGTACCCACCAAGCACATTACAATCCCCTCATTCTACAATTATATTACATTCCATACACACAATACTACAACCCCCAACATGGCCGGACTACTGAATACATCCACAACATGTATATTCCATCCACAGAACATTCTAACCCTCAACATGCTCTTATCATTGGATACACACATAATAAAGTTTGTTTATACTCTATACATAGAGTACTACAACCCCTATCATGCTCTAACCACTAAATATGCACATTATACAATTCTTATAAAGTCTACACATAGAGAACTACAACCCCTATCAAGAACTATCCACTTGATACAGACATAATAAAGTTCTCTGATACTCCGTACATACACTACTACAACCCCGATCATACTCTAACCACTGGATACGCACATAAAAGGGTTATTTTATATGCTATCCATACAGTACTACAACCCCTAACATTGCCAGTCTACTGAATATAACCATAACATGTAATTAATATACTCTATAAACAAAACACTACTACCCCTAACATACTCAGAATCATGTTATGGTTATACTCTATTCACAGAACACCACAACTCCCAACATGACCCGACCACAGTACATGACCATACTACAATTCTATTATACTTTATATATAAAGCACTACAACTCCCAACGTGACCAAGCTACTGACTGTATGGGCTGTATATAGAACACTACAGCTCCTATCGTGCTCCAATCACCTGGCACATCCATAATACAATGCTATTTATCTCTATACGTAGGACACTACAACTCCCAGCATGATCCGAGCAGTGGAATAGACTACAATACAATATTATTTCATGCTACAAATACAACACTACAACCCCCAACATACTCAGACCTGGTACCCATTGATTTCTACAACTGGACTGGAAAGTGATGAATGACTGGGATTTTCTCACGATAGGGTCTCCTCACGCATCGATCAGACATGTCAGATGACGAGACCGGTGGGGGGCCGGGATTGACAGATCCCATGGTGGGAAAACCATTGAGAAGGAAAAAAAAAAAAAACTCGCCCCACTGAGCAGAGCCAATAACCCCCATCCTTCTGGATTTCAAAATCTCCTGGGTTATTTTTATGCTCTCCCCTAAATCCTGACCTGCCCTGACCCTCATGTAAGAGATATAAAAAACAAGCTGCCAAAAATAACAGGTAAACTGCGCGCGCCCCGAGACGTCCGCAGCTCATGATTCTCCCAACACTTGGCAGAGGTACGGGAAAGGTGTCAACATGTCACCCCATAAGAGGGCGCCATCTGTCTTGTTTATTTTGGAGTACGGGCGCTGGCTTATTGGGGCGCGGGGATGTAACAGTTGCCAGGAAACGTCAAGAAACCTGATGAGTTCTAACGCGTTTCTAGCCGGTGAGCTGTCTCCATGGTAACATTATCAGCATGGTGTTCTCTCGTTATGTGTGTAAGCGGGTAACGTGCCCAGACAGCCCTCCTGAAATCTGTCCAACGCCTCTAACAGGAGTGCACAGGGAGGTCACAGATATCAGGAACCTCCGGTAAAACGATCCACAAATACTGTCCGGAAACGCGGAATCTTCTGTAGGAAACATCGGAATGTTCACACCTTCTCTACAACTTATAGAATCTGTACTTAGGAAAAGTGTGACCCCTGTCATATAACGCCAACCCACCCTCTTACAATCATGACATCTGCATCGCCTCCTACACTGTGTGACTGTTGCTACAACATTGCAGTGTGATGGGATCTTCTATAGCAACCATATCCTTTTGGAAATTAATTAGACAACCTTATTGGTTGCTGTGGGCAACAACTAACTTTTCATTAGTGGCGAGCATCACCCATGAAGAGACCCAATTCATTTCCATTTAGACATTGCCCATGGAGGGAACTGGTCCTTCTTGGCAAGATCCAGCTGCAATGCTCCCTGGGAATTAAAAAAAAAATGAAATATAACTCATCCAGAAATAAGAAAACGGTCTACCTTGTAAGACAATGTCTTGTATTATGACTAGGACATCAGCCAAGCCAGAGACAACTATCGGTAGACCGTTGTTAGGCTAGGTTCACATTAATACGATGCTCTCTCTCCTGAGCACTAGTTCAAGGTTTTTGTTGCAATCCCCAAAAACAGGACTCTGATGGGAACACCGATGGGGTCATTCACTTCAATGAAGATGACTGATATCCTCCTCAGTCGGCCACATTTTTCTGCATCTCTGAAAAAGACGAATAGGGCCCGGACGGAAGCCAGACAGTGTCCGCAGTGACTCAGTTCCTTAGGGGTTACCATCAGAATCAGTTTTTATTTTTTCAGGGATTCCAACAGAAACCCCTAAGTGTAACTCCACTCCACAGTACGGTATGAGTGTGAACATTCTCTTTTTTATTGAAGGTTATCTTTAAACTCCTCCATACACATTACATGAACATCGACTAAAGCCGCCGATATTGACAGATTTGGCAAAAGCTCTAATGTGGCTGAGGGCCCTGGACTGATGATTGTCAGGGGTGATTAAGGTTCTGATGTGTCTGATTCCGGACTGGTGATCCTTTCGTTCTCTCTGATATAAACCACAGCCACAGGTGATCCTTTTGTTCTCTCTGATAAACCACAGCCACAGGTGATCCTTTTGTTCTCTCTGATATAAACCACAGCCACAGGTGATCCTTTTGTTCTCTCTGATATAAACCACAGCCACAGGTGATCCTTTTGTTCTCTCTGATATAAACCACAGCCACCGGTAATCCTTTTGTTCTCTCTGATAAACCACAGCCACAGGTGATCCTTTTGTTCTCTCTGATATAAACCACAGCCACAGGTGATCCTTTTGTTCTCTCTGATATAAACCACAGCCACAGGTGATCCTTTTGTTTTCTCTGATATAAACCACAGCCACCGGTGATCCTTTTGTTCTCTCTGATAAACCACAGCCACAGGTGATCCTTTTGTTCTCTCTGATATAAACCACAGCCACAGGTGATCCTTTTGTTCTCTCTGATAAACCACAGCCACAGGTGATCCTTTTGTTCTCTCTGATATAAACCACAGCCACATGTGTCTCAGAGGCTCTCTCAGAGTACTCAGGAGAGTTTGGCCGTGTGATCACTCCAGGGTATGAGAAAGACGGCCAAGACAGCTGCAAGCCTTCTAAGGTGTTTGTATAGGGTAGAGTAAAGGATTTGTATCTGGCCAACTAGTAACCTATTATGTACTGTCAGGGAGGAAGAATAGCTGCCTAAAGATATGAATCTCTGTTTTGGTTGATTTTCCTAGCTATGTTATTAGGATTTTAAAGGGTCAAACATTGATTTTCAGGCTAGACAACAATGGAATGCACTAGAGAGGTTATGTTCCTCCTGATGGAGGACTGCTAATTTGCACACTTTTGCATCTGCATGGACACAAATCAAAGGCAACTGGTCACCAATTAGGTTTCTCCCACACTGCTCATCTGAGAACTGGAGGAAACTAGTATCATGGGTCAGTCACTAACCAATACTATGGGAGGCTAGAAACAGGTCATTATTTAGCACTTTTATTATGAAACTTCATTTTTACTTTTATCTTACAGTGGCATGTAAAAGTTTGAGTACCCCCCCCCCCCCCCCTTGGTCAACATTATTGTTATTGTGAATAGTTAAGCTAGTTGAAGATGAAATGATCTCTACAAGAGCTGAAGTTACAAAATGACACATTTTCTTTGTATTTTAGGCAAAATATATATTTTTTTCATCATTTACATTTTAAAAATTACAAAAAGAAAAATGGGCCGATGCAAAAGTTTACACATCCAGCATGGTTAGTACCTAGTTCCCCCTTTTGCAATTATCACAGCTTATAAATACTTTTTTGTAGCCAGACAAGAGTCTTGAAATTTTTGTTTCAGGGATTTTCATCCAGTCTTCCTTGGAGAATTCTTCCAAGTTCTGTGAAATTCTTACATCTTCTGCCATTTTGAGGTCTAGCCACAGATTTTTCAATTATGTTCAGATCAAGGGACTGTGAGGGCCATTGTAAAACCTTCATCTTGCACCTTTTGAGGTCGTCTATTGTGTATTTTGATGTTCGTTTAGGATCATTATCCATTTGTAGAAGCCATCCTCTTTTTAACTTCAGCTTTTTCTTACAGATGGCATTATGCTTCCATAAAGAATTTGATGAAATTTCATTGAATCCATTCTTCCCTCTACCCGTGAAATGTTCCCATAGCCATTGGCTGCAACACAACCCAAAGCATGATTGATCCACCTCCATGCTTTATGCTTGGTGAGATCTTCTTTTCCTGAAATTCTGTGCCCTTCTTTCTCCACACATACCTATGATCATTGTGGCCAAATAGTTCTATTTTAACGTCATCAGTCCACAGGTCTTGTTTCCAGAATGCATCAGGCTTGTTAAGGCCCCGTCACACATAGCGACGCTTGAGCGATTCCGACAACGATACGACCTGTCAGGGATCGCTCAAGCGTCGCTATGTGGTCGCTGGTGAGATGTCAAACAGTGAGATCTCACCAACGACGCAGCAGCGATGCGGCGAACTGTAGCGACCTGTAGAACGATGCTATTTCATGATGATTCAATGGGACGTCCTGTCAGCGAGGTCGTTGGTAAGGTGTCAAACACAGCGATGTGTGCTACCCAGCGGGACCTCAACGATCAAAAAATGGCCCAGGCCATTCCGACACGACCAGCGATCTCACAGCAGGGGCCTGATCGCTGCTACGTGTCACACATAGCGAGATCGCTACTGAGGTCGCTGTTGCGTCACAAAACTTGTGACTCAGCAGCGATCTCGCTAGCGATCTCGCTGTGTGTGACGGGGGCTTAAAGATGTCCTTTTGCATACTTCTGATGCTGAATTCTATGGTGAGGATGCACGAGAGGTTTTCTTCTGATGACTTCCATGAAGGCCATATTTGTGCAGGTGTCTCTGAACAGTAGAACAATGTACAACTCCAGAGTCTTCCAAATCTTTCTGAAGGTCTTTTGCAATCAAGCGGAGGTTCTGATTTGCCTCTCTAGCAATCTTACAAGCTGTTCTCACTGAAATTTTGCTTGGTCTTCCAGACCTTATCTTGACCTCCACTGTCCCTGGTAACTGCCATTTCTTATTTACATTTCAAATTGAGGAAAGGGCAAGTTGAAAACGCTTTGCTATCTTCTATCTCAGCCTTCTCCTGCTTTGTGGGCCTCCACCATTTTTGGTGTGCTAGGCAGGAGCTTAGAAGAACACATGGCTGCTGGTTTTTGGCACACAGTTAGAGGATGGGTTTTTATAAAGCTGGGAAATTTGCATCACCTGTCCTTTCCTAACGATGATAGTGAACAAGACATAACCCTAACAGGCTAATTAAGGTCTGAAACCTTGGTCAAAGCTATCTGAGCACACACATCTCCAAGGGTGCCCAAACTTTTGCATTGGCCCATTTTCCTTTTGGTAATTAAAAAAAAAATTAGATATATGTATTTGCCTAAAATACAAAGAAAATGTACCATCTTTAACTGAAGGCCCTTTAGAGAACAATTCAACTTCAACTTGCTTAACTGTTCACAATAACAGTAATTTTGACCAGGGGTGCCCAATCTTTTACATGTCACTGTACATGTGGCTGGCCTAAATGGTGCCACTAGTTGTGCATGAATTAGTCTCAGTTTGCATAAGCCCATAGCGTGAAAATTATCAGGGGTTGATTTCTGTTGCATTTCTGCTGCAAAAGTGAATGAGGCCAGAGTAGTTGTGTTTTCAATTCAAGCTGCGTCTAGTTCTGGACTCCAAGATGAAGCTCGACTTCTGTCCCCCTCCTGGACCAGTCACTGACCATTCTGCCATCTATCCTTCCAGTAAATGTAATGTAAAGGCGGCCCACCACCACCGTCTAATGAAATCCATGTGTTTCCCTTCTGGAATCTTTCGCCCTTGCTCCTTGTTTATTTTCTTGACATAAACATACAGGAGTCGGATTTGTGTTTTTTAGGCGCGCAGATCTGGGTCGTTTCCTGTGGTTTTGGCAGCGACTTCTGAATGAGGCCCGACTCTTCTCAGTTTAAAAAAGTGGTTAACATTTTAAAGGAAACTCAGTGCAAAAGAGATGAAGACTGTACAAACATCTTATAGGGTTTCAGCTGGCAAAATATCTGGAACGGTCTCCAAAGTAAACGCTCCTCGTTAACGACTTCTCTGAACTTCAAGTAAACAGAAATTTCGGGGAGGGGGAGTCCGTCCTTTCAAGAACTGTAAATGGATAATTGCTGAGGCCAACGGATTCTGTCCGGAAGCGGCGAGAAGTCATGAACATGCTGTTGAGAAGACTGAAGACATAGACCCAGTAATCAGCTAGATCTAATACAACCTACTAAGGTGATTGTATGCTGGGACGGTTCAATTTAGGTTTTAGACTGATTTGCCTGCAGGCGGCACCACCATCCATGGTGTAATAAACTGGTTGAATGCATCATATTCTAAATGTCAAACATAAATCATATTGGATAAATATTTATATTAATATACACATTGTAGGAATAATGATAAAAGTAATAAAAAAAATTAAACAAACAAAAATAATATATATACTGTAATGATAAAAATTAATAAATATTTGTACATATAAATTCTAATCATATAGAGCAGTGTAATCGTGAACCTACAACTCCTATCATGCGCTGGCAGCCAGTCGCAAACATAGGAGTTATAGTCACAACATTCATGAGAGCCGCAGTTTAGAAGTCCCTACCTGAAACGTCCTCTCTGCAGATATATGTGGCAGCCACCTTTCTTGTCACCCAGATTTCTCACAATTTGAAGTTTAGGACTTTTAACAGTTTGACATAAAAAATAATAATACATAAAATCAATCCTTCCTCACTTCCTTTCCCTTCCTTATTTCTTTCTTTCCTTCCTCTTTAAGTTTAGAAAAGAGTTTTAACTTGAGACAAGTTTTAGAACCCAAGATGGATAATTCTCACCAATAACCAGCAGATGGCACCAAGAGCCACAAAAAAAGGAGTTCTGCAGCTGCATTCATCTTGTACTCTGGAAAGTCATGTATGTAGTGACCACAGCTGCAAATATCAGGGATCACAGAATATGACAACTGCTATTACACAGCTCTTGTGCAAAATGCTAAAATACTCTGCGGCCAAACAAAACCGGTCTTATTTTCAGCGGCGGGATAAACGAATTACACTGTGGGCATGTGTGATATCCGGCCAACAGGATCAAAGGCTGGTTTATTGACCGAGATGTGGTTATATGGCGATGGAGGACATAATACACATTACTCGCTCCTGTAGACACAGGTCGGGGTGTATTCGTTACAGTTCCATGGATTGTATTATGCAAGAAGCACAGAAATTCTGGCACCAATTGCAATAACATTATTAATACATCTCCCTCCACTTTGACAATGGATAGAGATAAAATAGGATCAGACATGTGGAATCCAACATGCCCGATCTCGTTTCTACCTGTTTGCAGCTCTGCAGTCTTTCAGGCAGCGTAGGCATTATAATATGGGGTACAGGTACTTTCTAGGGTACCGTAAGCATATGGCGAATGGGCAGCTCATAGTGGATCCACATAATTTCTGTGGGTAGCATAGGTAGGAAACCAGCCCGGAAACTGAGAAAAATGATCTAATACCAGAGAAAGGGCAAACACTGGTTCTCCTTCCCCCTATAATAAGGGGCGAGGTGCCAATCAGTACTTACGCCCTTTTTTTCTCTATGCCAGTTTTACACACCATATTATTAGCATTACCATGGCCGAGGAGTAAGTGCACGCTTCTGACATCTGCCAGCGTGACTTTTACTGGATTAATTAAATTCTTCTGGTCTGGCTGGTGGCAGCGCAGGCTGAATGTCGGCCTCGTACACACACAGTCTATGATTTTATTAAAGGGCAAACCAGCACAATAGCCCTCAGCCCAGCCGATGGGACCCAAGTGCTGCTTTATAATCTCCTGACACCGGCACAGAGAGGTCATTAAAGGCGAGCAGTGCATGAATGAAGACGGGGGGCGATGCCAACTCCAATAACTTCTCCATGTTCATAAATAAATGTATCACCCGCTGGGAAGCCACAGAACGCAGCAAGATGGATTAGGGAAGAAAGGAAAATTGCTTTCCTTGGCCAGGCATTACTGCTGCACGATTGTCTCAGGCGTGGGTGAAGCCTTATACTAGAGAATAACATGGTCGGTGTACATCAGCTTATAAGGTAGCAACAGTATATATATATACCACAGGCGTATGAGGCAGCAGCTGTGGGGCCAATGAAGGAAGGGACCCCAGATCAGGATTCCTCATGAATTCTCACATTACCAAATAAGAAGAGGGATTTGTAGGGTCAACCGTAAAAAAATGTCCTCTGAGGGGGGTGACGCAATATATAAGAAGGGGCCCCATTTTGTTCTTGCCTCTGTATGGACTATGTACAGATTTCAGCTATGAAGTCTGCAGAAGACCGGAGTATAATACAGGATGTAACTCAGGATTAGTAATGTAATGTATGTACACAGTGACTGCACCAGCAGAATAGTGAGTGCAGCTCTGGAGTATATTACAGGATAACTCAGGATCAGTAATGTAATGTCTGTACACAGTGACTGCACCAGCAGAATAGTGAGTGCAGCTCTGGGGTATAATACAGGATGTAACTCGGGATCAGTAATGTAATGTATGTACACAGTGACTGCACCAGCAGAATAGTGAGGGCAGCTCTGGGGTATAATACAGGATGTAACTCAGGATCAGTAATGTATGTACACAGTGACTGCACCAGCAGAATAGTGAGTGCAGCTCTGGAGTATATTACAGGATAACTCAGGATCAGTAATGTAATGTCTGTACACAGTGACTGCACCAGCAGAATAGTGAGTGCAGCTCTGGGGTATAATACAGGATGTAACTCGGGATCAGTAATGTAATGTATGTACACAGTGACTGCACCAGCAGAATAGTGAGGGCAGCTCTGGGGTATAATACAGGATGTAACTCAGGATCAGTAATGTAATATATGTACACAGTGACTGCACCAGCAGAATAGTGAGTGCAGCTCTGGAGTATAATACAGGATGTAAATCAGGATCAGTAATGTAATATATGTACACAGTGACTGCACCAGCAGAATAGTGAGTGCAGCTCTGGGGTATAATACAGGATGTAACTCAGGATCAGTAATGTATGTACACAGTGACTGCACCAGCAGAATAGTGAGTGCAGCTCTGGAGTATAATACAGTATGTAAATCAGGATCAGTAATGTATGTACACAGTGACTGCACCAGCAGAATAGTGAGTGCAGCTCTGGAGTATAATACAGGATGTAAATCAGGATCAGTAATGTAATATATGTACACAGTGACTGCACCAGCAGAATAGTGAGTGCAGCTCTGGGGTATAATACAGGATGTAAATCAGGATCAGTAATGTAATATATGTATGTACACAGTGACTGCACCAGCAGAATAGTGAGTGCAGCTCTGGGGTATAATACAGGGTGTAACTCGGGATCAGTAATGTAATGTATGTACACAGTGACTGCACCAGCAGAATAGTGAGTGCAGCTCTGGAGTATAATACAGGATGTAACTCAGGATCAGTAATGTACTGTATGTACACAGTGACTGCACCAGCAGAATAGTGAGTGCAGCTCTGGAGTAGAATACAGGAGGTATCTCAGGATCAGTAATGTAATGTATGTACACAGTGACTGCACCAGCAGAATAGTGAGTGCAGCTCTGGAGTATATTACAGGATAACTCAGGATCAGTAATGTAATGTCTGTACACAGTGACTGCACCAGCAGAATAGTGAGTGCAGCTCTGGAGTATAATACAGGATGTAACTCAGGATCAGTAATGTAATGTATGTACACAGTGACTGCACCAGCAGAATAGTGAGTGCAGCTCTGGAGTATATTACAGGATAACTCAGGATCAGTAATGTAATGTC
The DNA here is from genome assembly GCF_032444005.1 of Ranitomeya imitator. NCBI lineage: Eukaryota > Metazoa > Chordata > Amphibia > Anura > Dendrobatidae > Ranitomeya > Ranitomeya imitator. The sequence goes on from NC_091290.1 coordinate 23,712,975, forward strand.
TGTACACAGTGACTGCACCAGCAGAATAGTGAGTGCAGCTCTGGAGTATAATACAGGATGTCTTCATGGAATCTGTATTTTCTTTCTGGGTTTCTTAGAGGTTTTCTGGTATAGTGTGAGTGCAGTATCAGAGGAGATTGGTGGCCTCATATGTTGTGGTTTGTATCTCACGTTACTCACATAGTAATGGTTTACACCGCCATGATACACATGACACGTCTGCAGTAACTCAGAACAACCAATATATTTGTGACAGTCCGCGCCGCACAACCAACCATCCAAGCAGGAAGTCTAAACCGTAGCGAACATCTGCAAAGACTTCTGAGAAACCCACAAACTAATCAGCAATTAATGAAGAACGATTGTATCTCTATTGGTTTTCTGCTTATGTAAGTAGCTGCTGTATCACAGATGCATATGGCTACAACAGAGCGGGGTTCCTGGGGTGAGGCTGATTCACGGCGACGCTCTGCTATCCTATAGATCTGATCGGGTCATCCTGGCTCTGATCCATCTTTTTTTAAGAGAGGAAGCTCTGCAGCATAGTGCAGACTGATATGCCACTCAGGGTCCAAGTAAACCTGTTTGATAATGCCTACAGATGCAATAATTGCAAATATTAAGAATTTTAATCAAGAAGTTGCAGGATAGAAAAATCTCTGCAGAAAAATTGCTCTCTGCCAAATGCTAAGGCCGAGTTTCCACGTAACAAACGCTGCAGTTTTTTTTCCAGCTGTAATTTTTTGTGCAGAAAACCAACCAAAGTGGATGTGACTTCATGGAACCTCAGGCACACTGTGTATTCACAGACGCTGTTGAACTCTGCATTTTTGGTTCGTTTTTTCCCCTATAGGTTTCTATGGGGAACCTGAACAAAAAAGCATGTAAAAATCCCAATTGCTTTTGTTTACACACAGAATCCCATTTTTGCACATAAAAACTGCATGAAAATGGGGAAAAATGCAGCAGAAAAGCAATGATCGGAGCAGATTTTTATTGTGGAACTTGGTGGAGAGAAAAACCAAAGCACGTGGGAGCATGAACTAGTCTGTAGAATACAAGTTATGTCTGACTTTTCCTGACAATTTAGCCTGGAACCCAGCGTGAATCCCATTGACGGTGCGCTCCGTATTCCAGGAGTGTAAATAGAGGTGACGTCTGTCAGGATGGAAGCTCCGCGCGTGACCTGAATAAACCTGACTTCTGTGAAGAAGACTCCGTTCTGAGTATTATGGGGGTGGAAAGACATTGCTGAGGCTGAGAGTGAACTGCTGAGCCCCCACAACTATAGGACACGGACGGCCGCTACGGGGTGGCCACTAATGATGGACAGCACACGTCCCATTTGCTCAGGAGGCCACTGCACCAATATGGGTAAAGCTTGGTGACAACCATTATGGGAGGTATAATGGTGAACTGGATAGATTGGTCACTTATCTTACCCAATAACTAAGAAATGGTCAAATCTATTCACTGGGGATTTTTTTTAACTAACCGAATTTGCATCAAAACGTCTCATTTCTAGTTATGGAATTTTTTTTAACCTCCGATGGAGTGCAGCTTCTTCTCTTCTGAGGCTCCTGCTGGTAAAGATATCCCCAGGGCTTTAACTTTCCCATTATTTCATACCAGAGCATCAAAGGAGCCGCAGCTCAGAAAACTTTCTTGGAAAAGTTAGGTCATTTGCATCTCAAGGTGCGGCAAGAAGTCTGATTAGAGTCACAAGCGTTCATCCGGATGTCACTAACGTGTCACTTTGCGGCATGTTCGGGCTGAAGTCTGTATTTCACCCGTGAAGGGCAATTCACCTCCAGGGAAGAACGGCAGCGGCACAGAAATCTAATGTGGCAGCAGGAAAGATCCGAGGAGCCATCTTTACCAACGTGTCCTCATCCTCCTTCATTCATTCTTTATGGACTACATATCTCATACATGTCTCCCCATTTCATTACTTTGATCGGTTTGTTGCTTGTCCGATCTCGCTCAGTCCTATATTTCTGAGCCACTGGTACATTGATCTGATGGGATAGAGAAGACTGCAGCCAATCAGCAGTTGTTGATTGGCTGCAGCGGTGATGCAACAATGTCACGTGACCACACAGATTCACAAGGGGTTGTTGTCCCTTTAACAACTTCCAAAGTCAGAGGCAGAAAATCATCCAAAAGCATGGTTTTGCCATTTTTAAGAGCTCGGCTTGCTGTCAGTGAATAGACACATTCTGGTTTGACTCAAAGAATGAACAAAAAAAAAAGTGAATTGCTTTTTCTTGAAGCTTCATCATATAAGGAGACTGGAGACGTCCTGATTACGGTCCTCCTACCTTATCATCATCATAAGGTTGAAACAATAACTGAGTCATCTAATAAATGTTCTGGGAGGTCGTCAGTCATCACATTACTAAACGCATTGTGTTCCCGGATTCCATAAACTGGAAGAAGTGCCACACGACGTAAGAACTACTTTACTCCCATCTCCGAAGTTTCCCAGAAATTCGGGAAAAAAGTAAAAGGCAAAGTTAAAAATAGAGGATTGCAAATGGTAAAAGCGTTTGAGCCGCTTCCAGCCGAGCGTGAAGGGAAAGGCAGTTTCCTATTACAGAATGTACCGATGGTTCACGTCGAATAATACACAGAGGGCGGCCATTTACATTATGGAAATAATGCCGGCCCTACAAAAAAGGAGAATCGGCCTAGGAAACGACGGTGCTGCTACCTGTGGCCCCAGACAGAGGAGGAGGAGGAGGAGGAGTGCGGCCGCTTCAGGGGGACCGACGTCAATGCAAAAGACGTAAACCGAACGGAGGCCCGATTCTCACACACCAGAAAACTCACTGCCGGGGCCCCCGGACGGTGCCAGACTCCCAGAATGCAAAGCGACCAGACTAAGAGGCTCTCTGGGAAAATGGATAATCATTGCAGCCAAATGATCATCTCCCTGGACAGGTGTAAAGGGTCAGGACGAGTCTCAAGTCGAGGTGCAAAGTGGGAGATTTATACTGCACACGTCACATATGACATGGAATTAACAGCAGTCTTAAAGGGGTTAGACAAACCCCACTGGGGACATTATTGATTTTTTTTTTACTGAAAGGGGTTGTCACTATGTGACTGCAGACTTGTGAATCTTCACATCATGCACACTGCGCACTGTGAGGATTCCCTGGTGCAGTGAGTATGTTATTTGCACACATGTGGTCACAAGCAGACTAGACGTGTCCATACTCACTCTATGGGGCCAGACATGTCAAGTCGGAATGTGTCAGGAAGTATGCAACCGCCCCTGGTGCAATAATTTCTGCTATTCGGTTTCAAGAAAGTTTTGCACGGTTTTGCTTTTACAAACTCTATATTTTCCTGGCTGATTTGTCTGTGATGTAGTCTATGGTTATAAATCAGCTGAGAAGAGCTTAAAAAAAAAAAAGATAAAAGATAAGAGTTAGAAACCCTCCTCCGACAGAACAAATTCACTGACAGATTCTCATTAAGCTCATTCTGCAGCCTGCAATAACCGGATATAGAAGGCAAATGGAGCAACATTTTGAATAAAATTTAATTGCAAATTTTTTTTTATTATTTTTAGCCAAAAATACATGCACTTAAATAAGAAAAAAAATGGTACCTAACGTGGATATCCCCTTTAGGCTGGGGCTACATGGCAATGACACTTCTCATGCTTACAAAGATCTCTAGGTGTCGCTGCGAAAACATCGCAGAGCAATACAAGTGAATGGGGCACAGTGCAACCCTGAGCGTGCCACACAGGTAGGTCAGCAAAAGTCAAATTTTTGCTCAGTTTCTTATCCAAAAACTTATTGAAAACTAAAAAAAGTCCCAAAACGCATGGGAGTTTCTGCCAGGTTTCCGCTGAAAAAAGGTTAATAAAAAAGAGTCAGTGTGAAAAAAGAAAACTTGCAGGTGGATTTTTAGAGGAAAATAATCCGCAGTGGAAGCTAAAAAATGGCAATGGGAACAATCGCTAGGGTTTGTGAATCAATACATTCATATTATATATATATATATATATATATATATATATATATATATATATATATATATATATATATATATATAAATATATATATATAAATATATATATATATATATATATATATATATATATATACTAGATGGTGGCCCGATTCTAATGCATCGGGTAGTCTAGAATATGTATTTATGTATGTATATAGCAGCCACATAGTATATAGCACAGGCCACGTAGTATATAGGAGCCATGTAGTATATAGCAGACAAATCCTACGTGGCCTGTGCTATATACTATGTGGCTGCTATATACATACATATTGTAGAATACCCGATGCGTTAATACAGGCCACGCAATATATAACAGTGGCCACGCAGTATATAACACAGCCACGTACTATATAACACAGACCACGTAGTATATAGCAGCCACGCAGTATATAACACAGGCCACGCAGTATATCACTGGCCACATAATATATAGCACAGCCGACGCAGTATATAGCAGCCACGTAGTATATAACACAGCCCACGCAGTATACAGCAGCCACGTAGTATATAACACTGCCCACACAGTATATAACAGTGGCCATGTAATATATAGCACAGCCCACGCAGTATATAACACTGCCTATGTAGTATATAGCAGCCACGCGGTATCTAACACAGCCCACGTAGTATACAGCAGTGTGTGCACCATATCCCTGTTAAAAAAATAATTAAAATAAAAAATAGTTATATACTCACCCCCTGGGATCCACCGAAGCTCCGTCGATACGCGCGCGGCTGCCGCCATCTTCCGTTCCCAGGATGCATTGCGAAATTACCCAGATGACTTAACGGTCTCGCGAGACTGCTAAGTCTTCTGGATAATTTCGCAATGCATAGCCGGGAACAGAAGATGGTGGCAGGCGTGAGCGGCTCGGCGGACTACGGACGGTGAGAATAGCAGGTTTTTTGTTTTTTTTTTAGTATTTTTAACATTACATTTTTTTACTATTGATACCGCATAGGCAGCATCAATAGTAAAAAGTTTGGGACACACAGGGTTAATAGCAGCGGTTACGGAGTGCGTTACCCGCGGCATAACGCGGTCCGGTACCGCCGGCATTAACCCTGTGTGAGCGGTGACCAGAGGGGAGTATGCGGGCACTGACTGCGGGGAGGAAGGAGCGGCCATTTTCTTCCAGACTGTGCCCGTCGCTGATTCGTCGTGGCTGTTTTGCCGCGACCAATCAGCGACTTGGATTTCCATGACAGACAGAGGCCACGACCAATGAATATCCGTGACAGAAAGACAGACTGAAGGACAGAAAGAAAGACGGAAGTGACCCTTAGACAATTATATAGTAGATATATAGATTTTATATATATATATATATATATTATATATATATATATATATATATATATATATATATACAGTGGGGCAAAAAAGTATTTAGTCAGTCAGCAATAGTGCAAGTTCCACCACTTAAAAAGATGAGAGGCGTCTGTAATTTACATCATAGGTAGACCTCAACTATGGGAGACAAACTGAGAAAAAAAAATCCAGAAAATCACATTGTCTGTTTTTTTAACATTTTATTTGCATATTATGGTGGAAAATAAGTATTTGGTCAGAAACAAACAATCAAGATTGCTGGCTCTCACAGACCTGTAACTTCTTCTTTAAGAGTCTCCTCTTTCCTCCACTCATTACCTGTAGTAATGGCACCTGTTTAAACTTGTTATCAGTATAAAAAGACACCTGTGCACACCTTCAAACAGTCTGACTCCAAACTCCACTATGGTGAAGACCAAAGAGCTGTCAAAGGACTCCAGAAACAAAATTGTAGCCCTGCACCAGGCTGGGAAGACTGAATCTGTAATAGCCAACCAGTTTGGAGTGAAGAAATCAACAGTGGGAGCAATAATTAGAAAATGGAAGACATACAAGACCATTGATAATCTCCCTCGATCTGGGGCTCCACGCAAAATCCCACCCCGTGGGGTCAGAATGATCACAAGAACGGTGAGCAAAAATCCCAGAACCACGCGGGGGGACCTAGTGAATGAACTGCAGAGAGCTGGGACCAATGTAACAAGGCCTACCATAAGTAACACACTACGCCACCATGGACTCAGATCCTGCAGTGCCAGACGTGTCCCACTGCTTAAGCCAGTACATGTCCGGGCCCGTCTGAAGTTTGCTAGAGAGCATTTGGATGATCCAGAGGAGTTTTGGGAGAATGTCCTATGGTCTGATGAAACCAAACTGGAACTGTTTGGTAGAAACACAACTTGTCGTGTTTGGAGGAAAAAGAATACTGAGTTGCATCCATCAAACACCATACCTACTGTAAAGCATGGTGGTGGAAACATCATGCTTTGGGGCTGTTTCTCTGCAAAGGGGCCAGGACGACTGATCCGGGTACATGAAAGAATGAATGGGGCCATGTATCGTGAGATTTTGAGTGCAAACCTCCTTCCATCAGCAAGGGCATTGAAGATGAAACGTGGCTGGGTTTTTCAACATGACAATGATCCAAAGCACACTGCCAGGGCAACGAAGGAGTGGCTTCGTAAGAAGCATTTCAAGGTCCTGGAGTGGCCTAGCCAGTCTCCAGATCTCAACCCTATAGAAAACCTTTGGAGGGAGTTGAAAGTCCGTGTTGCCAAGCGAAAAGCCAAAAACATCACTGCTCTAGAGGAGATCTGCATGGAGGAATGGGCCAACATACCAACAACAGTGTGCGGCAACCTTGTGAAGACTTACAGAAAACGTTTGACCTCTGTCATTGCCAACAAAGGATATATTACAAAGTATTGAGATGAAATTTTGTTTCTGACCAAATACTTATTTTCCACCATAATATGCAAATAAAATGTTAAAAAAACAGACAATGTGATTTTCTGGATTTTTTTTTCTCAGTTTGTCTCCCATAGTTGAGGTCTACCTATGATGTAAATTACAGACGCCTCTCATCTTTTTAAGTGGTGGAACTTACACTATTGCTGACTGACTAAATACTTTTTTGCCCCACTGTATATTATTCTTGATGTATATACGTATGTGTGTGTATGTACAGGTCCTTCTCAAAAAATTAGCATATAGTGTTAAATTTCATTATTTACCATAATGTAATGATTACAATTAAACTTTCATATATTATAGATTCATTATCCACCAACTGAAATTTGTCAGGTCTTTTATTGTTTTAATACTGATGATTTTGGCATACAACTCCTGATAACCCAAAAAACCTGTCTCAATAAATTAGCATATTTCACCCATCCAATCAAATAAAAGTGTTTTTTAATAACAAACAAAAAAACCAACAAATAATAATGTTCAGTTATGCACTCAATACTTGGTCGGGAATCCTTTGGCAGAAATGACTGCTTCAATGCGGCGTGGCATGGAGGCAATCAGCCTGTGACACTGCTGAGATGTTATGGAGGCCCAGGATGCTTCAATAGCGGCCTTAAGCTCATCCAGAGTGTTGGGTCTTGCGTCTCTCAACTTTCTCTTCACAATATCCCACAGATTCTCTATGGGGTTCAGGTCAGGAGAGTTGGCAGGCCAATTGAGCACAGTAATACCATGGTCAGTAAACCATTTACCAGTGGTTTTGGCACTGTGAGCAGGTGCCAGGTCGTGCTGAAAAATGAAATCTTCATCTCCATAAAGCATTTCAGCCGATGGAAGCATGAAGTGCTCCAAAATCTCCTGATAGCTAGCTGCATTGACCCTGCCCTTGATGAAACACAGTGGACCAACACCAGCAGCTGACATGGCACCCCACACCATCACTGACTGTGGGTACTTGACACTGGACTTCAGGCATTTTGGCATTTCCTTCTCCCCAGTCTTCCTCCAGACTCTGGCACCTTGATTTCCGAATGACATGCAAAATTTGCTTTCATCAGAAAAAAGTACTTGGGACCACTTAGCAACAGTCCAGTGCTGCTTCTCTGTAGCTCAAAAGTGGCTTTACCTGGGGAATGCGGCACCTGTAGCCCATTTCCTGCACACGCCTGTGCACGGTGGCTCTGGATGTTTCCACACCAGACTCAGTCCACTGCTTCCTCAGGTTCCCCAAGGTCTGGAATCGGTCCTTCTCCACAATCTTCCTCAGGGTCCGGTCTCCTCTTCTCGTTGTACAGCGTTTTCTGCCACATTGTTTCCTTCCAACAGACTTACCATTGAGGTGCCTTGATACAGCACTCTGGGAACAGCCTATTTGTTGAGAAATTTCTTTCTGGGTCTTACCCTCTTGCTTGAGGGTGTCAATGATGGCCTTCTTGACATCTGTCAGGTCGCTAGTCTTACCCATGATGGGGGTTTTGAGTAATGAACCAGGCAGGGAGTTTATAAAAGCCTCAGGTATCTTTTGCATGTGTTTAGAGTTAATTAGTTGATTCAGAAGATTAGGGTAATAGGTCGTTTAGAGAACCTTTTCTTGATATGCTAATTTATTGAGACAGGTTTTTTGGGTTATCAGGAGTTGTATGCCAAAATCATCAGTATTAAAACAATAAAAGACCTGACAAATTTCAGTTGGTGGATAATGAATCTATAATATATGAAAGTTTAATTGTAATCATTACATTATGGTAAATAATGAAATTTAACACTATATGCTAATTTTTTGAGAAGGACCTGTATATTTATTACACACGCACATACATGCATACATGTATACATCATAAACATAACCCAATAACCCAAGAGGCGCCATTTACTGGTGCACTAGAAGATCTAACAAGCCCAGTCGGGCCGGATGTATAACTTCATCATATTCAACATGGTGTTTCAGTACTCAGGGTATTATCCTGACACAAAGCTCCAAACCCCCTGCTTCCCTTCACGCATTCATTAGTTGACATGATGAAACTTCGGGACCGGTTTTCCTACATTCCTCTGATAGGGTCGGATCTAGTTTATCTTCCTACATACGTGAATAATATCTATCTTTGAGAAAGCAATACGGATGAGTTACGCAATAAGACAAAATTGGGGGCACACGGTCATTCAGAAATGTCCCATTATTCACAGCGGGATGCTAAAAGGGGCCGCACTTTTTAGCTTTGCTGCAATGTCTATACTTTGGCTTGTAACAATATACACACACGTGTGCACACATTTATACACCCCAGCGCTCCCCCGCTGTACCTGACCCCCATTATAATGCAGAAAACCTCAGACCATAAACACTGGAGGAGCCCGGAGGACGAGCCGGGGCCAATCTGCGCTGTAGTCATGGATATATTTAAATAAGAGGCAAATGTGAAGATAAATGATAGGAACATGCACAGAGCTGCAGGTTACAACACGCCGACACAGAAGAATGGATCTACCTACAATGCCGTCAAAAAGTATTCATACCCCGTGAACCTTTCCACATTTTTTTCATAATACACCCACAAGATAACATGTATTTAATTGGGATTTTACGTTATACTGCAGCACAAAGTAGCGAGTATTTGTGAATTTTAAAAGAAATAATAAATGGTTTACTAATTATTTTACAAACAAAAATCAGAAAATTGTCAGGTGCATTTGTAATCAGCCCCCTGTAGTCTGGTACCCGTAAATAAAATCGTGAGTCACCAATTACCTCCAGAAAATGTATAAGAAACAGCAACTGACAGCACATCGGATGATCCGCATGCACGCTCAAAGATCCATTGACCCAATTGGATAAGTACTCACAAGTAAAGAAAAGCGAGCAGCATGTTTTTCACCTGGATTGGATGCTGCTCGCTTTTCTTTAATTGCAATTACCTCCAGAAGTCAAATAATTAATGAACTGAGTCCACGTGCGTAATTTAATCTCAGTATAACTGCTGCTGTTTTGTGAAGCCTCAGAGGTTTTTTTTGACAACATTAAAGGATAAAACTGCATCATGAAAACCAAGGAGCACACAAGATGTGCCAGGGATAAAGTTGTGGAGTAGAGTAAAACAGGTGTGATGCCAAGTCACTTCTAATGGGCAAGACGTGAGAAGGGAAAGTCGAGGAATCCAAGGGATTATACAAACAAATGGTCAAAGGCAAAAATCTTAGGTCAGGAAACAAAGGTCTGAGAGCATCAAAGCAAAAAAGGGTAATACAAACGGCTAGTCAAAAAGGCAAATCCAAGGTCTGGCAACAAAGATCAGAATATAGAGCAAACTCACCACGGAGTTAAAAGTTAAAACTAGCAAAGTCTGATAATAGCCTGCCAGCTAAACAGCCAGTATAACTACAGCTGTTTGTGAGGCCTCAGAGGATTGTCTGAGAACATTAAGGATCAATAATAATAATAATGTTTATTTATATAGCGCCAACATATTCCGTTAGAGTTTAAGATTTTCAAACACAACAGTCATAAGTAACAATGTTAACAATACAATAATTAAAGCACAATAAGACGACCCTGCTGGTGAGAGCTTACAATCTACAACGAGGAGGGGGAGATACAAAGTACAGGTGTGTATTTACAATGATGTATTTACATTGATGGTCCAGCCATCTTCAGGGGGTGGGGGATAGATGGGGATAGTGAATGGGCTACAGACACAAACATAAAATGACTGATTAGGGATAGGCCGCTCTGAACAAATGTGTTTTGAGCGAGCGCCTAAAACTATAAATTGTGGATGGTCCTAATATCTTGGGGTAGAGGATTGGTGCAGCATGGGAGAAGTCTTGGAGTCGGGAGTGGGAGGTACGGATTAGTGCAGAGGTTAGTCGAAAGACGTTTGCAGAGCGCAGTTGTTGGTTAGGCCGATAGACAAAAATGAGGGAGATGTAAGGGGGTGCCGCACTGTGGAGAGCTTTGTGCGTGAGAACAAGTACTTTGGCTGCCTATTTATTACAGGACACAATTCAGTGTAATAACTGGCGAAGAGCAGACACGTCTGAATACAGTTTAGCAAGATGGACAACCCTGGCTGCTGCATTAAGGATAGACTGGGGAGGGGATAGTCGAGTAAGGGGGAGGCCAGTTAGCAGAGCACTGCAGTAGTCCAGGCGGGAGTGGATCAGGGGGACAGTGAGGGTTTTTGTTGTTTCCATGGTGAGAAAAGGGCGGATTCTAGAGATGTTCTTTAGGTGTAAGTGGCAAGAGATTGTATATGGGAGGTGAAAGAGAGATCGGAGTCAAACATAACACCCAGACAGCGCGCCTGCTGCCGGGGTGTTATTATGGTGCCATCCACAGAGAGGGAAATGTCAGATTTAGGGAGGTTAGTAGACGGCAGGAGCAGAAGAAGTTCAGTTTTGGAGAGGTTGAGTTTCAGATAGGGAGCGGACATGATGTTGGAGAGTCCTGCGGACAGTCACTTGCGTTCTGTAGTATGACGCGTATAGTTGTGTGTCATCAGCGTAAAGATGGTACTGAAAGCCAAATCTGCTGATGGTCTGTCCAATTGGGGACGTGTAGAGGGAGAAGAGAAGGGGGCCAAGGACTGAGCCCTGAGGGACCCCGACAGTGAGAGGAAGAGGAGATGAAGTGGAGCCAGAGAACAGAACACTGAAGGAGCGGTCAGAAAGGTAGGAGGAGAACCAGGAGAGAGCAGTGTCCTTAATGCCTAGTGACTGGAGCCTAGAGAGTAGGAGAGGGTGGTCAACAGTGTCGAAAGCTGCAGAAAGGTCGAGGAGAATGAGCAGAGAGTGGTCACCATTGAATTTAGCTGTCATTGGTCACTTTGATGAGTGCAGATTCTGTCGAATGTAGGGGGCGGAAACCAGACTGTGAAGGGTCTAGGAGGGAATGAGTGGAGAGGTAACGGGTAAGGCGGGAGTAGGTCAGGCGCTCCAAGAGTTTAGATATGAAAGGGAGATTGGAAACGGGTCTGTAGTTATTTGTGCAGGATGGGTCGAGGGCGGGTTTCTTTAGTAATGGAGTAATGATAGAGTGGAGGAGGAGGGGAAAATCAAACTGCATCATAAAAACAAAGGAGCACACTAGACATGTCAGGGATAAAGTTGTGGAGTAGAGTAAAGCAGGTGCGACGCCGAGTCACTTCTCATGGGCAAGAATATCATAATACAGAACAAACACACCACTGAGTTAAAAGTTACAACTAGCAAGGTCTGATTTTAGCCTGCCAGCTCAATAGCCTAGAAGACCCTGCATGCCCACCCAGATTAGGCAGCTGGGCTGTCAATCACAATACTGACAGCCCAGCACGCCCCTGACTTAGATTGGGCTTTCACTCACAATACTGACAGCTCAGCATGCCCATATCCTATAGAGAGGCTGAGATGTAACTCACAGTGTGGTGGAATCGTGTCAGCAGGGTTAGGTTCTAAAAAAAAAAACCCAAGCTCTGAACATCTCAGGGTGCACTTTTCAATCCATCATTCAAAAATTGAAGAATAGCACAACTACAAACCTACCAAAACATGGACGGTCATCTAAACTGACATCCCACGCAAGAACAGCACTAATGAGAGAAGCAGCCAAGGGGCCCATGGTCACTCTGGAGGAACTGAAGAGATCCACAGCTCAGGTGGAGAATCTAACCACAGGACAACTATTAGTCGTGTCCTCCACAAATCTGGCCTTTATGGAAGAGTGGCAAGAAGATTGTAATTTTTAAAAGGAAGTGACAAGAAGTCCTATTTTCAGTTTGCAAAAAGTCATGTAGGGGACACAGCGAGCATGTGAAGGTGCTCCGGTCAGATGAGACCAAAGGAGAATTTCTTGGGTTAACTTCCAAACAATATGTGTGGCAGAAAACAAACACTGCACATTACCCTGAAAACACCATCCTCACCGTCAAACATAGTGAGGGCAGCATCCTGCTGTGGGGAGACTTCTTTCAGCAGGGGCAGTAAAGCTGGTCTCAGTTGATGGGAAGATAGATGGAGCTAAATACATGGCAATCCTGAAGGAAAATCTGTTAGAGGCTGCAAAAGACTAGAGACTGGGGTGTAGGTTCACCTTCCAGCAGGACAACAACCCTCAACATCCTGCCAGAGCTACAGTGGATGGTCTGGATCATGTACGAGAAAGGCGCAGTCACAGTCCAGACCAAAATCTCATTGAGAGTCTGTGGCAAGATGTGAAAATTCCTGATCACAGACGCCTCCATCCAATCTCACTGAGTGAGAGCAAGTGAGCAAAAAGGAAGGGGCAAAAATGTCGCCTCTAGATGTACAAAGCTGGTAGACCCCAAAAGACTGGCGGTCTACAAAGTATTGACTGGGGGGGTGGGGGGGGGGGGGAGCTGCTGAATAGGAATGCACCTCACAATTTTCAGATTTATATATATTTTTTAAATAATTAGAAAAACAACGTATTATTTATTTTACAGTTCACAAGTACTTGCCAGTTTGTGCTGGTATATCATCTAAAATTCCAATAGGATACATTTAGATTTGAGGGAGTAACTTGACAAATGTGAAAAAGTTCACAGGGTATGAACACTTTTTCAAGGCAATGTATACACTGTAGCTATGGCCTTAAAGGGGATTTCCACTCTGGAGTCAATAAGCAGAATAATCTAAGGATTTATCCGGAAATTCCCTGCAACTACACTGTTATCACCATTGCTCCCAACAGCAGCAGAACGGAGTAATGAGGAGCAAAAAACCCTTCCTCCATCTGGCAGCAGGCTAGGGAATGAAGCAGAACAGCTTGTTTCTTCACAGCTTGGGTGACAACCAATATGGCCACCAGCAGAGCTCCCGTAAGGGTTGTCAGAAGTGGCAATGCAATGCTATATCTCGCCATATGTCCGAAGAACAGGACTATTTTTTCTATTTAGGACTCTGATGGGACAATTGTCACCCAGCTTTCCCAGAAAAGGATATAATTAAAGGGTTTTGTCCAGACAAAAGGTGCTCGTTTCCTTTGGAGTCGGGGTCTGTCAAAGTGACTAAATAAATCATCCTCAACTGCGGTGACCGTCCTGAATCCAGCACCAGCCCCTCTGCGGCCTGAACTGGAAAGGATATCCGAGCCACTGAACCAGCCACAGGACCACGGTCAGGTACCGCGCATCGTTAGAAAAACATCCAATGGCACGCGATTCAAGTCACCTGACCAATGTAGCCAATCACACACTGCAGTGGTCACGTGGTTGATTGAACAATACCATTATTGCTTCTGTTGCCAGCATAGCCAACGGAGCTGTTCGTGTCGGAATCAGGCAAGTGACTATGACTTGTTTTGCTTTTATGTAACAAGGACCTGCTGCCCAGACCACTGCTTTAAATGGTTGGTGTTGTTTAAATGAACAGAAAAAGCTTTTAATATATCTTTATCAGAGATATCAGCGTCGATCTTCACTTTTAAGATGCTCAAATTCATCTTAGTCAAAACAAGAAGGACCGTCAGTTCACTGAGAGATCAGATTACAGCTGCCTATTAAAATCTATGCAAAGGATAAGGGATAGTAGAGTGAGAGGAGCACAGATGCACACAGAGGTTGCTGCTGTTCATCTCACCCCAGAGCTGGATTCACAGATACACTACTCAGTACTATTTGTAAAAACACAAATACACCAAAAATTTCCAATAAACTATATTAATATATGTGCAAATAATTATTAATGAAACACTAATGGTGTATTGTGAAAAAACAGTGACTGAACACTGAAGATAGAGAACCAACCACAACTATAACATGAACAGCAGAGAAAGTGTACCCACGCAGAAGATTTTTATCAAAATAGCCTTTATTTGTGGTGACAAGTGGCACGATAAAAATGAAAATAATTAATCAGTACGCGAACTATAACAGGACATTAAAAATATATATTTAAAATCAAATAGGATATAAATAGGTGACCTCAAAAAAAATATATATCTCATGCAGTTTTTGCCAAAAAAATATAAATAATGGTCGATATAATAAAAAGACAGCTAAAAAAAAAAGTGGAAAAAATTAAATATTGCTTAAAATAGTGCAAAATCCAATAAACATATGTGCACCACCGCAGGGCACATAAAAAACACCTACGGGATAGTAATGATTACAAATAATGTGCAAAGAGTGCTGAAAAAAGCAGCTATATGGAGACACCTGCAGGGCATACTACGTGCCACAAGCGGGTCAGTGAACAAACACCCAAAAAGTGCAGTGTGCAACAAAATACTACCATAAAATCAAAAGAGGCAATTTTCTCCGCAGTATACCTTATTGAGAGGGTCACCAGGTCCCGCTATCGCACACCCCGACGCGCGTTTCCGAATCTCTTCCTTCGTCGGGGTGCCCGATAGCGGGACCTGGTGACCCTCTCAATAAGGTATACTGCGGAGAAAATTGCCTCTTTTGGGTGTTTGTTCACTGACCCGCTTGTGGCACATAGTATGCCCTGCAGGTATCTCCATATAGCTGCTTTTTTCAACACTCTTTGCACTTTATTTGTAATCATTACTATCCCGTAGGTGTTTTTTTATGTGCCCTGCGGTGGTGCACATATGTTTATTGGATTTTGCACTATTTTAACCCCTTAGCGACCGCCGATACGCCTTTTAACGGCGGCCGCTAAGGGTACTTAAACCACAGCGCCGTTAATTAACGGCGCTGTGGAAAAAGTCCATAGCGCCCCCCAGAGGCCGATTTTCTCCGGGGTCTCGGCTGCCGAGGGTAGCCGAGACCCCAGAGAACATGATTCGGGGGGTTTTTAACCCACCCCGCATTTGCGATCGCCGGTAATTAACCGTTTACCGGCGATCGCAAAAAAAAAAAAAAAAAAAGCGATCTCTTTTTAATTTCTCTGTCCTCCGATGTGATCGCACATCGGAGGACAGAGAAAAGGGGTCCCAGGTGGCCCCCCAATACTCACCTAGCTGCCCCGATGCTCCTCGTGTCTCCCGGTGGGCGCCGCCATCTTCAAAATGGCGGGCGCATGCGCAGTGCGCCCGCCACCGGGAGAATCTTTGGGGTCTCGGCTGCCGGGGGTAGCCGAGACCCCAAAGAGCACGATCGGGGTCGGTATTACCGACCCCTGTTTTGCGATCGCCGGTAATTAACTGTTTACCGGCGACCGCAAAAAAAAAAAAAAAAAAGTAAAGTGTAATTCTCTGTCCTCTGATGTGATCGCACATCAGAGGACAGAGAAATAGGGAGATTCGGGGACCCTAGCATACTCACCTAGGTCCCTGGATCCTCTTGCTGCTCCTCCTGGCCGCCGGCAGCAGAACATGGCGGACGCATGCCCAGTGCGCCCGCCATCTGTCTCCATCTGCCGGCCGGCAGGAGAACAGCAGTTGGGGCTAAAATTAGGGGTAGGGTTAGGGGTAGGGTTAGGTTAGGGGTAGGGTTAGGGGTAGGTTAGGGTTAAGGTTAGGGGTAGGGTTAGGTTAGGGGTAGGGTTAGGTTAGGGGTAGGGTTAGGGGTAGGTTAGGGGTAGGGTTAGGGGTAGGGTTAGGTTAGGGGTAGGGTTAGGTTAGGGGTAGGGCTAGGGTTGGGGCTAAATTTAGGGTTAGGGTTGGGGCTAAATTTAGGGTTAGGGTTGGGGCTAAACTTAGGGTTAGGCTTCTTTCACACTTACGTCGGTACGGGGCCGTCGCAATGCGTCGGCCCGACATACCGACGCACGTTGTGAAAATTGTGCACAACGTGGGCAGCAGCTGTAGTTTTTCAACACATCCGCTGCCCAATCTATGTCCTGGGGAGGAGGGGGCGGAGTTACGGCCACGCATGCGCGGTCAGAAATGGCGGATGCGACGTACAAAAAAACGTTTCATTGAACGTTTTTTTTGTGCCAACGCTCCGCCAAAACACAACTGATCCAGTGCACGACGGACGCGACGTGTGGCCATCCGTCACGATCCATCGGCAATACAAGTCTATGGGCAAAAAACGCATCCTGCGGGCACATTTGCAGGATCCGTTTCTTGTCCAAAACGACGGATTGCGACGGAATGCCAAACGACGCAAGTGTTAAAGTAGCCCTAGGGTTAGGGTTGGGGCTAAAGTTAGGGCTAGGGTTGGGGCTAAAGTTAGGGTTAGAGCTGGGATTAGGGTTAGGGTTTGGATTAGGGTTCGTATTAGGGTTAGGGTTGGCATTAGGGTTACGCTTGGGATTAGGGTTAGGTTTGGGATTAGGGTTAAGGTTAGGGTTGTGATTAGGGGTGTATTGGGATTAGGGTTAGGTTTGAGGTTAGGGTTGAGATTAGGATTAGGGGTGTGTTGGATTTAGGGTTTTGATTAGGGTTATGGTTAGGGTTGACAATAGGGTTGTTTTGGGGTAAGGGTTGTGATTATGGTTAGGGTTAGTGATTAGGATTATGGATGAGGTTGGGATTAGGGTTAGGGGTGTGTTGGGGTTAGGGTTGGAGCTAGAATTGGGGGGTTTCCACTTTTTAGGTACATCAGGGGGTCTCCAAACACGACAGCCAATTTTGCGCTCAAAAAGTCAAATGGTGCTCCCTCCCTTCTGAGCTCTGCCGTGCGCCCAAACAGTGGGTTACCCCCACATATGGGGCATCAGCGTACTCGGGATAAATTGGACAACAACTTCTGGGGTCCAATTTCTCTTGTTACCCTTGTGAAAATAAAAACTTGGGGGCTACAAAATCTTTTTTGTGAAAAAAAAAATATTTTTTATTTTCACGACTCTGCATTCTAAACTTCTGTGAAGCACTTGGGCATTCAAAGTTCTCACCACACATCTAGATAAGTTCCTTGGGGGGTCTAGTTTCCAAAATGGGGTCACTTGTGGGGGGTTACTACAGTTTAGGTACATCAGGGGCTCTGCAATCGCAACATAATGCCCACAGACCATTCTATCAAAGTCTGCATTCCAAAAAGGCGCTCCTTCCCTTCCGAGCTCTGCCGTGCGCCCAAACAGTGGTTTACCGCCACATATGGCGCATCAGCGTACTCGGGATAAATTGGACAACAACTATTGCAGTCCAATTTCTCCTGTTACCCTTGTGAAAATAAAAACTTGGGGGCTACAATATCTTTTTTGTGGAAAAAAAATATTTTTTATTTTCACGACTCTGCATTCTAAACTTCTGTGAAGCACTTGGGCATTCAAAGTTCTCACCACACATCTAGATAAGTTCCTTGGGGGGTCTAGTTTCCAAAATGGGGTCACTTGTGGAGGGTTTCTACTGGTTAGGTACATCAGGGGCTCTGCAAACGCAACATAATACCCGCAGACCATTCTATCAAAGTCTGCATTCCAAAACGGCGCTCCTCCCTTCCGAGCTCTGCCGTGCGCCCAAACAGTGGTTTACCCCCACATATGGGGTACCAGCATACTCAGGACAAATTGGACAACAACTTTTGGGGTCCAGTTTCTCTTGTTACCCTTGTGAAAATAAAAATTTGGTGGCTAAAAAATCTTTTTTGTGGAAAAAAAAAATATTTTTTATTTTCACGGCTCTGCATTATAAACTTCTGTGAAGCACTTGGGCATTCAAGGTTCTCACCACACATCTAGATAAGTTCCATGGGGGGTCTAGTTTCCAAAATGGGGTCACTTGTGGGGGATTTCTACTGTTTAGGCACATCAGGGGCTCTCCAAACGCGACATGGCGTCCGATCTCAATTCCAGCCAATTCTACATTGAAAAAGTAAAACGGCACTCTTTCTCTTCCAAGCTCTGCGGTGCGCCCAAACAGTGGTTTACTCCCACATATTGGGTATCGACGTACTCAGGAGAAATTGCACAACAACTTTTGTGGTCTAATTTCTCCTGTTAACCTTGTGAAAATAAAAATTTGTGGGCAAAAAGATAATTTTTGTAGAAAAAATGCAATTTTTTTTTTTTCACGGCTCTACGTTATAAACTTCTGTGAAGCACATGGGGGTTCAAAGTGCTCGCCACACATCTAGATAAGTTCCTTAAGGGGTCTAGTTTCCAAAATGGTGTCACTTGTGGGGAGTTTCCACTGTTTAGGTACATCAGGGGCTCTCTAAATGTGACATGGTGTCCGATCTCAATTCCAGCCAATTCTGCATTGAAAAAGTCAAATGGCGCTCCTTCACTTCTAAGTTCTGCGGTGCGCCCTAACAGTGGTTTACCCCCACATATGGGGTATTGGCGTATTCAGGAGAAATTGCATAACAAAATTTATGGTTACATTTCTGTTTTTACAGTTGTGAAAATAAAAAAAATGGTTCTGAATTAAGATGTTTGCAAAAAAAGTTAAATGTTCATTTTTTCCTTCCACATTGTTTCAGTTCCTGTGAAGCACGTAAAGGGTTAATAAACTTCTTGAATGTGGTTTTGAGAACCTTGAGGGGTGTAGTTTTTAGAATGGTGTCACACTTCATTATTTTCTATCATATAGACCCCTCAAAATGACTTCAAATGTGATGTGGTCCCTAAAAAAAAATGGTGTTGTAAAAATGAGAAATTGCTGGTCAACTTTTAACCCTTATAACTCCCTAACAAAAAAAAATTTTGTTTCCAAAATTGTGCTGATGTAAAGTAGACATGTGGGAAATGTTATTTATTAACTATTTTTTATGACATATCTCTCTGATTTAAGGGCATAAAAATACAAAGTTTGAAAATTGCAAAATTTTAAAAATTTTCGCCATATTTCCGTTTTTTTCATAAATAATCGCAAGTAATATCGAAGAAATGTTACCACTAACATGAAGTACAATATGTCACGAAAAAATAATCTCAGAATCAGCGGGATCCGTTGAAGCGTTCCAGAGTTATAACCTCATAAAGTGACAGTGGTCAGAATTGCAAAAATTGGCCTGGTCATTAAGTACCAAATTGGCTCTGTCACTAAGGGGTTAAGCAATATTTAATTTTTTCCACCTTTTTTTAGCTGTCTTTTTATTATATCGACCATTATTTATATTTTTTGGGCAAAAACTGCATGAGATATATATTTTTTTTGAGGTCACCTATTTATATCCTATTTGATTTTAAATATATATATATATTTTTAATGTCCTGTTATAGTTTGCGTACTGATTAATTATTTTCATTTTTATTGTGCCACTTGTCACCACAAATAAAGGCTATTTTGATCAAATCTTCTGCGTGGGTACACTTTCTCTGCTGTTCATGTTATAGTTGTGGTTGGTTCTCAGTACTATTGTACAACATCCTCCATTTTGCTGCTGATTGTGAACATGTGCTCCATAGAGACAGGGGAGCAGGAATCCCTCATATCTGAAATAAATAGTCTCTAGCTCAGAGACATCAAGAGTAAAAATAGAGCCTGCACAGGGGAAAACTGATGTAAAATGCAGAATAAAGTCCTATAACAGAATTAGTGTTATTTCTCGTGTACACACACAACAGCTTACTCTAAAAGTCACCTGCAATGAGAGGAACACTTTAAGAAACATCAGTGTAAAGAAAGTACAATAAAAAAAAAAAAAATCTGTCTACCACTAGGGGGAGCACTCTGCATACTGTGTTATTACTTATTTATTATATGCACTAATCTCTCCAGCTCCCTCCAGTGGCTGCTTCAGGCCAATATAAATTGATAATTTAAAGGGGCATTCCCAGGACTCAAGGGTGAAGACATAAGATTTTAGCTGTATGAAGGCTCTGACGGTATGGAAGACAGGAGTCCAGTCACTTGGCCCAGCGCCTTTATCAGGTACATTTGATCACATTTTTCTAGGAACAGTCTTGGAAATTCTTTGGCTCCAGATAATGGATTCTGCAGCCAACTATACAAGTTATATATAAATTCCCTTCTGAACAGCAGATCGTAATGATAAAAGGAAAGGATTGTGAATTTGGTTTCCATAGTAGCAGAAACAAGACACTTCGCTATCAATCACATTATGAGCAGCCTCCTGTATACATATATATATATTGTATATATCCACCTAAAGCTATGTTTGGTATTTAAATGCACGCTGTCATCTAAACAAACAGGACTGTATGCTTAATGGCACATCCATCTCCCTACGGCTGCAGAATAATGTATCGCCTATTACATTTACTAGTCATAATTAAATCCTCCAGTGCTCTGGAGAGTTAATGTCTACAGGCAACAGCATCATGGAATTGCATGGAAATATACAGAAATATACATATACACACATATACAGTATATGTGTGTCCTACAGCGCATGGTGAACACATTGACAGGTTTCCTAATGATCGGCTCGGCTGATGCTTGGCCATCAAGAGAAATTATTGTTTTCGGCAGCACATCATTCACTGTAATCAGGACCCGCGCTGCCGAGAACGGCGCACAGAACGGTCCATAACCGATTGTTCCATGCACATGAGGGATGAGTCTACCTCTCCGAATAACCAATGAAACAACAGTCAATGTAGTCGTGTAATGCAGCAAAGTCAGCAATGTGAACCTCACAGAATGAGGGTATGTCAGCGTAATGTGTCAGCTGTACAGTGCTGAGTATTAGGGATGAGCTCTGTATCCCATGTACAGTGCAGAGTATATAAGCGGTATATCGTGTGTATTAGGGATGGGCTCTGTATCCTGTGTACAGTACAGAGTATATGGGCGGTATATCGTGTGTATTAGGGATGGGCTCTGTATCCCGTGTACAGTGCAGAGTATATGGGCGGTATGTCGTGTGTATTAGGGATGGGCCCTGTATCCCGTGTACAGTGCAGAGTATATGGGCGGTATGTCATGTGTATTAGGGATGGGCTCTGTATCCCGTGTACAGTGCAGAGTATATGGGCGGTATATCGTGTGTATTAGGGATGGGCTCTGTATCCCGTGTACAGTGCAGAGTATATGGACGGTATATCGTGTGTATTAGGGATGGGCTCTGTATCCCATGTACAGTGCAGAGTATATGGGCGGTATATCGTGTGTATTAGGGATGGGCTCTGTATCCCGTGTACAGTGCAGAGTATATGGGCGGTATATCGTGTGTATTAGGGATGGGCTCTGTATCCCATGTACAGTGCAGAGTATATAGTCGGTATATCGTGTGTATTAGGGATGGGCTCTGTATCCCGTGTACAGTGCAGAGTATATGGACGGTATATCATGTGTATTAGGGATGGGCTCTGTATTCCATGTACAGTGCAGAGTATATGGGCGGTATATCATGTGTATTAGGGAAGGGCTCTGTATCCCATGTACAGTGCAGAGTATATGGGCGGTATGTCGTGTGTATTAGGGATGGGCCCTGTATCCCGTGTACAGTGCAGAGTATATGGACGGTATATCATGTGTATTAGGGATGGGCTCTGTATCCCGTGTACAGTGCAGAGTATATGGACGGTATATCATGTGTATTAGGGATGGGCTTTGTATCCCATGTACAGTGCAGAGTATATGGTCGGTATGTTGTGTGTATTCGGGATGGGCTCTGTATTCCATGTACAGTGCAGAGTATATGGGCGGTATATCATGTGTATTAGGGAAGGGCTCTGTATCCCATGTACAGTGCAGAGTATATGAGCGGTATATCGTGTGAATTCGGGATGGGCTCTGTATCCCATGTACAGTGCAGAGTATATAGTCGGTATATCGTGTGTATTAGGGAAGGGCTCTGTATCCCATGTACAGTGCAGAGTATATGAGCGGTATATCGTGTGTATTAGGGATGGGCTCTGTATCCCGTGTACAGTGCAGAGTATATGGGCGGTATATCGTGTGTATTAGGGATGGGCTCTGTATCCCGTGTACAGTGCAGAGTATATAAGCGGTATATCGTGTGTATTAGGGATGGGCTCTGTATCCCGTGTACAGTACAGAATATATGGACGGTATATCGTGTGTATTAAGGATGAGCTCTATATCCCATGTACAGTGCAGAGTATATGGGCGGTATGTTGTGTGTATTCGGGATGGGCTCTGTATCCTATGTACAGTGCAGAGTATATGGGCGGTATGTCGTGTGTATTAGGGATGGGCCCTGTATCCCGTGTACAGTGCAGAGTATATGGACGGTATATCATGTGTATTAGGGATGGGCTTTGTATCCCATGTACAGTGCAGAGTATATAGTCGGTATGTCGTGTGTATTAGGAATGGGCTCTGTATCCCATGTACAGTGCAGAGTATATAAGCGGTATGTTGTGTGTATTCGGGATGGGCTCTGTATTCCATGTACAGTGCAGAGTATATGGGCGGTATATCGTGTGTATTAGGGATGGGCTCTGTATCCCATGTACAGTGCAGAGTATATGGGCGGTATATCGTGTGTATTAGGGATGGGCTCCGTATCCCATGTACAGTGCAGAGTATATAAGCGGTATATCATGTGTATTAGGGAAGGGCTCTGTATCCCATGTACAGTGCAGAGTATATAAGCGGTATATCGTGTGAATTTGGGATGGGCTCTGTATCCCATGTACAGTGCAGAGTATATGGGCGGTATATCGTGTGTATTAGGGATGGGCTCTGTATCCCATGTACAGTGCAGAGTATATAAGCGGTATATCGTGTGAATTCGGGATGGGCTCTGTATCCCATGTACAGTGCAGAGTATATAAGCGGTATATCATGTGTATTAGGGAAGGGCTCTGTATCCCATGTACAGTGCAGAGTATATGAGCGGTATATTGTGTGTATTCGGGATGGGCTCTGTATCCCATGTACAGTGCAGAGTATATAAGCGGTATATCGTGTGTATTAGGGATGGGCTCTGTATCCCGTGTACAGTGCAGAGTATATGGGCGGTATATCGTGTGTATTAGGGATGGGCTCTGTATCCCGTGTACAGTGCAGAGTATATAAGCGGTATGTCATATGTATTAGGGATGGGCTCTATATCCCATGTACAGTGCAGAGTATATGGGCGATACATCATGTGTATTAGTGATGGGCTCTGTATCCCGTGTACAGTACAGAGTATATGGACGGTATATCGTGTGTATTAGGGATGGGCTCTATATCCCATGTACAGTGCAGAGTATATGGGCGGTATGTTGTGTATTCGGGATGGGCTCTGTATCCTATGTACAGTGCAGAGTATATGGGCGGTATGTCGTGTGTATTAGGGATGGGCCCTGTATCCCGTGTACAGTGCAGAGTATATGGACGGTATATCATGTGTATTAGGGATGGGCTTTGTATCCCATGTACAGTGCAGAGTATATAGTCGGTATGTTGTGTGTATTCGGGATGGGCTCTGTATTCCATGTACAGTGCAGAGTATATGGGCGGTATATCGTGTGTATTAGGGATGGGCTCTGTATCCCATGTACAGTGCAGAGTATATGGGCGGTATGTCGTGTGTATTAGGGATGGGCTCTGTATCCCATGTACAGTGCAGAGTATATGGGCGGTATGTTGTGTGTATTAGGGATGGGCTCTGTATCCCATGTACAGTGCAGAGTATATGGTCGGTATGTTGTGTGTATTAGGGATGGGTCTGTATCCCATGTACAGTGCAGAGTATATGGTCGGTAATGAGGTGCAGCGTTGGGTCGGCCGTGTTCTTTCAGTGCAGAGTATATGGTCGGTAATGAGGTGCAGCGTTGGGTCGGCCGTGTTCTGTCAGTGCAGAGTATATGGTCAGTAATGAGGTGCAGCGTTGGGTCGGCCGTGTTCTGTCAGTGCAGAGTATCTGGTCAGTAATGAGGTGCAGCGTTGGGTCGTCCGTGTTCTCTCAGTGCAGAGTATATGGTCAGTAATGAGGTGCAGCGTTGGGTCGGCCGTGTTCTCTCAGTGCAGAGTATATGGTCAGTAATGAGGTGCAGCGTTGGGTCGGCCGTGTTCTCTCAGTGCAGAGTATATGGTCAGTGATGAGGTGCAGCGTTGGGTCGGCCGTGTTCTGTCAGTGCAGAGTATATGGTCAGTGATGAGGTGCAGCGTTGGGGTCGGCCGTGTTCTCTCAGTGCAGAGTATATGGTCAGTAATGAGGTGCAGCGTTGGGTCGGCCGTGTTCTCTCAGTGCAGAGTATATGGTCGGTAATGAGGTGCAGCGTTGGGTCGGCTGTGTTCTGTCAGTGCAGAGTATATGGTCAGTAATGAGGTGCAGCGTTGGGTCGGCCGTGTTCTGTCAGTGCAGAGTATCTGGTCAGTAATGAGGTGCAGCGTTGGGTCGTCCGTGTTCTCTCAGTGCAGAGTATATGGTCAGTAATGAGGTGCAGCGTTGGGTCGGCCGTGTTCTCTCAGTGCAGAGTATATGGTCAGTAATGAGGTGCAGCGTTGGGTCGGCCGTGTTCTCTCAGTGCAGAGTATATGGTCAGTGATGAGGTGCAGCGTTGGGTCGGCCATGTTCTGTCAGTGCAGAGTATATGGTCAGTAATGAGGTGCAGCGTTGGGTCGGCCGTGTTCTGTCAGTGCAGAGTATATGGTCAGTAATGAGGTGCAGCGTTGGGTCGGCCGTGTTCTGTCAGTGCAGAGTATCTGGTCAGTAATGAGGTGCAGCGTTGGGTCGTCCGTGTTCTCTCAGTGCAGAGTATATGGTCAGTAATGAGGTGCAGCGTTGGGTCGGCCGTGTTCTCTCAGTGCAGAGTATATGGTCAGTAATGAGGTGCAGCGTTGGGTCGGCCGTGTTCTCTCAGTGCAGAGTATATGGTCAGTGATGAGGTGCAGCGTTGGGTCGGCCATGTTCTGTCAGTGCAGAGTATATGGTCAGTAATGAGGTGCAGCGTTGGGTCGGCCGTGTTCTGTCAGTGCAGAGTATATGGTCAGTGATGAGGTGCAGCGTTGGGGTCGGCCGTGTTCTCTCAGTGCAGAGTATATGGTCAGTAATGAGGTGCAGCGTTGGGTCGGCCGTGTTCTCTCAGTGCAGAGTATATGGTCGGTAATGAGGTGCAGCGTTGGGTCGGCTGTGTTCTGTCAGTGCAGAGTATATGGTCAGTAATGAGGTGCAGCGTTGGGTCGGCCGTGTTCTGTCAGTGCAGAGTATCTGGTCAGTAATGAGGTGCAGCGTTGGGTCGTCCGTGTTCTCTCAGTGCAGAGTATATGGTCAGTAATGAGGTGCAGCGTTGGGTCGGCCGTGTTCTCTCAGTGCAGAGTATATGGTCAGTAATGAGGTGCAGCGTTGGGTCGGCCGTGTTCTCTCAGTGCAGAGTATATGGTCAGTGATGAGGTGCAGCGTTGGGTCGGCCATGTTCTGTCAGTGCAGAGTATATGGTCAGTAATGAGGTGCAGCGTTGGGTCGGCCGTGTTCTGTCAGTGCAGAGTATATGGTCAGTGATGAGGTGCAGCGTTGGGGTCGGCCGTGTTCTCTCAGTGCAGAGTATATGGTCAGTAATGAGGTGCAGCGTTGGGTCGGCCGTGTTCTCTCAGTGCAGAGTATATGGTCGGTAATGAGGTGCAGCGTTGGGTCGGCTGTGTTCTGTCAGTGCAGAGTATATGGTCAGTAATGAGGTGCAGTGTTGGCTCGGCCGTGTTCTGTCAGTGCAGAGTATATGATCAGTGATGAGGTGCAACGTTGGGTCGGCCGTGTTCTCTCAGTGCAGAGTATATGGTCAGTAATGAGGTGCAGCCATGTAGCCGCCATTGCATCTAATGAAGGAGCTGTCACCCAGCTTTCTAAGAGCCGCCCAGTTATATAGTCAGCGCTGCAATTCAGGAGCCTGAGAAAGCTGGGTGGTCCGGTGTAGACATTGAGTTTCCTCCCTGTAACAGGTGCCTCCACCATCTGACCCCGCAGTGACACCCCTTCCCAGTCCTTCTCGCTCCGCTGCTTGGAGAACTGGCTCCAGAATGAATTTTCCAATGTGTTTGTAGGAAAAAATGACTTGTATAGAAAGACTAAATATAACCGCTCATTGCCATCTGCTGGGTAATCCACTGCTCACTGCTGGCTCCTTGTGAGGACAGCCCCCATCATACAAGCCTGTGCCCCCCACACTCATATAATAACCCACCTGATCTCATCACCTATCCCAAATCTGGCCGGCATCACCCCATCAGGGAGGATATGGTGATTCATAACAACACAGTGACAGGAAGCCATTCTGCGGCTGCCAAAATCCATCTTCACACGTCCCTGCACCCAGCGCCTCCGTGTTACCAGCCCAATTTTCTAGAGTAACACTTCTCCAGCGTGATTATCCTTACGAATCAGATGAAAAATTCTGTGGCGGTTTTCACATACACAACATAGCAAATATCAATTAAATCTGCTCCCCCAATAACCTCAGCACCCCTCGCCCTCACCCATTTACATCAGACTAGTCTCCATTACATCTAGCACTGCGTTACATAGGACTGCAGAATTACACCACGGCCCAGACACCATCTCCTTCCTCTCCATCTTAGTATTAGAGTCACATCCTTACCGTCTGACTTTGCTTTCCAAGACGACACCTGTCTGAATCGGAGGGGAATATGATGGGAAAAGCAGCAGGGTTTGGGGAACCCGTACTGACATATTAACCCTATATCCACCATTTACTAACATCCATCCATATTAATCTCAATGATCCTGAATGAGTACATAAAATATAACTAAAAGCCATATGGGGGGAGAAGAACAGGGGAATATTCTGCAGGAATCACATATCCCGTGACCAGGTAAATCATGCCCACATATATGGAGACCTGGCACGAGGAAGGATCAGTAGGTAGCACCCCTTTTATAGCTGCTCATGGAATTTCATGGAGACATGGAATATTTTCAATAGGAAAATTTCCTTAGCCAAGCCCCCCAACCTCTGCAAAAACCTTTTGGGTGGCATGCTATCTTCTTGTATAGCCTGGTCTATAGGAATCACATGCTGACATGTCCAACCCCGAATTTATAATTTGTGATGGGTTTCATTAACAAAATCCATTCATTATAATACTTTAAAAAAAATAAAATCTATGTGGGAGGCGGTATATATTCTACAGGAATCACATAGATGAGTCAGGGCAACTCATATATACACCAAGATGGAGAACCTTCACTACACCTCCCCCACATAACCATCACTATCACTACAACCAGCTTGGGTAACACTTCCAATCACCCTCCCTCCACCAGAACCCCACTGGACGGAATAGGTAATTCTCAACACCACCCTTCCTCCACCAAAACCTCACTGCATTGCAAAGGTAACTCTTCAGACAACCATCCCTCCATCAGAACCTCACTGGATGGCATAGGCAACTCTCCTGACCACCCTTCATCCATCTGAATGTCACTGAATGAAATAGGTTACTCTCTCTGGACCACCCTCCCTTCAGAAACTCACTGGATTTCATATTTGACTCTCCAGACAATCCTTTCTCAACCAAAATCTCACTGGATAGCATAGGTAACGCTCCGGACCACCCTCCCTCCACTAGAACCTAACAAGATAACTTAGGACCCTCTGTCTGGAACACCTTCCCTCTGCCAGAACCCATTTAGGTGGATAGGTAACTCTCCTAATCACCTTCCCTTTGCCAGATCCTCTTTTGGTGGAATAGGTAACTCTTCTGACCACCCTCCCTCCACCAGAATCTCACTGGATGGCATAGGTAGCTCTCTTGCCCATCCTCCCTCCTTCAGAACCCATTTGGGTAAAATAATTAACCACCCCAATCACCATCCTTTCGCCAGATCCAGTTTGGGTGGCATATGTAACTCTTCGGACCACCCTACCTCCTCTAGAAACTCTTTGCGAGAGTTGCCTATTCATTCCAACCACCCACACGCCACCAGAACCTCTTTGGGTGGCATGCTGGTTGCCGGTCTATTCTACATGATCTGCTCTACCCATTACATCATCTAATGTCTGACAGAAGAGAAGGTAGAGATATCATCTCTGTAGTAAAAGGATCATTCTCTGACCTGTGTGTCGAAATCATTTTCCATTGAGTCCGTCTTCTTGATGGGAAGAGATTCCCCCGTAGATTCATAACCAAAATGTGGCTTCAGTGGGATTTGACTCGTCGTATACGATGGCTTGGACACTTCTATCTTGTTCCCTAATTTCAGGTAACAAGGCTGCGGGATTGTCCTTGCGGGAACGTGAAGGATAGGAGCTGCGCTATGAACCGGTTTGGGTAGTCCCGATTTCATCTTGGAAGCCACCAGGATGGATGGCATCTTCTCCACCTTCTAGACACCTTTTTTTCTTTTTCTCTGTAGACCAGCTTGTCCTATTAGAAGACTCTCACAATGACATCCACTGCAGAGCTCTACAGCCAGACATGAATTCAATCAGTGAACCGGTCTCCATCATCAAGGCAAGGTCTCAGTCCGTTTCCTCCAAAGACAAGACATCATAAGCGTTTCGGTTCATGGGAATCTTCTCGGCAGATCATCAAGCACGTCGTCTGACACCTGTAATGGGAAATAAATGCTCGTTTTCATTATCTTGTCAGTACATCTTCAAATGTGTCTTGAGAAACCTGCAGCATCTGGTCGTCCCTGGTCCGAATCACTCTTCATCGAGCAGCAGGATTTCCGAAGATGTATTTTCTTCAGTCTCGGCCAAGAAGCAGATGCAGCTTACGACGCTGACGGCTGGTGCCCTTGGCAATATGCTTTTGAGGGAATCAGGCTCCTTAGTTATGACACCAGTTAGAGGTGTTCGCCTGCTGTAAAAGCCAGCAGAAAACTCCGTCTGGCTGATGGGATCCTGCCGCAGAACACGGTCCGGTGGGGAAATCTCAGCAGTGCAGTGTCAGTGCACAGTACTACAGAGCGGACCCAACCTGTAGACCAATGCGCAGAATTGCAATGTGTCAGTGGCACGGAGCTGACTGTGTGGGTGCAGCCTGCATTTTGACAGTACAGTACAATGGAGGCTGCTGGTTGGTTGATTGGAAATCTCTCTGCAGGAGAGGAGGGGCCGCTGCCGAGCTGTCAGAGCCGTCTCACTGTACTGAGGAAAAGCAACCAGATTTCAAACATCCACATAACTGCCGGGAAAACCGGAACGGGTGATTCAGCCCTTGTGGATTCAAGGAAAAACATTGCGCTGGATGGAAGCGGTGCATTTCCTGAGATGTGTCATGTACGCAGGGCTCGGTGCAGAATCTGGGCACGGGTCATGTGACTGTCTGCTCATTATGGAAAGGCGGAATATTATCTAAATGACTAGGAATAAAACGCAGGTCAAAAGCCGGATCACAATCCAGCAACGGTCTGTTACTAAGGACACACACACCTACATAACCAGTGCTGGAATACATAGTAACATGGACGGGAAAACATTCACACCGGGCATTCTCGCTGCATTTTTTTATGCTAATTTTCAGCCGCGTTTTACAATACCAGCTATGTTTATGACATTTCAGAAATCTTATGCACACAGATTGTTTTTTTCTTGTCCATCAGCATTTTGTGCTTTGCATGTTTTTTTGGACATGTCACTTCCTTCAGCATTTTTCACACATTGACTTGAATGGGTGGTGAAAAAAAAACGCACCAAAAACACAGGTATCAATTTTTTTTCCAGCATTTTTTGTACCAAAACCTCATTCATTGGAGTAGGATTTTTTTTCAATACTAAACTTTATCAGCATGCACAAGAAACAAACCTAGCATGCCAAAATCGCCACAAAAAAACAAAACAAGGGAAAATATGCTTTTTTTTTCTTCAGCTTCTTTCCTGCCAAGAGGTCAGGTTTTGCTGCAGAAGAAAACGTTGAAAAAACGTCTAGTGTGAACTTACCATACCTTTATTATGATATGAGAACCACAACGTGTAAAATTACTGCACTCAGGAAAGACATCAGGGTGCAATCACCTTGTGACAACGGCCTTAGGAAGAAAGTTCAATAGTCTCACTGCTCTTACAGTAAAGAATCCCTATCTACCGTATGTTGGTTTCAAAACCTTCTTTGGTTAAGATTTTACTCGTTCGCCAGTCACGCCACGAAAGAGCTTGTTCATCTGATGAGCGGATGGTTCAGGCATAAAAATCTTCATTCTCGGCAGCACATCACCCAGTGTGAACAGGTGAGTAGATGAGTGGCGATCGACTTGCGAACAGCCTGAAATAAGCCAGTGACAATGGACTGTGAGGGAATGCCCTTTTGCTATAATCAGGATTTGGTCACATGGGCGTTTTTTTGTGTTGATTTTTCCGATGTGTGCTTTTACATCTATTTTTTTCCCCCCCAATTTCGATTTATTTGAAGTCAAATTTGAAATTGAAATGTTGCTCTCCCACATTAAAATAACCCAACGTGTAGAATCTAAGACTATGTGCACACGTAAGAAAAGAGGTGCAGAATTTTCTGCACAAAATTCGCATCTCCTGGCAGAATCCACAGCCGCGGATTTGCTGCGGTTTTTGTGCGGTTTTTATGCGGATTTTCTGCGATTTTTGCCACTGCGGATTTTTAACATGGAGGGATGCAGAAACGCTGCAGATCCGTACAAAAGAAGTGACATGCACTTCTTTGAAATGGATCCGCAGCAATTCCACACAGCTATTTTTTTACCCCATTGATTTACATTGTACTGTACATCACAGTGCGGATCTGCAGCGTTTCTGCGCGGAAAAATCCGCTGCGGATCCGCAGCAAATCCACATTGTGTGCACACAGCCTAATAAGAGTATTTTCCTGTTGAAATTAATGAAACGTGGTTTTGAATAGTTTCTGCGTTTAAAAACTCTGTGTGAACATAGCCTTAGAATCCTGGGGATGAACAGATCATGTGAGAAATATGTACTCACCATTGAATTATTATACAGAATTATTGGGTCAACCCTCAGATGGCTTTTTTTCTATACTAAGGAATCCTAAGTTTACTAATTTTTCTGGCTTCTGTAGTTCTCCCATTCCATGTGTTATTTGCCCTCTCAAGCTCTACTATGCCTTTCTTCTGCACCGGTGCCCAAACTGCCCCTAATATGATTTATACATGCTCCTCCTTTGCCCCATTTGGCCACGGTCTTATTTGCCTTGGCAGCAGCTGCCTGAGACTGGTTACTACAGATACATTTACTGTCAACCTTTAGCTCCTTAGATTAACTGGCCCTAAATGTGATATATCATAAAACATAACCGGTTGGGGGTCCAGAGGTCACCGTAAACTCCTACAATTCCGATAATGATTCTATATATTCACAGTTACGTTCCATTACAATGAAGGAGCTCCAGAATCTGGCAAGGGATCCTATTTCCTAAGCAACGTTGTTCATTTCTCATATCGGTAAATTGCATGGTGTTCCGAAAAACATTATTTCCGATAAAGGGGCTCAATTTGTGGCTGGCTGGTGGGGGTCTCAGTAGCCTGACTTCCACATAGTCCATTACCTACACGACCTGGATGGACTTTTGCAGTCAGGTGAAGTCCTATATACGACACATCCTACAACCCGAGAGAGGCCAGCGCTGTAAAGGACATTAATCCCTAAAGTCGAAATAGTTGACATCATGGCACAGACTGTGGTTGTATTTTAGTATAATAAAGGCACTGGATGGCACAGTAGGGGGTATATTGAAGCATTATGTGGTTATGGTATAAAGGCATATATGACAACTACATTGTCATGTCTAAAAAAATTATCACATTTTCTTTATTTCATGGTATTTTTTTCTCCACTTTATTACCAAATACAGGTGCATCTCTAAAAATTAGAATATCATCAAAAAGTTAATTTATTTCAGTTCTTCAATACAAAAAATGAAACTCCTATATTATATGGAGTCATTACAGAGTGATCTACTTCAAATGTTTATTTCTGTTAATGTTGATGATTGTGGCTTACAGCCAATGAAAACCCAAGAGTCATTATCTCAGTAAATTACTTTATAACACCAGCTTGAAAAATGATTTTAAAATCCGAAATGTTGGCCTACTGAAATTTATGTTCAGCAAATGCACGCAATACTTGGTTGGGGCTCCTTTGGCATCAAAGGCATCTAGACCTTGGAAATCAAGGTCCCAGAGTCTGGAGGAAGAGTGGAGAGGTCTGGTGTGAAGTATCCACAGTCAGTGATGGTTTGGGGAGCCATGTCATCTGCTGGTGTAGGTCCACTGTGTTTTATCAAGACCAAAGTCAGCGCAGCCGTCTACCAGGACATTTTAGAGCACTTCATGCTTCCCTCTGCCGACAAGCTTTTTGGAGATGGAAACTTCATTCTCCAGAAGGATTTGGCCCCTGTCCACACTGCCAAAAGTACCAATACCTGGTTTACAAACAACAGTATCACTGTGCTTGATGGGCAGCAAACTCGCCTGAGCCTCACCAAACTCGCCTTGTCAAGAAGAAGATAAGAGATACTAAACCCAACAATGCCGACGAGCTGAAGGCTGCTATCAAAGCAACCTGGGTTTCCATAAAGGAGCCCCAAGCAAGTACTGAGTGCATTTACTGAACATACATTTCAGATTTTAAAATCATTTTTCAACCTGGTGTTATAAAGTATTCTAATTTACTGAGATAATGACTTTTGGGTTTTCCTTGGCTGTAAGCCATAATCATCAACATTAACAGAAATAAACACTTGAAATACATCACTGTTTGTAATGACTATATGAGTTTCACTTTTTGTATTGAAGAACTGAAATAAATTAACTTATTGATGACATTCTAATTTTGTGAGATGCACCTATATCTGAACGGCAAATGTACTGAGATTATGCAGCGATATAAGAATGGAGGATTAGATATATCACTGTACAACAAGGCATAAAAAAACCCAAAGATGGAAGAATACACACAAAAGCGATGCACAAAAATACAAAACGACCTGTAATGAGTTACATATTAATAGAGAAAATTACATTAACGTACAATAGGGGAAAGCAGGCCAAATTCCGTGCCACAGATGCCAATTATCTGCCAGTCTTACTATAAACTATGGAAGGAGATCAATGACTGTAGGAATACCCTGGTGAGCATAAAAACCCACAGGCCCCACACAAAGTATAAAGTGGCCCCCAAAACAAAAGTTTAGAATTACTGAGAATAGATTTAAGGCTTTTTAAAAGTCTTAGTCTAAGGGAGAGGTCTACTATCACTTGGGCAGAAGTTCCAAATGAAATATAATGGTCAGGATGTACCCCTAAGTGTCAGTGTCATTATCCTGTACCCCAGGTGTCAGTGCCATTATCCTGTACCCCAAGTGTCAGTGCCATTATCCTGCACCCCAAGTGTCAGTGCCATTATCCTGCACCCCAAGTGTCAGTGCCATTATCCTGCACCCCAAGTGTCAGTGCCATTATCCTGTACCCCAAGTGTCAGTGTCATTATCCTGTACCCCAAGTGTAAGTGTCATTACCCTGTACCCCAAGTGTCAGTGTCATTACCCTGTACCCCAAGTGAAAGCGTCATTATCCTGTACCCCAAGTGTCAGTGCCATCATCCTGTACCCCAAGTGTCAGTGTCATCATCATGTACCCACAGAGTGTCATTATTTTATACCCCAAGTGTCAGTGTCATTGTTCTGTGCCTCAAAGTGTCAGTGTTATTATCTTGTAAGCCAGGGCAGGCGTCACCACCTGGCAAGTGTCAGGGCTCTGGACGAACGGCCCACTCGCCGTCGGGCACATCAGCACCCAATGGGGCCCGTGAGTCGGGGGAGCCCAGTGCTAGCGCTGGCACTGCCCCCCCCCACCTCAAATACTCACCTCTCCCTATTCCCCAGAGCAGTATATGGGGCCATTATACTGTATGGAGCAGTATATGGGGCCATTATACTGTATGGAGCAGTATATGGGGCCAGTATACTGTATGGAGCATCATTTGAGGCCATTATTCTGTATGGAACAACATATGGGGCCATTATACTGTATGGAGCAATATAGGGGACCATGATATATTGAATGCAGAATTATATGGAGCCCATTATAAGGGCAGCACGGTGGCGCAGTGGTTAGCACAGCAGCCTTGCAGCGCTGGAGTCCTGGGTTCTAATCCCACCTTGGACAACATCTGCAAAGAGTTTGTATGTTCTCTCCATGTTTGCGTTGGTTTCCTCCGGGTACTCCGGTTTCCTCCCACATTCCAAAGACATACTGATAGGGAATCTAGATTGTGAGCCCCATCGGGGACAGTGATGATGATGTGTGCAAAACTGTAAAGCGCTGCGGAATATGTTAGCGCTATATAAAAAGATTATTATTATTATTATACTGTATGGAGTACTATATCCTGTGTCAGTGTCATTATTCTGTACCCCAAGTGCCAGTGTCATTATCCTGTACCCCAAGTGACAGTGTCATTATGCTGTACCCCAAGTGTAATTACCATTATCTTGTACCCCATGTGCTTTTCTTACAGTCCAGTACAATGAACACTTTATACTGGACTGCATTAGATTCCCCACATTCTTCCATATTAAATGAAATGTGTGTGGGCCCTGATTGCCAACAGACCAGTGCGACCACAAATCCATCTGTTCCTCCAGGATTACACATCTGGATCTGTCTGTGTATATCGTGAGTGCGGCTTCTGTGAAGCTAATGAGGATGTGCGTCCTATGTGTCTTTCTGATGTTATATGTAGGAAGCAATTAACCAAGAAAAAAATTGACGATTTCGGCTTGAACCTGTCACTAGTTTCTATGGAGATCTGGAAAAAGTTTCCTATCATACAGTTCCCCAATTCTAGAGCTAACCACACAATCTTCTGATTCTTCCAAGAAAAACACACGGGCAGAACAGATATTGTAACGTGTGTAACCCTACAGCTGCCAATCATTGAGCCCAACAAGCATCTGACACATACAGGGGGCAATGAGACCCCCTCAGATGTCGGCTCTCTCAGAACACATACATGGTTGATTGTGATGGTCACATTTTGCCTTCACCACCGATCCTTTCCGTGGGAATAAATATGGTCTGGATTCAGTAACTGGATTATTATGGGATGTTGGAAGCAAAGTGTAAGCTTTTCCAGGACAAAGTACCCGATAATTGGGCTTTAGAATATTTTACCGTAAATTCAGCTCACGCATTACCTCTTATTTCCATGTTGTGTACCCAGAAGAGATGAGTCATAAAATGTAATATTAATCATGCAGTCAGAAAATTAATCTCCTGACAATCACAAAGAACATCGCTGATCAATATCAATCAGTATCACTGTACGGACGAATGTAGCAATAAACCTAAAAATACTCAAAGGAAAGAGTGTAACATCCGAATAAACGTGTGCAGGAAATGCAGCCTACTGGCGTCAGCGAGGCTCGAACCCATGTGCAATGTCCTCAATGGTAAGGCCACAAGCACACAGCGGGTCCGTAATACCCTCCAAACACTACTATCGACTTGTAAAGTACTACTTCTTTACACCTGGAACTTC
The DNA here is from genome assembly GCF_032444005.1 of Ranitomeya imitator. Taxonomy (NCBI): domain Eukaryota; kingdom Metazoa; phylum Chordata; class Amphibia; order Anura; family Dendrobatidae; genus Ranitomeya; species Ranitomeya imitator. The sequence goes on from NC_091290.1 coordinate 23,748,952, forward strand.
ATACAGTGGTACAAGGAGCAGAGGAAAATAAGCTGTACAAAGTTAGTGTCAGATGTTAATGTCCTATAGCAAACTACAGTTAAGTCCATATATATTTGGACAGAGACAACATTTTTCTAATTTTGGTTATAGACAATACCACCATGAATTTTAAATAAAACAATTCAGATGCAGTTGACGTTCAGACTTTCAGCTTTCATTTGAGGGTATCCACATTAAAACTGGATGAAGGGCATAGGAGTTTCAGCTCCTTAACATGTTCCGCCCTGTTTTTAAAGGGACCAAAAATAATTGGACAGATTCAATAATTGTAAATAAAATGTTAATTTCTAGTACTTGGTTGAAAACCCTTTGTTGGCAATGACTGCCTGAAGTCTTGAACTCATGGACATCACCAGACGCTGTGTTTCCTCCTTTTTGATGCTCTGCCAGGCCTTCACTGCGGTGGTTTTCAGTTGCTGTTTGTTTGTGGCCTTTCTGTCTGAAGTTTAGCCTTTAACAAGTGAAATGCTGCTCAGTTGGGTTGAGGTCAGGTGACTGACTTGGCCATTCAAGAATAGTCCACTTCTTTGCTTTAATAAACTCCTGGGTTGCTTTGGCTTTAAGGTACCGTCACATTTAGCGACGCTGCAGCGATATCGACAACGATGCCGATCGCTGCAGTGTCGCTGTTTAGGTCGTTGTGTGGTCGCTGGAGAGCTGTCACACAGACAGCTCTCCAGCGACCAACGATGCCGAAGTCCCCGGGTAACCAGGGTAAACATCGGGTTACTAAGCGCAGGGCCGCGCTTAGTTACCCGATGTTTACCCTGGTTACCATTGTAAAAGTTAAAAAAAACAAAAAACAAAAAAACAGTACATACTCACATTCCGGTGTCTGTCACGTCCCCCGGCGTCCGCTTCCCTGCACTGTGTCAGCGCCGTCCGGCCGTAAAGCAGAGCACAGCGGTGACGTCACCGCTGTGCTCTGCTTTACGGCCGGCCGGCGCTGACACAGTCAGTGCGGGAAGCTGACGCCGGGGGACGTGACAGACACCGGAATGTGAGTATGTACTGTTTATTTGTTTTTTAACTTTTACAATGGTAACCAGGGTAAATATTGGGTTACTAAGCGTGGCCCTGCGCTTAGTAACCCAATGTTTACCCTGGTTACCAGTGAACACATCGCTGGATCGGCGTCACACACGCCGATCCAGCGATGACAGGGGGTGATCAGCGACCAAATAAAGGTCCTGATCATTCCCAGCGACCAACGATCTCCCAGCAGGGGCCTGATCGTTGGTCGCTGTCACGCATAATGATTTCGTAACGATATCGTTGCTACGTCACAAAAAGCAACGATATCGTTAACGAAATCGTTATGTGTGAAGGTACCTTTATGTTTTGGGTCATTGTCCATCTGTAGTATGAAACGACGACCAATCAGTTTGGCTGCATTTGGCTGGATCTGAGCACACAGTATGGCGGCTCTGAATATCTTAGAATTCATTCGGCTGCTTCTGTCCTGCGTCACCATCATCCATAAACACTAGTGACCCAGTGCCACTGGCAGCCATGCATGCCCGCGCCATCACACTGCCTCCGCCGTGTTTTACAGATGATGTGGTATGCTTTGGATCATGAGCTGTACCACGCCTTCGCCATACTTTTCTCTTTCCATCATTCTGGTAGAGGTTGATCTTGGTTTCATCTGTCCAAAGAATGTTCTTCCAGAACTGTGTTGGCTTTTGTAGATGTTTTTTTTAGCAAAGTCCAGTTTAGCCTTTTCATTCTTGATGCTTATGAGTGGCTTGCACCGTGCAGTGACCCCTCTGTAGTTACTTTCATGCAGTCTTCTCTTTATGGTAGATTTGGATATTGATGCGCCGACCTCCTGGAGGGTGTTGTTCACTTGGTTGGCTGTTGTGAAGGGGTTTCTCTTCACCATGGAGATTATTCTGCGATCATCCACCACTGTTGTCTTCCGTGGGCGCCCAGGTCTTTTTGCATTGATGAGTTCACCAGTGCTTTTTCTTTCTCAGGATGTACCAAACTGTAGATTTTGCCACTCCTAATATTGTAGCAATTTCTCGGATGGGTTTTTTCTGTTTTTGCAGCTTAAGGATGGCTTGTTTCACCTGCATGGAGAGCTCCTTTGACCGCATGTTTACTTCACAGCAAAACCTTCCAAATGCAGCACCACACCTCAAATCAACTCCAGGTCTTTTATCTGCTTAATTGAGAATGACATAACGAAGGGATCGCCCACACCTGTCCATGAAATAGCCTTGGAGTCAATTGTCCAATTACTTTTGGTCCCTTTAAAACCAGGGTGGCACATGTTAAGGAGCTGAAACTCCTAAACCCTTCATCCAGTTTTAATGTGGATACCCTCAAATGAAGGCTGAAAATCTGAACTTCAACTGTATCTGAATTGTTTTGTTTAAAATTCATTGTGGTAATGTCTATAAGCAAAATTAGAAAAAATGTTGACTCTGTCCAAATATATATGGACTTAACTGTATACAAACTACAATGGTCTACATACTCAACTTTTTTTTTTTTGGCAAGGTGCTTTTGGCATGACATTTTATTGATGGTGTTCTTACCATAGATTTCTTTATAGGACTTGAAAACCGCCAAGAAAAATAAAAATACACATGCAAAAATGTCCCCAAATAAAGCCCACCTCCTGAAAAAATGAAAAAAGTATGAAATGTGTGTAATTCATCTCTAACAGCTAAGAAACCGAGGCGGATTATAGGAAGTGAGGACTCGTCTTTTGTATCTACAGGAAGAGAGGGCAGGTCTGTGTCTCTCTACAGGAAGAGAGGGCGGGTCTGTGTCTCTCTACAGGAAGCGAGGACAGGTCTGTGTCTCTCTACAGGAAGTGAGGGCGGGTCTGTGTCTCTACAGGAAGTGAGGGCGGGTCTGTGTCTCTCTAAAGCAGGGGTGGGGAACCTCAGGTCCCAGACCTCGATGACCTTTCATCAGGCCCCCGAGCAGATTCTCAGGGACCACATTCTTGTGAAGGGAGGAGTATTTTGATTAAAACTAGCTCATTAATTTCTTCTTGATCTGTTAGCGCGCACATGTAGTTTTCACTACTGAACACTGAAGGGTATGCAATGAAAGATTATGTCCTGAAACCAGTGCCAGAGTCAGGATGTACTTTGTTGGCGGAGTTTGTACGGCCCCTGAATCATGGTATAATTATCCAAATGGCTCTTGGCAGAAAAAAAGATTCCCCATCCCTGCTCTAGAGGAAGTGAGGGTGGGTCTATGTCTCTAGAGAAAGTGAGGGCGGGTCTATGTCTCTAGAGGAAGTGAGGGCGGTTCTATGTCTCTAGAGGAAGTGAGGGTGGGTCTGTCTCTCTCTACAGGAAGTGAGGGCATGTCTAGGTCTCTCTACAGGAAGTGAGGGCATGTCTAGGTCTCTCTACAGGAAGTGAGGGCGGGTCTGTGACTCTAGAGGAAGTGAGGGCGGGCCTATGTCTCTACAGGAAATGAGGGCTGGTCTGTGTCTCTCTACAGGAAATGTTTCTACAGGAAGTGAGGACGGGTCTCTGTCTCTACAAAGAGTGAGGACGGGTCTCTGTCTCTACAAAGAGTGAGGGCGGGTCTTTGTTGCTCTACAGAAATAAGTGGAGGGTCTTTGTATCTCTACAGAAAGAAGGGGCAGGTGTTATGATCGTGCTCACACACTCACACAGATAATAAAGGAAGGAAACAACTATTGAAGAGAGAAGCTGCACCTGGACCCAACCGGTCCCTGTACACACTAGAAAAGGCCCTGCCGCCACCTATTAAAGGTAAAGCTTTAACATGTTTCCTTAAGTCTGACATTCATATTTGAATGATCTGGGCAATACATTGCCTAATTTACAACATGTTACCAGTCCATTTGGCTTTATTCACTTGAATTTTTTCAGAGCTAACAACCCTCTTAAAGGCAAAGTTTACAAACCTGCCCGTGAGAATCCTTTTGCCACTTTTTTTGTGGTACCTACTTATAAATTTATTAATACATGCACTTTCAGGCAAACATGTTCAATTATGGCATATTTTAGAGTCACATAGGCATATACAACATTTTTCTCACTTTCCTTACGCTTAAGAATTCGCTTATTGGGAGGTTTTGGATTTGGCTCCTCTTTACCTTTAAGGGTATGTTCACACGTTCAGGATTTCCATCCTTTTTTTTTCCTGACTGTTTTTTAAAAAACTGCAGCTCTTGGCAGAAAACGCAGGTCCTTTTTTTGGTCCTTTTTTGATGCGTTTTTTGATGCGTTTTTTGATGCGTTTTTTTGATGCAGTTTTCTAGCCAGAGTCTGTGTGTTTTCTAGGAATTTTTTTAGGGTTAAAATGGCTGAAAATACCCTAACCCTACCCCTACCCCTAACCCTACCCCTACCCCTACCCCTACCCCTAACCCTACCCCTAACCCTACCCCTACCCCTAACCCTACCCCTAACCCTAACCCTACCCCTAACCCTACCCCTACCCCTATTCTAACCTTAGTGAAAAAAAAAAAAAAAAATTCTTTATTTTTTTTATTGTCCCTACCTATGGGGGTGACAAAGGGGGGGGGTGTCATTAACTATTTTTTTATTTTGATCACTGAGATAGGTTATATCTCAGTGATCAAAATGCACTTTGGAACGAATCTGCCGGCCGGCAGATTCGGCGGGCGCACTGCGCATGCGCCCGCCATTTTGCAAGATGGCGGCGCCCAGGAAGAAGACGGCCGGACGGACACCGGGACGCCGGGTGAGTATAAGGGGGGGAGATTAGGGCACGGGGGGGGGCATCAGAGCACTGGGGGGGGGCATCGGAGCACTGGGGGGGGGGCATCGGAGCACGGGGGGGCGGGATCGGAACACGGGGGGGGCAGCCACACTCCGCCCACGCACTTCCGCCCGCTCCCCGCACTTCCTGCTGCAGCGGTTCTGCACATCAAACCGCAGTAAAACCCGCAGATATATTTTTGATCTGCGGGTTTTACTGCGGTTTGGACCTCACAATGGAGGTCTATGGGTGCAGAACCGCTGCGGCTCCGGAAAAAGAATTGACATGCTCCTTCTTTTTTCCGGGAGCTATTCAGCGCGTCTTTTTTTTTACAATTTCCGGACCATGTGCACAGTGTGTCCTGTTTTCCATAGGGTACAGTGTACTGTACCCTGCATGGAAAACAGCTGCGGAACCGCAGCGGCAAAACCGCCGCGGTTCCGCGGTAAAAAACGCACTGTGTGAACATGGCCTTACATAACAGGCCCTCTATGCTAATAATAACACTCAAAGACAACCTTTTTATTTTTTATTAGTCTATTAGCAATCCATTACCTATTCTTGGTGGTTTTTGCAGATCTGTATCCCCAATTTGTACCAACAACCACATTGTCTGAGATATGTTTTTAAATATTTGTTTCAATAAAAATTATGTAATTTTATGGCTTTTTGCTTCCGCGCCCTATTTTTGATGCTTTCTAATAATATTGGAAGATTTGCTGCTGATCTAGACAGGTGTTTTTTTGCTTTGATACATTAGAAAAGGCCCTAGCTGCACAACTAAGTACATCTCCTCGGACTTAGCTCCCTAAAAGGCCTTTGAGCAATTTCTGGCACCTCCTGAGGAGCCAGAGGGGAGGCCATAACACAAATCCAACAAAGGTAGAGGAAAGTGAACAGGGAGACATGAGAACCCAGGGTGACAAACAAAGACACGTTCTCAAAAGGATAGACTGGGACAAATAAAGAGAATCAAAAAACAAAGGGAATAAATGAAACATCAGGGTACCCCAAAGAAGAAGGGAAAGGTGCTGACGAGGAAAACTCACAGATTTGCAGCAGGAAAAACAACTGAGGCTTACCAGATAAGATAAATCCCTAACTTACAAGCTGGAACTCCAAACACCAATCTATATGGAAGTATAGCCAGCAAGTGAGGTAAGTGAAAGGTGAACATATAAAGCCCATCCCAAAATGTGATATGGTCTTTGTTGCTACAGAGAAAGGTGGCGGGTCTTTGTTTCTCTACAAGTAGAGGGGGGCAGGTCTTAGGCCAGGTCTTTGTTTTTTCATCAACAAGGGGGGAGATCTTTGTCTTTCTACAGGAAGCTGGGGCTGATCTCTCTACTCCTGCTCTTCTGTCTGTCCAACTGTGGACAAGCATAACAGTGAGGTGCACTTTCAGCTCAGGGCAAACAAACCATTGGACAATGGCCATACTTTCATGCTTCTGGGAAGTGAAGGAAAGGAAGTTCTAGCACCGATTGCGTTTCCAGAATGTGAAGCACCCACAAAAAAAAAAAAAAAGAGTGGAAAGCAAGAGATTTGAGATACCAATTAAACTGATACATGCACCAAAAGCAGTTTTAAATGTTTCTTTAGGCTGTGTGCACACGATGCGGATTTAGTGCGGATCCGCAGCAGATTTTTCAGCGCAGAAACGCTGCAGTTCCGCAAAGTGATTTACAGTACAATGTAAATCAATAGAAAAAAAAATGCTGTACTAATGGCGCGGAAAAATCCGCATGAAAAACGCTGCGGATCAAAAGAAGGAGCATGCTACTTTTGTTCGGAACTGCAGCGTTTCTGACCCATTCCATTATAGAAATCCGCAGGGGTAAAAAAAACGGAGAAAATCCGCAACAAAACCACACAAAATCTGCACCTGCATTTTCTGCCAGGAGATGCAGATTTTGTGCGTAAAATTCAGCACCCCAATCAAAAACGTGTGCACATAGCCTTAGAGTGAATCTGTCACCAGAACTTCACAGCCCAAACTATTTATATGCACATGTAGCTCTTACAAAGACAAGTCCAGCAATCCCTTTACATGATCTGTCCGCTCCTCTATTACCGAGAAATCAGTATTTGAATTTATATACAAATGAGGCTGAAGAACTATTTGTAGATCTGAAGCCTTTGTCACTCCAGCTCTATTCCCCACCCTGAGCCACCTTCTCATGGGGTGAGATCCTGCTGACAGATTCCTTTTAATGTTTTTTTTTTTTGTTTTTTTTTTTACAAGCAATTAGATGCAAACACAGAATCACTGTCAACTCTGCATGTCGACAAATCAAAACGCGGCAGCGGACTCTAATCTGAGGCTCTCAAGCTGCTGCAAAATCACCATAATTTTGCAAGAATTTGCAAAGTTCCAGTTTGGAGACCACAGGTCTATAGTTGTGCATCAGCTCAGTATATTTCTGGTAATGTTAGTTCACGGTGTTTTAGGTTCTAGTCACACCTGTATGCTGCACCATAACATAGAGCAAAAGAAACCCACAAATCTGACTGGCCCATTATGTGTAATTTATCAGGATCTGTTAAACACAATGAAAGGATCATGAAGAATCTCACATGGTTTGTGTAGAAACAGAAGCCACAACACTACCATTTATGCCCAACAAGCCATGGACTGGTGGAATCCGTATGCGTGCAAACCAAATCTGGTGCCAAAAATCCAATATCCGCTACTTAACATTTGTTGGAATTTTTACCGTCAAATTGATGAACACCTTGGTGGAATCCAATAGACCCATTTATAAGTCAATGAGGTCTGTCGGGTCCCAGTGGTATGAGTTATATTGTCTAGGTTTCCATCGTGGACAGAAACAATTTCGGCAGAGGTGACCGTAGCCGTACGATTTTCCGTGGATTCACCAGTTAGCTGACAATGTCTTCCTGCATGACGGCCGCTCCATCATCCCCTTATACGCTTATAGCAACTTCTACAGGACTATTTTCTAGAATATGTGATCTTTTTAGCTTATTACACAAAAGCGCTCATGACATAAACATGTCAAAAATGTGTAGATCACAGAGAAAACCGACAAGACAAAAAGAAATTCCCCGGGGCTCGTCACACACCACATCATACAAGCTCTCCAGGCTCGTGTCTGGCGTTCTCCGTGCTGGGAGCCACGCTGGGGGCCCATGAGCCGACCCTCGAAGATCTAACAAAGCTCCGTTATACATCCAAGCCAATAATTCACAAAGGTTATGGATATTCTGACTTTACACTATACAGAGGTCTGCAGAAAAGCCAAAGTACTGATCTGCAATGTGTATAGTAATAGTGTATAATAAACATAAGAGATGGAAATGCTGGGAGTAGTTATCGAGGCGGATGGGAGTGATGATATCACGTCATGTTTCAGGAAAGTACCGTAGTAATCACAGTCTTCAGAAAACATAACAAGAAAAAGATAAACACTGGACATAGTGTCACCTAAGGGTGCCCATGCACTCCCAACGCCATCATACCAGAGAAGGAAGAGTAAGCCCTAAGACACCTCACATAGTTGGTTAATGCATCTTTTGGGACAATTTATTTATTTTTTTATTTTTTATTTTTTTTTAACTTAAAGGGAACCTGTCACCCCGTTTTTTGAGATTGAGCTATAAATACTGTTAAATAGGGCCTGCGCTGTGTGTTCCTATAGTGTATGTAGTGTACCCCGATTCCCCATGTATGCTGAGAAATAACTTACCAAAGTCGCCGTTTTCGCCTGTCAATCAGGCTGGTCAGGTCGGGAGGGCGTGGTGACATCGCTGGTTCTTCCTCAGCTTTACGTTGGTGGCGTAGTGGTGTAGTGGTGAAGACACAGCGCGCGATCTGCGCTGTCATCCCTTGCATCGGTGGGGGTGGCCATCTTCCTGGGGCCGCGCGTGCGCAGATCGAGTGCTCTGCTGCACGGGGCTTCAGGAAAATGGCCGCGGGATGCCGCGCGTGCGCATTAGAGATCGCGGCGGCCATTTTCCCAAAGCCGAGTTTGCATCTCGGCTTTGGGAAAATGGCCGCCGCGATCTCTAATGCGCACGCGCGGCATCCCGCGGCCATTTTCCTGAAGCCCCGTGCAGCAGAGCACTCGATCTGCGCACGCGCGGCCCCAGGAAGATGGCCGCCCCCACCGATGCAAGGGATGACAGCGCAGATCGCGCGCTGTGTCTTCACCACTACACCACTACGCCACCAACGTAAAGCTGAGGAAGAACCAGCGATGTCACCACGCCCTCCCGACCTGACCAGCCTGATTGACAGGCGAAAACGGCGACTTTGGTAAGTTATTTCTCAGCATACATGGGGAATCGGGGTACACTACATACACTATAGGAACACACAGCGCAGGCCCTATTTAACAGTATTTATAGCTCAATCTCAAAAAACGGGGTGACAGGTTCCCTTTAAATGCACATATTTAGGGCTAAAATAATTTTTGCAATTGTGTTTAAATAAAAACGTTGCACCTTTTGCCTGTGTTGCACTGTCTATTGCTGGCTGCAGAATGAGTTAACTAAAGCTTTAGTCACACTAAACGACTTACCAACGATCACAACCAGCGATACGACCTGGCCGTGATCGTTGGTAAGTCGCTGTGTGGTCGCTGGGGAGCTGTCACACAGACAGCTCTCTCCAGCGACCAACGATCCGGGGAACGACTTCGGCATCGTTGAAACTGTCTTCAACGATGCCGAAGTCCCCGGGTAACCAGGGTAAACATCGGGTTACTAAGTGCAGGGCCGCGCTTAGTAACCCGATATTTACCCTGGTTACCATTCTAAAAGTAAAAAAAACACTACATACTCACATTCTGATGGCGTAACCCGATATTTACCCTGGTTACAAGTGAACACATCGCTGGATCGGAGTCACACACGCCGATCCAGTGATGACAGCGGGTGATCAGCGACCAAAAAAAGGTCCTGATCATTCCCCAACGACCAACGATCTCCCAGCAGGGGCCTGACCATTGGTCGCTGTCACACATAACGAGATCGTTAGCGGGATCGTTGCTATGTCACCAAAAGCGTGACGTTGCAACGATATCGTTATGTGTGAAGGTACCTTAAGACTGTCAGTGAGCCACTTCTGATGGTCTTACAAGAGAGTTTGTAACTCTTATCTCTCTTCCTTTTTTTATCTGAGCTGATTTATGACCACAGACCACATGAAGTTGAATTTCCAGGGAAACAAAGAGTTGGTAAAAAGCCAAACAGCAATTTTTTTTTTAACAAAACCTAATTGCAAAAAATGATTTCAGACCAAAATACATGCAAAAGAAAATTGTCCCCAACTGTGTATGTGGGTATTTATAGTAAGCCACAGTTAGAAATCAAAAAATGTGTCTGATGGCATAGACTGTGAAGAATGGCATTACCAGTGAAGGGTGGCATTACCAGTGAGGGATGGCATCACCAGTGAGGGATGGCATAAACTGTGAAGAATGGCATTACCAGTGAAGGATGGCATCAGTGAAGGGTGGCATCACCAGTGAGGGATGGCATCACAAGTGAAGGGTGGCATTACCAGTGAGGGATGGCATCACCAGTGAGGGATGGCATAAACTGTGAAGAATGGCATCACCAGTGAAGGATGGCATCACCAGTGAAGGATGGCATCACCAGTGAAGGATGGCATCACAAGTGAAGGATGGCATTACCAGTGAGGGATGGCCTAAACTGTGAAGGATGGCATTACCAGTGAGAGATGGCATAAACTGAAGCATGTCATAAAATGTGAAGGATGGCATTACCAGGGAGGGATGCCATAAACTGAAGGATGGGATTACCAGTGAGGGATGGCATAAACTCATCACCAGTGAGTCTCTTAAATGACTTATCCAGATTTCCCGATTAAATGGCAAACCCGCCTGGTTTCTCAGTGGCACGGGTGAAGGGCATAGGTCAGACAGTGGAATATTGTAATTTAGGCCCAAGTTGGAGAAGCTGCGATATTGTGGCCATTTTGGTTGCTATACAACATTTACAGACACAAATCAGACATATATGAGCTTTCGTGTTCGTCTGTATCCATAAAACAGAAGTACATGGAATCAGGAGACCACGAGGACGGACACCGAGAACAATATTTGCAGAACATTTAGCTTTTGACTAGGGGCGACATGGAGTCTGTTGTGCTGCCGAGTGAAGCACATTTACTCTCAGCGCTGTGGTGGCATCTTGTAAAACGATGCCAGTGAATGTCTTCACAGAGAGAGCAGAAAAAAGAACAGACTTCACAAACTATCGCTCCAATCCTGGCGATGCGACAGTACAGCGACGGCAGCCAATAACCAAGCTGCCATCTGAGTAGGAGCCGTCAGGATGTCACACAGGACGATTATCGGATGGATCAGATGCAGATTGTGGCAGGATTTATAGAAAATGCAAAGTATCAGACGCCTTAGTACAGATCCATGATCTTACAGTCTTCAAATATAATCCTGGACTACAAAGCCAAACTACTTATGAATGCGCGATCTGCACTCCCAGGGGGGCGGGAGGGGTTCTGCACATTTCATCAATATTAAAGAATAAATATTTTCTTATTTAAGAGGGAGCTTCTTAGATGAAAGAGGCAGGAACGCCACTCTCCCCTCTACAACCATTCCTGCAGACTGTAAAATTAGAATTAGTATATTTTGCATTAGTTTCCTATGTGTACTGACAAGGAGGGCACCAGAGAAGAAGCTGGAATGATGTCCAGCTGCTTCTACTGAGCATGCCTGAAGGTCATGTATTCAAAATGGTCACAACTATTATAAAGGGCACAGAAAGTAGGACATATGACCTAATGCATATGTAAAGTCTGTAAGTGATGATTGACCATCGGATGCAGATGTTATTAATACTCACACAGGGCCCCCTCCCCCCCCAAAATTGGCGGGTTAATTTAACCCCTTCCCGACCTTTGACGCATACGCTGCGTCATGAAAGTCGGTGCCATTCCGACCCATGACGCAGCATATGCGTCATGGAAAGATCGCGTCCCTGCAGATCCGGTGAAAGGGTTAACTCCCATTTCACCCGATCTGCAGGGACAGGGGGAGTGGTAGTTTAGCCCAGGGGGGGTGGCTTCACCCCCTCGTGGCTACGATCGCTCTGATTGGCTGTTGAAAGTGAAACTGCCAATCAGAGCGATTTGTAATATTTCACCTAAAAAAATGGTGAAATATTACAATCCAGCCATGGCCGATGCTGCAATATCATCGGCCATGGCTGGACACACTAATGTGCACCCACTCCACTCCTCCGATCGCCCCCCCAGCCCCCCGATCTGCGGTCTGCTCCCCTCGGTCCTGTGCTCCGCTCCCCCGTCCTCCTGCCCGCTCCCTCCGTGCTCCAATCACACCCCCCGTGCTCCAATCAAACCCCCCCGCACAGCGATCCCCCCCGCACAGCGATTCCCCCCCCCCCCCGTGCTCCGATCCACCCGCCCGCACAGCGATCCCCCACTCCGTGCTCCAATCCACCCCCCCGTGTTCCGGTCCACCCCCCCGTGCTCCGACGCCCCCCCCGTGCCCTGATCTCCCCCCCCTTATACTTACCTGGCCTCCCGGGGACCGTCCGTCTTCTTTCCTGGGCGCCGCCATCTTCCAAAATGGCGGGCGCATGTGCAGTGCGCCCGCCGAATCTGCCGGCCGGCAGATTCGTTCCAGAGTGAATTTTGATCACTGAGATATAATCTATCTCAGTGATCAAAATAAAAAAAATAATAAATGACCCCCCCCCCCCCCCCCTTTGTCACCCCCATAGGTAGGGACAATAAAAAAATAAAGAAATTTTTTTTTTTCCACTAATGTTAGAATAGGGTTAGGGTTAGGGGAAGGGTTAGGGGTAGGGTTAGGGGTAGGGGTAGGGGTAGGGGTAGGGTTAGGGGTAGGGTTAGGGGTAGGGTTAGGGGTAGGGGCAGGGTTAGGGGCAGGGTTAGGGGTAGGGTTAGGGGTAGGGTTAGGGGTAGGGTTAGGGGTAGGGTTAGGGGCAGGGTTAGGGGCAGGGGTAGGGTTAGGGTTAGGGGTAGGGTTAGGGTTTCGGTATGTGCACACGTATTCTGTTCCTCTGCGGATTTTTCCGCTGCGGATTTGATAAATCCGCAGTGCTAAACCGCTGCGGATTTATGGCGGATTTACCATGTTTTTTCTGCGCATTTCAATGCGGTTTTACAACAGCGATTTTCTATTTGAGCAGTTGTAAAACCGCTGCGGAATCCGCAGAAAGAAATGACATGCTGCGGAATGTAAACCGCTGCGTTTCCGTGCAGTTTTTCCGCAGCATGTGTACAGCGATTTTTGTTTCCCATAGGTTTGCATTGAACTGTAAACTCATGGGAAACTGCTGCGGATCCGCAGCGTTTTCCGCAGCGTGTGCACATACCTTTAGAATTAGGCTATGTGCACACGGTGCGGATTGGCCGCTGCGGATCCTCAGCAGAGTTCCGTCAGGTTTACAGTACCATGTAAACATATGGAAAGCCAAATCCGCTGTGCCCATGGTGCGGAAAATACCGCGCGGGAACGCTGCGTTGTATTTTCCGCAGCATGTCAATTCTTTGTGCGGATTCCGCAGCGTTTTACACCTGTTCCTCAATAGGAATCCGCAGGTGAAATCCGGACAAAAAACACTGGAAATCCGCGGTAAATCCGCAGGTAAAACGCAGTGCCTTTTACCCGCGGATTTTTCAAAAATGGTGCTGAAAAATCTCATACGAATCCGCAACGTTGGCACATAGCCTTAGGGCTAGGGTTGGGTTGGAATTAGGGTTGTGGTTAGGGTTAGGGGTGTGTTGGGGTTACGGGTGTGTTGGGGTTAGGGTTGTGATTAGGGTTACGGCTACAGTTGGGATAAGGGTTAGGGGTGTGTTGGAGTTAGAATTGAGGGGTTTCCACTGTTTAGGCACATCAGGGGGTCTCCAAACGCAACATGGCGCCACCATTAATTCCAGCCAATCTTGTATTCAAAAAGTCAAATGGTGCTCCCTCACTTCCGAGCCCCGACGTGCACCCAAACAGTGGTTTACCCCCACATATGGGGTACCAGCATACTCAGGACAAACTGCGCAACAATTACTGGGGTCCAATTTCTCCTGTTACCCTTGTGAAAATAAAGAAATGCTTGCTAAAACATCATTTTTGAGGAAAGAAAAATGATTTTTTATTTTCACGGCTCTGCGTTGTAAACGTCTGTGAAGCACTTGGGGGTTCAAAGTGCTCACCACATATCTAGATAAGTTCCTTGGGGGGTCTAGTTTCTAAAATGGGGTCATTTGTGGGGGGTTTCTACTGTTTAGGCACACCAGGGGCTCTGCAAACGCTATGTGACGCCCGCAGACCATTCCATCAAAGTCTGCATTTCAAAAGTCACTACTTCCCTTCTGAGCCCCGACGTGTGCCCAAACAGTGGTTTACCCCCACACATGGGGTATCAGCGTACTCAGGAGAAACTGGACAACAACTTTTGCGGTCCAATTTCTCCTGTAACCCTTGGGAAAATAAAAAATTCTGGGCTAAATAATTATTTTTGAGGAAAGAAAACGTATTTATTATTTTCACGGCTCTGCATTATAAACTTCTATGAAGCACTTGAGGGTTCAAAGTGCTCACCACACATCTAGATAAGTTCCTTTCGGGGTCTAGTTTCCAAAATGGGGTCACTTGTGGGGGGTTTCTACTGTTTAGGCACATCAGGGGCTCTGCAAACGCAACGTGACGCCCGCAGAGCATTCCATCAAAGTCTGCATTTCAAAACGTTACTACTTCAATTCCGAGCCCCGGCATGTGCCCAAACAGTAGTTTACCCCCACATATGGGGTATCACCGTACTCAGGAGAAACTGGACAACAAATATTGGGGTCAAATTTCTCCTGTTACCCTTTGTAAAATAAAAAATTGCAGGCTAAAATATCATTTTTGAGAAAATATTTTTTTTTTTTTTTTCATGGCTCTGCGTTATAAACTTCTGTGAAGCACTTGGGGGTTCAAAGTCCTCACCACACATCTAGATTAGTTCCTTTGGGGGTCTAGTTTCCAAAATGGGGTCATTTCTGGGGGATCTCCAATGTTTAGGCACACAGGGGCTCTCCAAACGTGACATGGTGTCCGCTAATGATTGGAGCTAATTTTCCATTTAAAAAGCCAAATGGCGTGCCATCCCTTCCGAGCCCTGCCGTGCGCCCAAACAGTGGTTTACCCCCACATATGGGGTATCAGCGTACTCAGGACAAACTGGACAACAATATTTGGGGTCCAATTTCTCCTATTATCCTTGGCAAAATAGGAAATTCCAGGCTAAAAAATCATTTTTGAGGAAAGAAAAATTATTTTTTATTTTAATGGCTCTGCGTTATAAACTTCTGTGAAGCACCTTGGGGTTTAAAGTGCTCAATATGCATCTAGATAAGTTCCTTGGGGGTCTAGTTTCCAAAATGGGGTCACTTGTGGGGGAGCTCCAATGCATAGGCACACAGGGGCTCTCCAAACGCGACATGGTGTCCGCTAACAATTGGAGCTAATTTTCCATTCAAAAAGTCAAATGGCGCGCCTTCCCTTCCGAGCCTTGCCGTGTGCCCAAACAGTGGTTTACCCCCAAATATGAGGTATCGGCGTACTCGGGAGAAATTGCCCAACAAATTTTATGATCCATTTTATCCTACTGCCCATGTGAAAATGAAAAAATTGAGGCGAAAAGAATTTTTTTGTGAAAAAAAAGTACTTTTTCATTTTTACAGATCAATTTGTGAAGCACCTGAGGGTTTAAAGTGCTCACTAGGCATCTAAATAAGTTCCTTGGGGGGTCTAGTTTCCAAAATGGGGTCACTTGTGGGGGAGCGCCAATGTTTAGGCACACAGGAGCTCTCCAAACGCGACATGGTGTCCGCTAACGATGGAAATAATTTTTCATTCAAAAAGTCAAATGGCGCTCCTTCCCTTCCGAGCCTTACCATGTGCCCAAACAGTGGTTTACCCCCCCATGTGAGGTATTGTTGTACTCAGGAGAAATTGCCCAACAAATTTTAGGATCCATTTTCCATGTGAAAATGAAAAAATTGAGGCTAAAAGAATTTTTTTGTGAAAAAAAAGTACTTTTTCATTTTTACGGATCAATTTGTGAAGCACCTGGGGGTTCAAAGTGCTCACTATGCATCTAGATAAGTTCCTTGGGCGTCTAGTTTCCAAAATGGGGTCACTTGTGGGGGAGCTCCAATGTTTAGGCACACGGGGGCTCTCCAAACGTGACATGGTGTCCGCTAAAGAGTGGAGCCAATTTTTGATTCAAAAAGTCAAATGGCGCTCCTTCCCTTCCAAGCCCTGCCGTGTGCCCAAACAGTGGTTTACCCCCACATATGAGGTATCAGCGTACTCAGGACAAATTGCACAACAACTTTCGTGGTTCAGTTTCTCCTTTTACCATTGGGAAAATAAAAAAATTGTTGCTAAAAGATAATTTTTGTGACTAAAAAGTTAAATGTTCATTTTTTCCTTCCATGTTGCTTCTGCTGCTGTGAAGCACCTGAAGAGTTAATAAACTTCTTGAATGTGGTTTTGAGTACCTTGAGGGGTGCAGTTTTTAGAATGGTGTCACTTTTGGGTATTTTCAGCCATATAGACCCCTCAAACTGACTTCAAATGTGAGGTGGTCCCTAAAAACAATGGTTTTGTAAATTTCGTTGTAAAAATGACAAATCGCTGGTCAAATTTTAACCCTTATAACTTCCTAACAAAAAAAAATTTTGTTTCCAAAATTGTGCTGATGTAAAGTAAACATGTGGGAAATGTTATTTATTAACTATTTTGTGTCACATATCTCTCTGGTTTAACAGAATAAAAATTCAAAATTTGAAAATTGCGAAATTTTCAAAATTTTCGCCAAATTTCCGTTTTTATCACAAATAAACGCAGAATTTATTGACCTAAATTTACCACTAACATGAAGCCCAATATGTCACGAAAAAACAATCTCAGAACCGCTAGGATCCGTTGAAGCGTTCCTGAGTTATTACCTCATAAAGGGACACTGGTCAGAATTGCAAAAAACGGCAAGGTCTTTAAGGTCAAAATAGGCTGGGTCATGAAGGGGTTAAATCTATTTGAAGAGACTTATTAAAGGGAATCGGTCACCCATTTTTTGATACCCCCTCTGCAGCATGATGTAGGGGCAGAGACCCTGATTCCAACGATGTGTCATTTACCGGGATCCTAGCTCTAGTTTTGATAACATTTCTGTTTTCTCTGCTGCAGATCTAGCAGAGCTCTAAATGCTGCGCCTTCAATAGTCGCACCCACAGCACTGATTGGCTGCTTTTTGTGTACACTGTGCATAGGCTGAAAGCTGACAATCAGCCAATCAGTGCAGGGGGCTTGGTTGGACCAGGAGTCACAAAACAACTAGTCCTGTAGTAATAAGGTCCTGTTGATAAAAACTGATTTTATGAAAATTACACCACGCAGCCCAGTAAGCGACACAGCACTGTAATCAGGGTCTCTGTCCCTACATTACGCTGTCCTCAGAATATATAACAAAAATCTAGTGACAGATTGCCTTTAAAATTGAGGACTGGCGCCGCTGCCATCACTCTGATATTTTGGAAAACAGCAGCACCATCCTATATGAACGGTAAAAGAGACCTTCAACAAATGAGTCACACTTGTTTGCCAGTAACCTTTATGCTCGGGTCGAACATCAGTGATCGGTGCCTTTAGAAAGACAGATATGGTGATCTGAAACCGTTCTGCTGAATAAGACGCTTTGCGACCTGCACACACAGCAATCCTAAACCCAAGGGACGGAGAAGATGATTCACTTATTTAATATCCTTTGGTTGTATAAGTCTCTTACTATGATGACTGCAGTTTATGTTGGATCATGTCTGTACCTTCTTCTAAGTTTCCGAAACCTGCAGAAAATGGAGAGGTCCTCCGCCTGATGAGGTGGTCTGCCCCAGCGGCATCCAGGCAGAGAAAAAATGGAGGCTGCCATCCTCAGAAATGAATAAAGAGAGCGGTACATGTGTGGTCATCTCAGGCGTCAGGTGGCCCCCTTTTTGGACACAGATGGGACCCTCATCTATAAGACGTTGCATACATTATGGGTTTTACAAAAGTACAGTGAAATAAGAAAACTTTGTTTTTTGGTTTTTTTTTAAAAACCACCTTCTCTGGGACTTTAGAGGTTCCTTTGATTGGTCTCTCACAATCTCTGTATAAACACATACCCTCCTGCCCTGAAGGTTGTGACCGCTGCTGCCCGTGATCGGCTGCAGTGGTCACATGGGGACAAAATGTCATCGTGGAAACCTGGGTTGTTCAGAGACCAACAAGGGAACAGTCAAGGAAATCTCTTGAGTGTGGATTTTTCTGAGGATCTGACGTTACTCCGCATCAAAATTGGCAATAACTGGGTTTTGATAGATTTTTTTTATTAACCTGTGAATTCAATAGGGAAGTTCTGCAAAAAAAAAAAAATCAGTGCCCAATCCACATCCGAAATTGGTAAGCGGAGGTTTCACACATACTGTGGGTACTGCAGGCCCAGCTCTACACTGAAAATACTGTAATATGCTGCATGAAAATTGTGGAAAATCTGCAACGATTCTGCTATGTGTGACCCGGCCCTAATACGCTAAAGCCCCTTACAGACATCAGGCGGCTGCTGATCGTTCAGCTGGCAGAAATGTCGCCCATCTCTCCCGCGCTACAAAAAGCGTTTATAAGCTATGATACTTTCAAAAGGGGGCACTACTAGGTACTAACCATGCAGGGTGCCTACACTTTTGCACCTCAGAGTTTGTGCCCGCAGAGTTCTTTTGAAGTGCAAAGAAAACGCTCCTTTTTGGGGGAGTTTTATGAGGGGTTTTTTGTTTCCTGAAGAGTTTTTTTGCAGCCTTTTGATTGGACAGTACCTAGTTTGGAGCGGATTCCATCAGGAGCTGCTTTAAAGAAGCGGCATGTACATTTTTTTCTCCCTCCAGGTAATTTTCAAAACCTAGAAGTGGGAAAAGCACAGTAGTTTTACAATAAAAACAAATAAGAAAAGTCTTTAAGGTATTTTTTACGCAACTTTTCAGGTGGTTTCTTTGGAGCGGACCTGTTCAAAAAAGATTCTCCAAAACCCCAAGGTGCACATCCTTTCTAGTGAGCAAATAAATGCAGGGGATAAAGCAAATGTATCCTGAACTATGAAATTATAGTCTTATCCATCCACAATAGTAATTACGGCGGGGACTGGAGCTGTTGTCTATCATAGGGCCACGCGCTGTAGTGGAAATCTAATATTTGACTTCATGCTTATTGCTGTCTTCACTGGGATAATATGGACAATCCAACATAATCACTATGTCTCGGCAGTCATGATCAAGTGATTGGGGGGCTCCCGCACGGGAAATAGTCAGTGCAAACTCAATAAAGAGCTGCCTGAATCTGTGCCGTCCCTTTAAGCCATCTGTAAAGGAAACTAGACTAAGCAGAATTTCAAGGGGGAAATAAAATGCTGAGGTGAACAATTGAAGCGGTCAATCATCGGCCGTGATGTGTCAGATTCCTGGACGTAGTCGGCTTCATCTCCCATCCTGGAATACTAGGTTGTGCTGTACCTGTATGTGGCACCTGCTACCTTATCATGGACTGGTCATTATTAGGAGTCTACTACATTTATCCTCATGGAGTCAATGGTCATAAGGTATATGGACATGATAGAGGGTGGTCCCTGCTAACGACCCCTTCTAGGAGCCAGAGCAGACAGCCACGCTGTAGGAGCAGCTCCTGTTCTGCAGGACTCACGTTGTATCACTTGGAGGGCCATTCATCTAAATGGAGCCATGTCATCCTACATCAGTATATAATAAATAGTAGCCAAGAAATAGACTTTTCCCTGTCTGCGGCCACGGCAGGACTTGGCTGGGGTGGGATACCGGCCTCTGTGGTGGTCTCCAGCAGAACAGGAAGCAATAACTTTCCATTCTTCAAATTGGCTGCGGCAGACAGGAGACAGGAACAGAACGTGATCAGAGGCACACCTGACCGCTGCAGTCAATCACAGGGCTCAGTAGCCAGGTGACCGAAGAATGAGACATCATCCATTGCTAGCTAGCTTGCTTGCTCTGGATACAGGAGTCACAGCAGGTAAGTAAACATTGCCTTTAAGTCATCCATTCTGACATTTTTAAAGTCGGACAATCCCTTTATAATTAATACTATATTGCAGCTTTAACACTGGAGAGCCATGATCTATAACTTTCTGATGGGGACAGCTCAGTGCACGTCCCAGAGCATGCCCACAACAGTTTCCCATAGAAGTCAATGAGTCATTTCCGATTTTCTAATGTCGAGGTTCCTGCTAGGAAGCAAATGTCTGTAACTGCTACCTAACAATATAGTATGGCTATGTGACTATAAAGAAATTGCCTTTTTTTGATATATCAACTTTTGCTCATTCAAGTCCAAGGTCATACTAGTTCTGGGATTGGGGGTACCTGCATGTCCGGGGGGCCACATGTACTTAGGTGTGATAAAGCGTTCTTCTGCTTTTCACACATTGCAATACCAGGCGCGCAGCCTTGCGGCTCGGATCTTGGCCGGATTCCCGCTCATTGCTGAGCGGAGCTTGTGTATAGTGTCACTAGGAGACATTTACATAATTAGGATTGTGCCTTTATATGGACAAGCGAGCGCTGCAGCGAGATACGGTGCAATAAAGCAGAGCTCCTATAAACAGTCACTGCGAACACTCAGCAACACCGAGGGGCTTTATTTCACGCAAACATTGCCACGCTTGACCTCGGCATCCGACAAAACACACTCTGAAGACGCCGTGATGCTCATGGAAAGGGACAGGAACCAGAACTTTGTGAAAAATAAAAAGCAACAATGTCACAAAACTAAAAATATTATCAAACGAGTCCAGGAAAATACTGACTGCCGCTGCTACGAATCTTCTGCGCCCCCAACACAATGACTGCTCCCCACAAATACTGTATATAGTCCTTACACATTATACGGTTTTTGAGTGACCTTTTATGGTGCAATGATGTTGAACTAGACCATCAGGAATACACACGAAGGATTAAAAGCATTAGGGTATGTGTAAACTCTACGGATTTTGCTGCGGATCCACAGCGGTTTTGACACTGTGGATTCGCAGCCGTTTTCCCTGAGTTTTCAGTACCATGCTGCGGAAAAAAACACACGGAAACGTAGCATTGTTTATTCCGCAGCATGTCAATTCTTTGAGCGGATTCCACAGAGGTTTACACCTGCTCCATAATAGGAATCCACAGGTGTAAACAGCATGTGAAATCCACAAAAAATGCGGTGGTAATTCCGCAGTGCGGTTTACCTGCGGATTTACCCAAATCAGTCTGGAAAAATCCGCAGGACTTCCCGCAACGTGTGCACATAGCCTTAGGGCATTTTCTTCCATTTTTACTGCCCAGGAATAAAGACCATGGGAGCAGTCTGGCAGACCCCCATTCTCCCCCAAATGCACTTGGTGGGATCAGCGCTGGTGGCCATTAGCTAAACGATTGCTTGGTCCATATCTGTTTGATGGTAGCCTAAAGATAGCCATACACTTTAGCCAATTGTCGACAAATATGTGTTCATCCAACAGCTATTTCATCAGACTTTGCCATTCACATGCACACTTGGTGTTCCCAATGGGGAGAGGGCAGTGAGCACATCTGTCTCCCCTATAGCCTCATCTGTGTTTCCTCAGGTCTCTCTATCCCTACCAGACTCCAATGTCCCAACCAGACCCTTTTGCCTCCTGCCAGACTCTCCTCCACCGCCACATTCCTCTGACCACCCCACCCCCATCAAGCTCCTCTGACCATTCCTATGCCACTCAGTGCCCATGCCAGACTCTGCTGTCCCCATCGCCAGACTCCTCTGTACCCCGCAGACACCTGTGACAATGGCTTTTCTAGAACGTTAGACATGATGTAATACATCATGCACACAGAAGGTACTTACTGGCTGGGAGCGTTAAATAAAAGGTGGAGGGAATAATCTGCATTATCTGTAATGTAATACACAGTACAGACCAAAAGTTTGGACGCACCTTCTCATTTAAAGATTTTTATGTATTTACATCACTATGAAAATTGTACATTCACACCGAAGGCATCAAAACTATGAATTAACACATGTGGAATTATATACTTAACAAAAAAGTGTGAAACAACTGAAATTATGTCTTATATTCTAGATTCTTCAAAGTAGCCACCTTTTGCTTTGATGACTGCTTTGCACACTCTTGGCATTCTCTTGATGAGCTTTAAGAGGTTGTCACCGGGAATGGTTGTCACTTCACAGTTGTGCCCTGTCAGGTTTAATAAGTGGGATTTCTTGCCTTATAAATGGGGTTGGGACCATCAGATGTGTTGAGCAGAAGTCTGGTGGATACACAGCTGATTGTCCTACTGAATAGACTGTTAGGGTATGTTCACACGTTCCTGATTTCCATCCTTTTTTTTTCAGGACTGTTTTTTAAAAAAAACTGCAGCTCTTGGCAGAAAACGCAGGTCTTTTTTTGTCCTTTTTTGATGCGTTTTTTGATGCGTTTTTTGATCCTTTTTTTTATGCAGTTTTCTATGCAGAGTCTGTGTGTTTTCTAGGAAGTTTTTAGGGTTAAAATGGCTGAAAATACCCTAACCCTAACCCTACCCCTAACCCTATTCTAACCTTAGTGGGAAAAAAAAAATTCTTAATTTTTTTTTATTGTCCCTACCTATGGGGGTGACAAAAGGGGGGGGGGGGTGTCATTTACTATTTTTTTTTATTTTGATCACTGAGATATAATCTATCTCAGTGATCAAAATGCACTTTGGAACGAATCTGCCGGCCGGCAGATTCGGCGGGCGCACTGCGCATGCGCCCGCCATTTTGCAAGATGGCGGCGCCCAGGGAGAAGACGGCCGGACGGACGCCGGGTAAGTATAAGGGGGGGAGATTAGGGCACGGGGGGGCATCGGAGCACTGGGGGGGGGGCATCGGAGCACGGGGCGGTGGGATTGGAGCACGGGGGCGGGATCGGAGCACGGGGGGGCAGCCACACTCCGCCCACACACTTCCGCCCGCTTCCCCGCACTTCCTGCTGCAGCGGTTCTGCACCACAAACCGCAGTAAGACCCGCAGATATTTTTTTCATCTGCGGGTTTTACTGCGGGTTTGACCTCACAATGGAGGTCAATGGGTGCAGAACCGCTGTGGCTCCGAAAAAAGAAGTGACATGGTACTTCTTTTTTCCCGCAGCTATTCAGCGCGGCTTTTTTTTTTATTTTCCGCATTGTGGGCACAGCAGTTCCTGTTTTCCATAGGGTACAATGTAATGTACCCTGCATGGAAAACAGCTGCGGACCCGCAGCGGGAAAATCGCGGCAATTCCGCATGAAAAAAAGGATCGTGTGAACATGGCCTTAGAATTTGTATTATGGCAAGAAAAAAGCAGCTAAGTAAAGAAAAACGAGTGGCCATCATTACTATAAGAAATGAAGGTCAGTCAGTCCGAAAAATTGGGAAACTTTGAAAGTGTCCCCAAGTGCAGTGGCAAAAACCATCAAGCGCTACAAAGAAACTGGCTCACATGAGTCCCCAGCCTCAGAAATCGCAGGTTAACAGCAGCTCAGATTAGAGACCAGGTCAATGCCACACAGAGTTCTAGCAGCAGACACATCTCTACAACAAGTGTTAAGAGGAGACTTTGTGCAGCAGGCCTTCATGGTAAAATACCTGCTAGGAAACCACTGCTAAGGACAGGCAACAAGCAGAAGAGACTTGTTTGGGCTAAAGAACACAAGGAATGGACATTAGACCAGTGGAAATCTGTGCTTTCGTCTGATGAGTCCAAATTTGAGATCTTTGGTTCCAACCACCGTGTGACGCAGAAAAGGTGAACGGATGGACTCTACATGCCTGGTTCCCACCGTGATGCATGGAGGAGGAGGTGTGATGGTGTGGGGGGGCTTTGCTGGGGACACTGTTGGGGATTTATTCAAAATTTAAGGCATACTGAACCAGCATGGCTACCACAGCATCTTGCAGCGGCATGCTATTCCATCTGGTTTGCATTTAGTTGGACCATCATTTATTTTTCAACAGGACAATGACCCCAAACACACCTCCAGGCTGTGTAAGCTCTAATTGACCAAGAAGGAGAGTGATGGGGTGCTACGCCAAATGACCTGGCCTCCACAGTCATCAGACCTGAACCCAATCGAGATGGTTTGGGGTGAGCTGGACCGCAGAGTGAAGGCAAAAGGGCCAACAAGTGCTAAGCATCTCTGGGAACTCCTTCAAGATTGTTGGAAGACCATTCCCGGTGACTACCTCTTGAAGCTCATCAAGAGAATGCCAAGAGTGTGCAAAGCAGTCAAAGAAAAAGATGGCTACTTTGAAGAACCTAGAATATAAGACATAAAAAGTGTGAAACAACTGAACTTAAGTATATAATTCCACATGTGTTAATTCATAGTTTTGATGCCTTCAGTGTGAATGTACAATTTTCATAGTCCTGAAAATACAGAAAATTCTTTAAATGAGAAGGTGTGTCCAAACTTTTGGCTGTACTGTATGTAACTTCCCATGGGCTGTATGTCTGCAGTTGTACAGGTCATTCTAGGGCCATTGATAAGGGGGTGCAGGGGAAGCAGTAGCCGGTTTACCTGTGGTCTGTTAATGTCTCTTGTAGATAAGGACCCATGGTAAGTGAGGACCCGGCTACAGATTATACTGGAGAAATGAACAATGACACAGTGATATAAGCATCACCTCCCAATACGTGTACATTGTACGGTACAGCCACGCGGGGAGCAATTAATAGCGCAACCTGAAAATAGAGCCATGGTCTGATCAGCAGATGGCTGCGTAGGAATCCCACGCCAAGTGACACAGACAGGTTTTGTAATGAGCACACGTCGCATGCAGTGGGTGGAAGTGTCAAGAACAAGAGGAACGTCAAGAAGTTGCTCAAAATAACAGAATACATGTAAACCTCCTGAACTGGGAATTGGATGGCAGGCACAGCTTAGGTCTATGCAGTCTCATAAGTACATGTGAGGTATGGATCAAATACCATTATGTGCCCACTACCTGTTGCCAAAATCTATTTTCTGAGAGCAAATCAGGAATGTTGTTGTATCTCGTGTAGTGCAGCGGGGTTGGTGCAGTGTGACAGACAGACA
Source organism: Ranitomeya imitator (assembly GCF_032444005.1). Classification (NCBI taxonomy): domain Eukaryota; kingdom Metazoa; phylum Chordata; class Amphibia; order Anura; family Dendrobatidae; genus Ranitomeya; species Ranitomeya imitator. Next base: position 23,773,889 of record NC_091290.1, read on the forward strand.
GTGACCACAGGAAAGTTCAAAGCAAAAGTCTTTAATGTCCAAAAAAATCAAAAGAAACCGCACTCTAAATCCTCCGGATCGCAGCTGGGCGTCTAAACAGTACTAATCCGTGGACGACTGCCCCACCGTGTCACGCTGAAGGGTGCCAGGCCTTTTGGTTCTGCTTGGCTCCGTGTTACCTCACACAGGCTGAGGGATTTGCTAAGCCACATGCTCTCCAAAACTGACACACCCAACCCCTTGATTCAGGGTTTTTAAATTAAATCTGTGGCCATGGGCCACTTCTCACATCCGACCTGGAGGAAGCGGACGGTCTCACTACCATTCTGTAGTCCGCTCCAAAAATAAAAGCCCATGCCGGGTTTTCTTAAATCTGCCTTGGGCATATAGCGTGCCCGAGACCAAACTTACCTTTATTTTGCATTGCAATCACAAATATGCTTGTGACTGCAATGCACCCCAGTGGTCTCAATAAGATTCTGAGGGGGACACATAGCGACCCTTGCATATAACACCTGTCGCTGCCTCACACTCAGAACATGCAGGAGGAGGGGGACAACTTTGGATCTGCTCCTATGCAGCAGTGTTCTTCCCACTAAGGTTCTCACAACCTCATCAACATATACAGTACTTGACTGTAATTTGGTGCAGATTTGCAAATCTGGCATCGGTGCGCATACCCTTAAATATCCAATGATTTCTAATTCAGAAAACTCATTTCTGAGGCTGCTCCCAGAAGCGCAAAGCTTCCCTGTTCATTGAGCATCCAGAACTTATGTGCTGCCACTTAGTGATATACAGTTATATGAAAAAGTTTGGGCACCCCTATTAATCTTAAGCTTAATGTTTTCTAAAAATTGTTATTTTTGCAACAGCTATTCCAGTTTCAGATATCTAATAACTGTTGGACACAGTAATGTTTCTGCCTTGAAATGAGGTTTATTGTACTAACAGAAAATGGGCAATCTGCATTCAAACAAAATTTGACAGGTGCATAAGTATGGGCACCCCACCAGAAAAGTGACATTAATATTAAGTAGATCCTCCTTTTGCAAAAATAACAGCCTCTAGTCGATTCCTGAAGCTTTTAATGAGTTCCTGGATCCTGGATGAAGGTATTTTTGACCATTCCTCTTTACAAAACAATTCCAGTTCAGATAAGTTTGATGGTCGCCGATCATGGACAGCCCTCTTCAAATGATCCCACAGATGTTCAATGATATTCAGGTCTGGGGACTGGGATGGCCATTCCAGAACAGTGTAATTGTTCCTCTGCATGAATGCCTGAGTAGATTTGGAGCGGTGTTTTGGATCATTGTCTTGCTGAAAGATCCATCCCCTGCGTAACTTCAACTTTGTCACTGATTCATGAACATTATTGTCAAGAATCTGCTGATACTGAGAGGAATCCATGCGTCCTTCAACTTTAACAAGATTCCCGGTGCCGGCATTGGCCACACAGCCCCAAAGCATGATGGAACCTCCACCAAATTTTACTGTGGGTAGCAAGTGTTTTTCTTGGAATGCTGTGTTTTTTGGCCGCCATGCATAACGCTTTTTGTATGACCAAACAACTCAATCTTGGTTTCATCAGTTCACAGGACCTTCTTCCAAAAAGAAATTGGCTTCTCCAAATGTGCTTTTGCATACCTCAGCCAACTCTGTTTGTGGCGTGCTTGCAGAAACGGCTTCTTTCGCATCACTCTCCCATACAGCTTCCCCTTGTGCAAAGTGCGTTGCATAGTTGACCGATGCACAGTGACACCATCTGCAGCAAGTTGATGCTGCAGCTCTCTGGAGGTGGTCTGAGGATTGTCCTTGGCTGATCTCACCATTCTTCTTCTCTGCCTTTCTGAGGTTTTTCTTGGCCTGCCACTTCTGGCCTTAACAAGAACTGTACCTGTGTTCTTCCATTTCCTTACTATGTTCCTCACAGTGGAAATTGACAGATTAAATCTCTGAGACAGCTTTTTGTATCCTTCCCCTGAATAACTATGTTGAATAATCTTTGTTTTCAGATCATTAGACAGTTGTTTTGAGGAGCCCATGATGCCACTCTTCAGAGGAGATTCAAACAGGAGAACAACTTGCAAGTGGCCACTTTAAGTAGCTTTTCTCATGATTGCATACACCTGGCTATGAAGTTCAAAGCTCAATGAGGTTAGAAAACCAAAAAAAGTGCTTTAGTAAGTCAGTGAAAAGTAGGTAGGAGTATTTAAAACAAGAAAATGATAAGGGTGCCCATACTTATGCACCTGTCAAATTTTGTTTGAATGCAGATTGCACATTTTCTGTTAGTACAGTAAACCTCATTTCAAGGCAGAAACATTACTGTGTCCAACAGTTATTAGATACATGAAACTGAAATAGCTGTTGCAAAATTTTTTTTATAAAACATTAAGCTTAAGATTAATAGGGGTGCACAAACTTTTTCATATAACTGTATATCGATATTATGTTAGGCATGTCCTCATTCCCACAAATCTTACTATACTAACCTAGACACAAGGAAAATAATTTACCTCTTACTCTTAGACCCCCCCCCCCCCCCCCGTCAAAGGTCTCCCCCCAGCCAACCAAATCTCCTGCTTTGTACTGATAAGGGACAAAAACCTGAAAAATTGAAAAATAAGGGTCTGTACATGGAAGTTTCGGTTTGCCTTTTTGTCCGGAGTATTGTGGCAAAGTGGATATTTACTTTACTGGTGGCGCTAAGAGACCCTGCTCCATTCTGCTGTGAAGACGTTATCTGCATATCCCACTCCTACCATATCTGTAGTAAGAGGACAGGAACTCTACTGCCAACTATATCCTAAAAGTAAATACCGTACTTAAAAGTCCTGTCAGGGCATGACTTATAAGTCGCCTCATGCTGAATTGGAATTCTCCTCAAGGAGCAACGTCATCGTTAGACCCAAAGGTTGCACAAGAACACCAGATATGGAGTAAAGAACCTGCCAACAGCTCCCCATATTTCCTGTGAATGTGACCGGAGAGTCTGAAAATTCCAAGTCTTAAGTGAAAATCCCTTTTAAAAGCTTAGAGACCATTTGTTACAAATCCCAAAATTGAAGGAACAAAATCTGTGCTGTCAGGACAGGAGGACGCAATTACTGCACCTTCTGTGTGGACCTTCTCCACCGACATCCTCAAATCGGTTCTTACACAGACAATAAAAAAAGGAAATGAACATCAGACAAAGTTGTTTCCTTCTTTTCCTAATGAAACATAAAATAATTGGAAGGAAAACATTCAGCCCACCAGGGCAGAATCGGCTGCTGAGCCTGGCGCTCTCACAGATGGAACTGCAGGAATAACAGCATTTCTAGGGGTGCGCCCTCCACAAATGATGGAAATCCGACCATGAATCATCTCCTCTATATGGAAGTAATAATTATTTTACAAGTAATCTGATTCCAAAGGTGAAGCCATGTGTGAGGCATGTTGGGTATAGACATTACTAAATACCCTCACTGGTGTCAGGATGTCATACAGTCCTGTAACAGGATGATTAGTAAGTATGGCCGCTCTATACCTGCAGTGGATACTGTCTGTAGACTTCCCACCATTACGGCAGCATCTGCCGTCTCCTTCCCACATTAATAACCTTAACACAATCACCAGGGATCGATAGGAACACAGACGTGAACGGCTGGCGGATAAGACTCACAGAGGGGCCAATCAGCCCGGTTAGTCAATGGGAATCTGCGGCCGCACCATTATGTGGTGTTTCCCTGCTGCTAAGAGGATCTATCATTTGTAATTTCACTTTAGTGAATTGTAGTAAGTTTTATGGACACAGGTTTCATTTCTTAAGAGAAAAAAGATAAACAAGTTTGCAATCACTCTTGAAAAATCATCCACCGTTTTGTGTCTGCAGCGCCGATGCAGACCTATGGCTCTCCATAGTTCCAGACTACAATCGTTGAATTGTAGAGTCGAAATACGCTGCTCTACCTTGCGATTACATTCAGAGACATATGGAGGATATCCCCACTATACGGTGATATATGGGGCACGGTATAGCTGAATAACGAGTCATTAGGGAACGACCTGTGCCCTTGTACAAATCTTCACCAACTTTTTAGATTGAGAACCTCTGCAGCTTTCTTTAGGCAAGGGTGGTTTGCCAAATGTGTTAGGAAATCCCAAAGACCAAAACAGTATTCTTTTCCCCTCAGTCAGGCTGTTATATGGCAGATCAAACATTTTCTATACTGCAAACCGAAACTTATATGCCCCCATTGGAGGCAATGGGGGCATATAAAGAAAGAAGGACAGCGCCACACCGGATAGTGAAAAAGCAGCTAACATTTTATTCTGCCTCCTGCGGCAACGTTTTCGGACCGAAACTTTGCCACAGGAGGCAGAATAAAATGTGAGCTGCTTTTTCACTATCCGGTGTGGCGCTGTCCTTCTCTTTTTTCTGGATTTGGACTTTTCATCTGGGATGGACCCCCTGGTATGGACGTGCACCCTTATGTCCACAGAGACGTTGTGATTGTAGGGTGCGGTCTTACGGTTTTCTTTAATGGGGGCATATAAGTGACAGATGCCACTGCATGCCCACACAGCGCCATCCATCAGTTAGATGACGGAGGCAAACATCTGAAATCCTAATGAAGTATACATCAGCAAAAGGTTTGTAAAAAGTCCCAAACAGCTGTCTATGTACTATATGTAGAGTGAAGGGAATGCTGGGATTTGTAGTCCTGCAAAAGTTCACCCCAATGATGGCCACAATATGCCATGGCGGTACTTTTGGGATTGACACACATCTCTTATCTCAATCTGCATGCATATGATCAGGGATTTGTTGCGGATACCTCCTGCGGAGCATAGACTGGGTTTGCAGTAATCTGGAAAGCACAGAATGAATTACTTAGCCTGATTTGTAAGATTTAGGAAGATAAATCTAATCCACAATCTGAGCAGTCGCTTTGGAACTTATGATGCACGATAGCAAAATACCTGATGCTCCTCTTCAGAGGGATTAAGTCTTATTATGCCGACTGTTCTTGGGCGAGATCCTACTAACAGGAATAAGTCAGGTCATGGCCCAAACACGGCACAGAATAAACATCAACATTGGAAGGACCTGATCCATAGAGTTACTACTGATGATTACTGTAAATCAGAAGACAAAGCGCCATAAGCTAAAAATAAAGACCGAGCGAAGGTTACTGGTTAGGAAGAAGGAAAGAAAAAGGATAAGAAAATGATGTAGAGAAGGAAGGAGAGGGAAGGAAAAGGAGGAAAGATGAAGGAGGAAGGGAATAGACATGGACCTCTATTCAGTGGAATGGGCACCTTGTAATTTTACATATTCACTGCAAAGGCCATATACGTCTTAGGCTAAGTTTACACTAGGCGTTTTTGCAGCTTTTTTAATGCAATTTTTTCAGCTGCGTTTCACAGTACCAGCAAAGTCTATGAGATTTCAGAAATCTCATGCACACAGCTTGTTTTTTTGGCATCAGGATTTTGAGCTTTGCATGTTTGTTTTTTTTTGCACAATGGAGCAGGTAACTTTCAGCGTATTTCAGTGTTTCTCACCCACTGAAATGAATGGGTGGTGAAAAAATGCTAAAAAAAAAAATGCAGGTATCAGGTTTTGCTACATTTTTTGTTTGAAAACCTGATAATCGGCATGCACAAGAGACAAATTTAGCATACCAAAAATGCAGGAAAAAAGCAAGAAAAAAACAAGGAAAACATGCATTTTCTTCAGGTTCTTTCCTGCCAAGGGATCAGGTTTTGCTGCAAAAACAAACAAAACAAAAAAAAACAACGCTGAAAAAACACCTAGTGTGAACTTACCCTAATAGTGGTAATAATTAATTTGGTGATGAGCAGCAAAGGACAAGAAGAGAAGGAAAGAAGAATGGTCAGGAAGAGTGGACAGGACAACAGCAAAGGAAATAAAAGATGGCAGGACAGGAAGAGAAGAAACGAAAACATGATGGACAAAAACAAAAAGAGAGGGGAAAAGCTAGGAAATGAAGGGATGAAAAGAGGGTGGAAGACAACAGAAAAAGAGGAAAAAAGTGGGAAGAGAGGAAAGGAAAACAGGAAGGGAAGGAAAAGACAAAGAATAAAAGGAAGGAGAGACATGACGAGAAGAAATTAAAAAGGGTGGAAAAGCAGAGAAAAAGGGGAGAAAGGAAGGAAGAGACAAAAGGGAAACTGGAAGGGAAGGAAGAAAAGGATGAAAAGGGGAAGTGAAGGAATATAAGGAAAGAAGAGAAGGCAATCGAGAAGGACCAGGAAGAGAAAGGAGGAGAATGGGAAGGGAAGAAAAGACATAGCAACAGAAAAGAAATAAAGCAGTAAGAAAATAAGGGCAGGCAAGCAGGATAAAAAAAAGTAGAAGGAATACATGAAAAAAAAGAAAAGAGAATAGAGACAGGCAGAGGAGGAAGGAAGAAAGAGAAGGAAACAGAAATAGTAAACAAAAGGAAGCAAAAGAAGAAAAGAGAGAAAGAACAGGCAGAGAAGATAAAAAAGGAAGGAAAGAACCTACAGTGGCATTTAAAAGTTTTGGCACCCCTGATCAAAATTACTGTTATTGTGAACATTTAAGCAAGTTGAAGATGAAATGATCTCTTAAAGGACTAAACCCACACAAGCAAGATCTCTGGTTTCCTCCCACACTTCAAAGACATACTGATAAGAAAATTTGACAGTGAGCCCCAATGGCGACAAAGATGATAATGCCTGTTAAGCGCTGTGGAATTAATGGTGCTATACTAGTAAGTAAAACAAAATAAAAAAACAAGTACCGTATATACTCAAGTATAAGCCGAGATTTTCAGCCCAAATTTTTGGGCTGAAAGTGCCCCTCTCGGCTTATACTCGAGTCAAGGTGGGTGGCAGGGTCGGCGGGTGAGGGCGCTGAGGCATACTTACCTGCTTCCAGCGATCCTGACGCTCCCCCTGCCATCCCACGGTCTTCGGTGCTGCAGTTCTTCCTCTATCAGTGGTCACGTGGGGCCGCTCATTAGAGAAATGAATAGGCGGCTCCACTTCCCATAGGGGTGGAGCCGCCTATTCATTTCTCTAATCAGCGGTGCAGGGACCGCTGATAGAGAAAGAAGCTGCGGCACCGAAGACAGCTGTACGGGGGAAGGAGCCGGACGCCGGGACCAGGTAAGTATCGCATAGTCACCTGTCCACGTTCCAGCCGCCGGGCGCCGCTCCATCTTCCCGGCGTCTCTGCGCTCTGACTGTTCAGGTCAGAGGGCGCGATGACGCATATCGTGTACGCGGCGCCCTCTGCCTGATCAGTCAGTGCGCAGAGACGCCGGGATCGGACGCTGGGAGCTGCAAGCAAGAAAGGTGAGTATGTGGTTTGTTTTTTTTTTACTGCAGCAGCAGCAGCGACAATGGCAGAGCTTTCTATGGGGAAATATGAACGGTGCAGAGCACTATATGGGGCACAGCTATGGGGCAATAATGAACGGTACAGAGCACTATATGGGGCACAGCTATAGGGCAATAATGAACGGTGCAGAGCACTATATGGGGCACAGCTATAGGGCAATAATGAATGGTGCAGTGCACTATATGGGGCACAGCTATAGGGCAATAATGAATGGTGCAGAGCACTATATGGGGCACAGCTATAGGGAAATATGAACGGTGCAGAGCACTATATGGGGCACAGCTATAGGGCAATAATGAACGGTACAGAGCACTATATGGGGCACAGCTATAGGGCAATAATGAACGGTGCAGAGCACTATATGGGGCACAGCTATAGGGCAATAATGAACGGCGCAGAGCACTATATGGCACAGCTATGGGGAAATAATGAACGGTGCAGAGCACTATATGGCACAGTTATGGGGAAATCATGAACGGTGCAGAGCACTATATGGCACAGCTATGGGGAAATAATGATCTATTTTTATTATTGAAATTCACCGGTAAATGCTGCATTTCCACCCTAGGCTTATACTCGAGTCAATAAGTTTTCCCAGTTTTTTGTGGCAAAATTAGGGGGGGGGTCGGCTTATACTCGAGTATATACGGTAAGTTAAAGATGACACATTTCCTTTGCATTGTCATCTTTTACATTTTCAAATTTACAAAAAAGAAAAATGGGCTGATGCAAAAGTTTGGGCATCCTGCATGGTTAGTACCTAGTAGCACCCCCTTTTCAAAGTATCACAGCTTGTAAACAGTTTTTGTAGCCAGACAAGAGTCTTTCAATTCTTGTTTGAGGGCTTTTCATCCAGTCCTCCTTGGAAAATTCTTCCAGTTCTGTGATATTCCTGGGTCAGATGTTCAGATCAGGGGACTGTGAGGGCCATTGTAAAATCTTCAGCTTGCGCCTTTTGAGGTTGTCTATTGTGGAATTTAACTTGTGCTTAGGATCATTATCCATTTGTAGAAGCCATCTTCTTTTTAGCTTCAGCTTTTTTACAGATGGTGTTATGTTTGCATCAAGAATTTGTTAAACTTTCATTGAATCCATTCTTCCCTTGACCCATGAAATGTTCCCTGTGCCATTATCTGCAACACGACTTTAAAGTAGGACTGATCCACCCCCCATGCTTAATGCTTGGTGACATTTTTTTTTTCCTGAAATTCTGAGACCTTTTTGCTTCACTCATATATTTGATCACTGTGGCTAAAGAGTTCTATTTTAACTCCATCGTGTCCACAAGATTTGTTTCCCAAATGCATCAGGCTTGTTTAGATGTCCTGTTGCTTACTTCTGATATTGAATTTTAAGGTGAGGATGCAGGGGATGTTTTCATCTGATGACTAGAGATGGGCGAACCCGAACAGTAAAGTTCAGGGTCCATACCGAACACCTACTGTTTTGGCACAGACGCCTAACATGGACGTCAGCAGAAAATCCATTTCACTGTTCGGTATCCCGAAAACCAGTTTCTCGTGCTGTCATGTGCATGACCGCTCGGCAAACACTGCCTCTAATCGGCTGTAAAATCATTAACGCGGTTCTTTTGCAAACTTCTGATGCTGACATTTTTGGTAAGGTCGCAGGAGAGGTTTTCTTCTGATGACTCTTCCATGAAGGCCATATTTGTGCAGGTGTCTCTGAACAGTAAAACAATGTGCCACAACTCCAGAGTCTGATAAATCTTTCTGAAGGTCTTTTGCAGTCAAGAGGGGGTCCCGATTTGTCTCTCTAGCAATCCTACGAGCAGCTCTCATTGACATTTGCTTGGTCTTCCAGACCTTATTTTCACCTTCACTGTTTCTATTAATTGACATTTCTTAATTATATTTTGAATTGAGGAAAGGGCAACTTGAAAAAGCATTGCTATCTTCTTATAGCCTTTTCCTGCTTTGTGATCCTCCACCATTTTCATTTTCAGAGTGCTAGACAGCTGCGTAGAAGAACCCATGTCTGCTGTTTTGTGGCACAAGGTAAGTCTACGTTCACATTGGCGTTCCGCCAATGTGCGTCGCTGTTGCGCCGGCGACGCAGCGGCGACGCGCCCCTATGTTTAACATAGGGGACGCGTGCGTTTTTAGGGTAGCGTTTTTCGACACTTGCGTCGTTTCCGACGCTAGCGTCGGACGCAAGAAAATGCAACAAGTTGCATTTTCTGTGCGTCCGATTTTGGTCAAAAAACGACGCACGCGTCGCAAAATGCGCGCGTTTTTCGTGCGGCGCGCGTTGCGTCGCCGACGCAGGGCAGCGCAACGCTAGTGTGAACGTAGCCTTAGAGGAGGCTGTTTTTTTCTATAAAGCTTGGACATTTGCATCACCTGGCCTTTCCTAACGACGATAGTGAACAAGCCACAACCCTAACAGTCTAATTAAGGTGTGAAACCTTGGTCAAAGTTATCTGAGCAAACAAATCTCCAAGGATGCTCAAACTTTTGCATTGGCCCATTTTCCTTTTTGTAATTTTTAAAATAAAAAAAAACAAACAAAAGAAAACACGACGATATAGTTTTTGCCTAAAATACAAAGAAAAAGTGTCATCTTTAACTGAAGGCCTTTTAGAGAACATTTCATTTTCAACTTGCTTAAGTGTTAACTCTAACAATAATTGTAACCCAGGGTGCCCAAACTTTTACATGCCACTGTAGGTAGATAGAAAAAAAAAGGTAGGACAGGAAAGGCAAACAAGGAATAAAGGTCAGGAATTTTGAGCTTTCATATGACTTAGTTGTTGCCATTTTCCATAGCAGTACATCAGACAGTGAAAGGATGATGCCAGTCTGAACTCATCAGAGATGTGCACCAGAATTACCAGTAACTATCTCACTACCATGCTTCTCTTCGTCCCATCATTACCGACTGACGCAATTATATCAGTCAGAATGACTGACCTTAAATTGATCAATATGAGCTCCTGTAAAGATATAATGATTGACTATGGATTGTGTGTTAATCAACTAGAGTGATAAGGGGCAGATGGGTGGGTCAGTGTGGATTTGCATTTTAATTTCTTGTAAAAAGTTGTCAATGCCGATACCCAGGCCAGAGCTATACGACAAACTCTGAAGTCAAGTGCCGCACGTATCAGAATTCCGAGATGTTGGGTGTTATACTTCAGTGAGTAAACTGCATTCACAAAGCCTAGAAAACGAGACCTGACATTAAAGCTCCAAAAATAGTGCAGCAGCGGGGAGGCTGCGAGTCTGATTAATGAACGCTGCTGAGGGCAACTTAACCTGTGGATAGCCGGCCTGCGCTATTAGTCCATCTGTGCAACTGAAAGCCAGAAATAAAAGAGCACAGAGAACACTCATAGGCGACAGGTGAATAATAATTAAAGGTGATGTCAAATTTAGGAAATGCCCGCCTACAAATTGCACTTATGCACTTTAAAATGGTGAGGCTGTGTGCACACGTTCAGGATTTTTCGTTTTTTTTGTGGTTTTTCGCTTTAAAAAAAAGCGATAAAACCGCTAAAAAAACGCACACACTAACCATCCTATTATTCGAATGCAATCCGCAATTTTTGTGCACATGTTGCTTTTTTTTCCACGGCGGAATCGCATTCCGGAAAAAAAAAACGCAGCATGTTCAGTCTTTGTGCGGAATCGAGGCGATTCCACACACATAGGAATGCATTGATCCGCTTACTTTCTGCATGTGTCAATGCCCACCATGCGGGAAGTAAGCGGATCATGTGCGGTTGGTACCCAGGGTGGAGGAAAGGAGACTCTCCTCCAGGCCCTGGGAACCATATAATTGTAAAAAAAAAAAAAAAAAAAAAAGAATTAAAATAATAAATCATGATATTCTCACCTTCCGGCGTCCCTCGCAGCGTTCCCGCTCCTCGCAATGCTTCCGTTCCCAATAATGCATTGCGAAAATGACCTGTGATGACGTAGCGGTCTTGCGAGACCGCTACGTCATCTGGGGTCATTGCCGCAATGCATTATTGGGACCGGAGCATCGCGAGGAGCGGGAAGACTGCCGGGGATGCCGGAAGGTGAGAATATCATGATTTTTTTATTTGTTTTAACATTAGATCTTTTACTATTGATGCTGCATAGGCAGTATGAATAGTAAAAAGTTGGTCACACTTGTCAAGCACTATGTTTGACAAGTGTTACCTACCTGTCAATCCGTTTTCCAAGCGATGCTACAGATCGCTTGTAAAACACTAGCATTCTGCAAGCTAAAAACGCTTGCAAAACGCTAGTGTTCAGCGGGAATACGCATGCCAATTCCGCATGCGTTTTACCCGCGGCAGGAGTTGCGGAAATGTCCGCGGCAATTCTGTAACGTGTGCACTTAGCCTAAGACTCCTGTTCACATCAAACCGAAGTGCAGAATGTGTTTTCACTGTCGCATCAACTGAGCAGATAACCCCTGCACTGCTAAAAGAAACCTGCATCATTTAATATGCAAGTGAAGTGCTTCTAATCAGTGCAGGAGTAGGAGAAATCAGATGCTGCGGTCTTCTGGTTCTTCTCTATCGTGGTAAACCCATGACACCATGAACACCAAAGTCCAGGGACATCAGAGCTTACTCAAGGCCCAAAGACATTAAACCCCATGAAAGCTGAAGACCAGGTACATCATAGCCCAGGGACGCCAGAGCCCGGGGACGCCAGAACCCGGAGAGGCCAGAGGCCAGGGACGCCAGAGGCCAGGGACGCCAGAGGCCAGGGACACCAGGGACACCAGAGCCCAGGGACTCCAGAGCCCAGGGACGCCAGAGCCCAGGGACGCCAGAGCCCAGGGACGCCAGAGGCCAGGGACGCCAGAGGCCAGGGACGCCAGAGGCCAGGGACGCCAGAGCCCAGGGACGCCAGAGCCCAGGGACGCCAGAGCCCAGGGACGCCAGAGCCCAGGGACTCCAGAGCCCAGGGACTCCAGAGCCCAGGGACACCAGAGCCCAGGGACTCCAGAGCCCAGGGACTCCAGAGCCCAGGGACTCCAGAGCCCAGGGACTCCAGAGCCCAGGGACTCCAGAGCCCAGGGACGCCAGAGGCCAGGGACGCCAGAGCCCAAGGAAATCAGAAACAACTTTCAAAACTTGTGCTGACTGTTAGAGGATTGCAATCACAAATATTTGCAACATGGAGATTTATTTCCAGATTATTATTTTCGGATTATCATATTGAGTTGGTGTGTTGTAAGCTCATAAATATCAGCTATAACTAAGAGTACATAATCTTTCTCTGCTGGGTATAATAAATATACAAAAGAACTAGAAGTTTCTGAGCTCGTTGTTATCTTCATTTTATGGCTAGAAAGCAACGTTGGGCCAATGTAGGTCACGGAACATATAAAACAATCCCCAATTCAGCATCTCAAGTCTTTTATCATCGGGTAATC